>NC_067401.1:290446447-290815822 GCF_016432865.1 Antechinus flavipes | reverse complement strand
TGGCATGTAGTAAACTCTTTCTCAATTCTTAATCAGTGCCTTCCCTCTGAAACTAACCTATGATGTATAAATCTGGAAATCATATTTCACAAAATTAAAAAATGGACTTTTCAGAACTCTTAGAATTGGAGGATAAAACGTGAGTAGAAAAATATGCACTTATTGTACCCAAAAAAGAATTCACTAAACAAAAATTCCCATAAATACTACACTTAAAATCCAGAGCATGCATGTCAAAAAACAACAAAAACAAACAAAATCTATGAGAATTTAAAAAGGAACTCAAGGAACTATAATAAGTATCACACAAGATTTAGCAGCTGTTATGATGAAGGAAAAGAGAGGTTGGAAATTGACATTATAAAAGCCAAGATATAAAGATTTACAAATGTCATTTATCATTTTGTATAACAAATGTCAAGAATACTTCCATCTTTATGCTATCTTCTTATTATTTGTAAAGAGGGAAATGAGAGTAAAAAGAGGGCAAAGAAAAGTAGGTGGGGTTGAAGAATATATACAATTAACAAGCATAATTGTATATATTAATGTGATAAATTAATCCATGCTTAGCTTTTAAAGCAAACTTCTGCTTTCTTATAAAAAATTAGGAATCTGACGCTGTATATCTTTAGAAATAAATAATTAAATAAATAAACACTTGAAATAGAAAAATCCACTTATAACTGTCAGGAGCAAAATTTATTATGCTTCAGTTAATTAAACAAACAAACAAAAAACCAGGGGTATCAACCATGATTTCAGATAACATACATGCATATCAAATCAAATTAAATAAGCAGAGAAATTACATTGTTTATAAAGGTATCATAGATAATGAATCAATAACAATACTTAACATTTATGCATTGAATAACATAACATCTAAAATGCAAAAGCAGCAATCAAATTGGAAGAAAAGCTAGATGGTAAAATTTTAATTGTAGGGGAATTTAATATCCCTCTTTCAAAGTTAGACAGATATAACTAAAAGACAAGCAATAGTAAAATTAAGGATTTGAATAGAACTTCAGAAAAATGGGAATTATGTCTCTTAGAAATTACTGAAAGTTAATAGAACCAGATTTATATACTTCACAGCTGTATATGAGACCTTTACAAAAATGTGCAAGATATAGGAACATAAAGGTCCTGTGTCCCAAAAATATAGAAAAGCAAAAATGATAAAATTATAATGATGATAATGATGATGATGATGATGATGATGATGATGATGATGAAATCTGTTGATTCTCCAAAAATATAACATCTTCTTTTGGGGAGTTTAAAATCTTTTCCAACCCAATTCTTTACTATTTTTACAATTTTCTTATACTTTACTTCAATCCATGTATTCTATAATCCAGTGGCTCTCTTGCTATTCCTCTCATAAGACATTCCACCTCCCAATTCTTACCATTATAATTATCTCTCATGACAGAAATTTCTTTCTGGTTTTCGTGAAGTCCCAGCTAAAATTCACATACAAGCAGTTTTCTCTACTATTACCTCAACTATGATTGTTTTAAATTTATTCTATATACAATTATATTTGTATAGAATGCTTGCATTTTTTCTCTTTCATTAAGTTATGAGACCTTTAAGGGCAGGGGCTATTCCTTCATTTCTTTTGTTTGTTTACCTGTTCCCCTCTACTAACACCTCATATTCACTTTAAAAATTCTAATTGATTTGACTCAACAATATTTCACTTAAAAAAAAGTTGAAAAGTAAATGAAGACTAAATGATATTTCTAAAGAGTATATGGATCAAAAAATATAGAAACAACAAAGTTTCATCAAATAAAATTACAACAATAAGATAATTAACTAAAGTTCATAGGATACAAATAAAGAATCCTTTCAATGAATCTTTTTATCTATATATGCTTTCATCACCTAAAGAGAAAAATAAATAAATATATTGAAGAATATGAAATTTAAAAAAAATTTGAACTACTACAAGTCAAAAATACCAAACTAAATAACAACATAGAAACTATGAAAATTAGAGATTTAATAAAATTTATTTAATTTTTAGAGATTAATAAAATTTAAAGCAGAATTTTTTATTGCATTGAAAAAGAAAAAAAAATTTTAAAAGAACAAACTAGATAAAAACTGATCTCATAAAAGGGAGGGGCAGTAAAACTTAATTGTTCATTTAAAATTACTTAAGGACTCAGAATAATTGAATAAAAAAATAAAATGCCAGAAGCTATTTTGATCAATTGTATGGTATTGTCACTGAAAAATATGAAATGTTAAAATGATAAATTAGAGGACAAATATTTAATAAATGTAAAATATTCAAATTAATAAAAGAAAGAAGCAAAGTTCCCAACATAGAGTAGACATCTAACAAATGGCAATGGATTGACTATGATCTGATACATGTGCATTCTTCCTTAAGTGATATAGAATGTAAACCATCTACACTTTCTCATCCTATATGATTTCTTTACAAGTCTTCCCATTAATCTTCCATGGAGAACCCAAACAGAATGCAAGTAGCATTCCTCTATATCTCTTGAAATCATTCATCTATATAGCTATCTATCTATCTATTTATCATATTGGACTATATAAATAGTCCACCAGTTTGTTATTCTTTATAATGGCTATATCACTGATTCATCAGTTTTTCTAATCAAATATTTGTCTCACAATATTATTTGTTTATATTCTCCTATACAATTCTTTGTTGGTAATAGATTACAACCTATTTATGTATCCCATACATCTTCATTGCTCTTTTGATGACTCACCTGTTTAATTCTTGTAAGTCTACAATGGTTCATAAAATGTAGCTATTCAGGTTCACCAAAATAATGTTGAAGTTAAAATGATTAGCTTTTATTAACCCACACTTAACACCGTACACCAAGATAAGGTCAAAATGGGTTCATGACCTAGGCATAAAGAATGAGATTATAAATAAATTGGAAGAGATAGAATAGTTTACCTCACAGACCTGTGGAAGAGGGAGGAATTTATGACCAAAGAAGAACTAGAGATCACTATTGACCACAAAATAGAAAATTTTGATTATATCAAATTGAAAAGTTTTTGTACAAACAAAACAAATGCAGACAAGATTAGAAGGGAAACAATAAATTGGGAAAACATTTTTACAATCAAAAGTTCTGATAAAGGCCTCATTTCCAAAATATATAGAGAATTGACAGTAATTTATAAGAAATCAAACTTTTCTCCAATTGATAAATGGTCAAAGGATATGAACAGGCAATTCTCAGATGAAGAAATTGAAACTATTGATAGACATATGAAAATATGCTCCAAATCATTATTAATCAGAGAAATGCAAATTAAGACAACTTTGAGATACCACTACATACCTGTCAGATTGGCTAGAGTGACAGGGAAAGATAATGTGGAATGTTAGAGGGGATGTGGGAAAACAGGGACACTGATACATTGTTGGTGGAACCATTCTGGAGAGCAATTTGGAACTATGCTCAAAAAGTTATCAAACTGTGCATACCTTTTGATCCAGCAGTGTCTCTACTGGGCTTATACCCCAAAGAGATACTAAAGAAGGGAAAGGGACCTGTATGTGCCAAAATGTTTGTGGCAGCCCTGTTTGTAGTGGCTAGAAGCTGGAAAATGAGTGGATGCCCATCAATTGGAGAACGGTTGAGTAAATTGTGGTATATGAACGTTATGGAATATTATTGTTCTGTAAGGGATGACCAGCAGGATGAATACAGAGAGGACTGGCGAGACTTACATGAACTGATGCTAAGTGAAATGAGCAGAACCAGGAGATCATTATATACCTCAAATATGATACTGTTTGAGGATATATTCTGATGGAAGTGGATCTCTTCGATAAAGAGAGCTAATTCAGTTTCAATTGATCAAAGATGGACAGAAGCAGCTACACCCAAAGAAAGAACACTGGGAGATGAATATAAACTGCTTGCATTTTTGTTTTTCTTCCCGGATTATTTATACCTCCTGAATTCAATTCTCCCTGTGCAACAAGAAAACTGTTCAGTTCTGCACACATATATTGTATCCAGGATATACTGTAACCTATTCAACATGTAAAGGATTGCTTGTCATCTGGGGGAGGGGGTGAAGGGAGGGAGGGGAAAAATCGGAACAGAAGTGAATGCAAGGGATAATGCTGTAAAAAATTACCCTGGCATGAGTTCTATCAATAAAAAGTTATTTTAAAAAAATGATTAGCTTTTGTTTCAGGGGAAAGTTTAAGGGTTACTAAAACATTGTAATTTCCCCAGAAGTAATCCCACCTACTACCTGTCTCTTGTTCAGTTCTTGGCACAGGCCATGGTCCATTCATAGCCTGTCCAAGACTAAATGAAATATTATTTATAGCACTTGGCCATTAAACCACATATCATAGTCTGGACAAGAGGCAGTTGTTCAGGGTCACACAGTATCAAAGGTGGCATGTGAGCTCTGGTCTCCTCTGATTCTGAGACCTGTATTCTTTCCTTCATATCATGTTGATTATGAAAGTGTAAAGAAGAATTCATAGGATAGAAGGTTAATTTTTGGCTTGACAGGGAAAGTGGCTATTTGAAGTATAGGTGGTTGAAGAAAATGAATAAGAAGAAATTAAAGAAAGGGAATAAAAGGGTGTGGAGAAAACATTAAAACAAAGGAAACAATACAAGTGAAGCCATGAAGGAAAGAAAGCATGAGATGTGTTTAGAAAATAAATATCTAGTATGGCTGGACCATGGAGTGAGCAGAGAAACATAGTCTGAGATAAAGCTGAGAAGGCTAGATTAGAACTATATTCAAATAAAGGCATGTATATGCCAGAAGTTTTCATTTATATCTATTTTACTATTTCTACTTTTTGGCAGGGGGACAGACATATGAATTCATTAATTTTCTCGTAATGAGGAAAATTCCTCTAGCAATGCTTGTTAACATTTGTTCTACAATATATAGTGTTAATGTTAATTGTCTATTTACATTGAAACATTAAATGACTAGCCCAGTTGAATGTTTCAATATATATAAGAAGCATCCCCCTAATCCAGATCTTATTTACTCCAAAGATAATCTACTATCCACTACTTAACCTTATTTCCTTGGTTTAGTGTACTTAATAAAATAACATAACACATATATGATATTTCATAAAATATAAACAAAATGCATACATAACATATACGTATGTTTAAAAAAACCCTCTGCCTCGCACACGTGCATGTATACATGTGTTATTTGATTCACAGTCCTTTAAACATTATTAACCCTGAAAAGTAGGCACAGTACTTTATATGGACACCAATGTTTTCTAGGCGAATATTTTTTTCTTGAAATCCTTCATTTTATTTCTATAAATTTTTTTTCTGCAAATAACCCAGATTTATGGAGTGACTTTTCACATTCAATAGTCATAAAATGACTATAAAGATTATAGTGGAACATTTGGGAAATTTAAGAATATAATTGTAAAGATTAAAAAAAAGAAAACTCCAAAATGGGTTTATGTATTTACACATTAGCACATGAAGCCATGTCTAGGAGTAGCACATCTGTGCAGGGTGAGATTAATCAGTTACACTGCATGCAGAGGGAAGCTGGGAACTATTTCATTGTCACCATTGGGTAGCCCTCCAGATGCTTAGAATTCTCCTTGTTTCAGGGATAAACTTTTCAATGGCTTCATTGACACCAGAGTATGTCAATAATGCAGTGTATTAGTTGGATGCAAATTTCATACAATACGGTATGGAAAGCAAACTGTAATTGCGGAGACTCGGGTGAATGGAGCTCTATCCTTTGACTGAGCCCATTGTTGAATTTCAGCCTGAACCTCCAACCCTTTACTCTGTAAAGACACAATAGGCTTTGATATGAGATGGTGGGAAAAGGACTGGAAGCCTCATTTCACATTCAGCTGCAATTCATCAGCTTGGCTAGGACTTTTAGCAGCTTTAATGACCAGTGCAATTGATGGTTAAATCAATTTGCACCGGTGACAGCATGGCTAGCCTCTAGACTGTAACAATCCAGGATTACAACAGGCAAAAAGGCCCCTGGTATTCAGCTGGGGATGGTTTCTGCCTAGCCCAGAGTGAGAACAACCAGGAGACAAAGTCCCTCACAAAGCAGGCACTAGAGAATGCTCACATTCACTCCAGCTGACAATACAATACCCTCACTTCTTTGAAAAGTGGCAAAGTAGATTGGAGTGGGGGTGGGGAAAGTATTGTTATAAGTAAAAATATACAGTAGAGGACAAAGGTTCCTCATTTTTACTTTATCCTTGGGGAAAGTAGGATGCCAGAAATAATTTAAAATATGTTTTCTTGGACTACATGGGTGGTCTTACCTCCCCCATCCCCATGCCTCAAAACAAATTTCAGAAGTAGTATCTGAATTATGACAGATGATTTGAAATTTTTTAAAGGCAAAATGAAAATAGAAAAAAAAGTAGAAAATACTGCATCTTTCAGACCCTGGCAATGAGAAGGAAAAACTGCTCCCTCTTCTGTTTTTCAGAGGGAAAAATAAACAGAAAAAAAATCTCACCCTTATTTATCTGCTCTCCAATTTTAGGATTTAAAAAATACATATCTGGAAAGGAAAATGGTATCATTAGCATATTAGGTATGTCCCACCTTTTTCTGTATTTTGACTATTCAAGCAATTAATAATAATAATAATGAATATTTATTGGGTTAAATATTTAACCTTTCTTATCAAATTATGTGTGAGATGTTTTTACTCGATGTATGATAATTTGAGGAAGAAGAGAAATGTCAAAGATATATTTTGCCTATAAGTGGAACTAGCCTTTAGCATATAAATCCTGTAGTCATATAGTCTGTGTTTAAGTAGTCAAAGAAGCATGCTCCTCAGAAATCTATAAAAGATCAAAAATGAAAGAATCCTTATTCCTGAAGGACCAAGAAATTGTAGTGTCTTCCCAAGAATTTTTTCAGATTTTTGAACTAACTTGAAGAGCCTGTGAAATGTCAGTATTGCATCAGACTAATACATGAAGTGAGTGATCTAGGGGAAAACAAGCAAAAAGCCAGATCTAACAAATATAATTATTATCCTAAAATAATCACACTCACAAAAGCAATCAATACTACTAACCCAAATGACATAAAAGTACTCATAAACTTTTACCCCTTTGAATGAATTTGAAAAAATAATGGAAAAGGGAAGTACTTAATAAGTATTTGTTAAATTGGATTGCACTGAATCACCAAATAGCATATATGGGATTCCTATGTCCAACATCATCCAATATACATTTTTAAATGTGCTAGAGTAACTAGAGCTAATATTTTTTAAGAGAAGTAGAGAAAGAAGAATGAACAAGAAAAAATAGGTAGTCTCTTTAAGAGCATGACTAAGTCCATGGGAAATAGGTTGGGGTTTTTGTTTTGTTTTGTTTTGTTTTTCAGAACACTCAGCCAAGGCATTATGAAAAATTTAAACAACCTCTCCCAACAGATTTGTCTAAATATTGAAAGAATATTGAGGCTTGTAGAGAGAAGGTCTTGGCGTTGGGTCCAAAATCTGTGCTTGGTAACTGGGGGAGGGGGAAGAGACAGGAGGCTGGTTTCCATGGTAACATTGCTGGGAGAGCAAAGCAAACATGCATGCATCCTTCCCAGGGGAGGCAAGAATGTGTAAAAACTGGTAAGGAGGGGGAAGGGCAAAGGATGGCAGCTTCTGAAAGGCTATTTTATGCTGAATAAGAGTTTTTGTGTAAAGCTGTGACGTGATCCATAACGGACAGTACACACAGAGAGAAAAGAGGGGTTGGCTGTGTCCTGCACCAGTGATTAAGGCTCTCCCTGCCTGGGAATAGATATTTGTCTTCAAATTTCTACTGTAAATGGGTACAAGAATTATAGACAATCTCCTACATATGTGGAATTCTGTCATTCAAATTCTACACTGAAATGACAGAGACAAAAAATAGAATTCTTTTGCACATCTTCATCCCCCACCAGTGTATTTCATTAAACAAGTTATATGAATATTTTTCTCCTACATTCATTTTCTTTGACTTTCAGATACCCATTAACATATGGCTCCTTCCACTTTGAAATATAGAATTTCAGAATTAGGAATGGAAGGAAACTAAGAAATCATCAAGCCTTATTTAATCCAACTCAGCAAACATTGGTTCATGATATAACAGGGTCTTCTCTCTAAAGCTCAAATCCTAGATTTGAAGAAGGAAGAAAACTTTAGATAGCTAGGTGGAAAAGTGAATTGCTGGAAAGACCTGAGTCCTAATCTGGCCTCCAATACACACTAGCTATGTGACTGGGGAAATCATTTAACCTCAGTTTCTTTACCTCTAAAATCAGGGTACTAACAGCTCCTAGACCCTGAGATTGTCATGAGAATAGGTATTTATAAAGTGCTTTGTAACCCTTAAAGCATAACATAAATGCTAACTGTTTAGCAAGTATTATAGACTAATCCACTCATTTTACGAATGGCAAAACATAATTGACTATTATGTGTAAGACACTGTCCTATCCTTGCTAGAAACATACCAAAAAATAATGGGGGGGGGGAGGGGAGTTACTGCTTTCAAAAAGTTTATAGTCACCAACCAAACAAAAACCATATGATCATTTCAATAGATGCAGAAAAAGCATTTGATAAAATCCAACAGCCATTCCTAATAAAAACACTTGAGAGCATAGGAATAAAAGGACTTTTCCTTAAAATAGTTAGGAGCATATATTTTAAACCTTCAGTAAGCATCATATGCAATGGGGAAAAACTGGAACCTTTCCCGGTAAGATCTGGAGTGAAGCAAGGTTGCCCACTATCACCATTATTATTCAATATTGTATTAGAAACACTGGCCTCTGCAATAAGAGTCGAGAAAGAGATTAAAGGAATTAGAGTAGGCAATGAGGAAACCAAACTATCACTCTTTGCAGATGATATGATGGTATACCTAGAAAACCCCAGAGATTCTACTAAAAAGCTATTAGAAATAATTCATAATTTTAGCAAAGTAGCAGGATACAAAATAAATCCCCATAAATCCTCAGCATTCTTATACACCACCAACAAAATCCAAGAGCAAGAGATACAAAGAGAAATTCCATTCAAAATAACTGTTGATAGCATAAAATATTTGGGAATCTACCTACCAAAGGAAAGTCAGGAATTATATGAGCAAAATTACAAAAAAGTTTTCACACAAATAAAGTCAGACTTAAATAATTGGAAAAATATTAAGTGCTCTTGGATAGGCCGAGCAAATATAATAAAGATGACAATACTCCCTAAACTAATCTATTTATTTAGTGCTATACCAATCAGACTTCCAAGAAAATATTTTAATGATTTAGAAAAAATAACAACAAAATTCATATGGAACAATAAAAAGTCGAGAATCTCAAGGGAATTAATGAAAAAAAAATCAAATGAAGGTGGTCTAGCTGTACCTGATCTAAAATTATATTATAAAGCAGCAGTCACCAAAACCATCTGGTATTGGCTTAGAAATAGATTAGTTGATAAGTGGAACTAGCCTTTAGCATATAAATCCTGTAGTCATATAGTCTGTGTTTAAGTAGTCAAAGAAGCATGCTCCTCAGAAATCTATAAAAGATCAAAAATGAAAGAATCCTTATTCCTGAAGGACCAAGAAATTGTAGTGTCTTCCCAAGAATTTTTTCAGATTTTTGAACTAACTTGAAGAGCCTGTGAAATGTCAGTATTGCATCAGACTAATACATGAAGTGAGTGATCTAGGGGAAAACAAGCAAAAAGCCAGATCTAACAAATATAATTATTATCCTAAAATAATCACACTCACAAAAGCAATCAATACTACTAACCCAAATGACATAAAAGTACTCATAAACTTTTACCCCTTTGAATGAATTTGAAAAAATAATGGAAAAGGGAAGTACTTAATAAGTATTGGTTAAATTGGATTGCACTGAATCACCAAATAGCATATATGGGATTCCTATGTCCAACATCATCCAATATACATTTTTAAATGTGCTAGAGTAACTAGAGCTAATATTTTTAAGAGAAGTAGAGAAAGAAGAATGAATAAGAAAAAATAGGTAGTCTCTTTAAGAGCATGACTAAGTCCATGGGAAATAGGTTGGGGTTTTTGTTTTGTTTTGTTTTGTTTTTCAGAACACTCAGCCAAGGCATTATGAAAAATTTAAACAACCTCTCCCAACAGATTTGTCTAAATATTGAAAGAATATTGAGGCTTGTAGAGAGAAGGTCTTGGCGTTGGGTCCAAAATCTGTGCTTGGTAACTGGGGGAGGGGGAAGAGACAGGAGGCTGGTTTCCATGGTAACATTGCTGGGAGAGCAAAGCAAACATGCATGCATCCTTCCCAGGGGAGGCAAGAATGTGTAAAAACTGGTAAGGAGGGGGAAGGGCAAAGGATGGCAGCTTCTGAAAGGCTATTTTATGCTGAATAAGAGTTTTTGTGTAAAGCTGTGACGTGATCCATAACGGACAGTACACACAGAGAGAAGAGAGGGGTTGGCTGTGTCCTGCACCAGTGATTAAGGCTCTCCCTGCCTGGGAATAGATATTTGTCTTCAAATTTCTACTGTAAATGGGTACAAGAATTATATACAATCTCCTACATATGTGGAATTCTGTCATTCAAATTCTACACTGAAATGACAGAGACAAAAAATAGAATTCTTTTGCACATCTTCATCCCCCACCAGTGTATTTCATTAAACAAGTTATATGAATATTTTTCTCCTACATTCATTTTCTTTGACTTTCAGATACCCATTAACATATGGCTCCTTCCACTTTGAAATATAGAATTTCAGAATTAGGAATGGAAGGAAACTAAGAAATCATCAAGCCTTATTTAATCCAACTCAGCAAACATTGGTTCATGATATAACAGGGTCCTCTCTCTAAAGCTCAAATCCTAGATTTGAAGAAGGAAGAAAACTTTAGATAGCTAGGTGGAAAAGTGAATTGCTGGAAAGACCTGAGTCCTAATCTGGCCTCCAATACACACTAGCTATGTGACTGGGGAAATCATTTAACCTCAGTTTCTTTACCTCTAAAATCAGGGTACTAACAGCTCCTAGACCCTGAGATTGTCATGAGAATAGGTATTTATAAAGTGCTTTGTAACCCTTAAAGCATAACATAAATGCTAACTGTTTAGCAAGCATTATAGACTAATCCACTCATTTTACGAATGGCAAAACATAATTGACTATTATGTGTAAGACACTGTCCTATCCTTGCTAGAAACATACCAAAAATAATGGGGGGGGGAGGGGAGTTACTGCTTTCAAAAAGTTTATAGTCTACTGGGGGAATACAATAAGTAAACAGACAGATAAATATATGACAAGGTAATATAGTTCTTTAATTTCACATAAGGAGAGAGAGGTGTAGCACTGGATGGAGGTTCAGGAAACTCAAGTTCTAAATTAGTTTCCACTATACTAAAACTATGAGATGTTGGCAAGTAATTTCAGCTCCATATTTCTGTTTTCTCATTTTTAATGATGGATTACAATCAATGACCTTTATTCCACTTTTTTCATTCTATGAATCTAGGAAACTGAAACAGAAAGGTTAGAAGCCTTTCCCAAAATCATATATTTAATGATAGAATTAAGACTCAGGTAATCCCAACTCTGACATTATCTGTATGATGTAAAGCAAGTAAGTCACTTAACTTTCTCATTTCTGTAATTGGGAGGTTAGACTAAATAACCTCAAGTTTCCTCCATCTTTCATTATTCAAAGTTGATATTCCAAAACTTTTATGCCCTTACCATTACCACAACACTGCTATAATATGGAATCTTAAAGTATATCATTTCTCCATAATTGTCACAAAATCATAAAAACACAAACTTGGTTTTAAGGGTATCCCTGGACTACCCAAGTAAAAACAACATAATGGCTATAAATATAAATAAGTAGAAATAGACAAAGAGAAAAACACAAATAAACATAGCTACAAACACAAGTATAGATATAGGTACATATACAAATGAAATTATGAAGCAATGAAAGAGCAATGGATTTGGCATTTGAGTTCAAATTTTTACTGTCTGAGCTAAGTCAGACAAATCAGATAACTGCTCTGGTGACGTTTACTCATCTAAAAAAAAGTGTCTTTAGACTAATTGATATCTAAATCCTTTCCTACTTTAAATACTTTGAAAATAATGGACAGCTCCCCTTGTGTCTAACACAACGCGCGCGCGCGCACACACACACACACACACACACACACACACACACACCATAAATGACAGGGCAATGTAGTGTCAAAAGTCCTGGACTTGGGTTCAGAGTGCTAGGGTTTAAAAATCAATTGCTGAAATATCCTTGCTAGCATTTTATAAAAATATTTGTATCAATATTCATTAGTGAAACTAGTCTTTATTTCTTTCTCTGTTTTTACTATTCTTAGTTTAGGTATTCACATTATATTTGTTTCATAAAAAGAATTTAGTGGAACTCCCTCTTTGCCTATTTTTTCCAAGTAAGTTATTGGTATGTATTACATACTCATTGTTCTTTAAATTTTTTTGCAGAGTTCATTTGCAAATGCATATGGTCTTGAAGATGTTTTGTTAGGGAACTCATTAGTAGCCTATTCATTTTTATTTTCTAAAATGTTTTTAAATATTCTAATTCCTCTATTGCTAACCTGGACAATTTATATTTTTGTATACATAGTCATCCATTTCACTAAGATTTAGCAGGATTTTTTTGGCACTGTATGTATTTAATTTCTTCAAACTACTAAGACATAGAATTAGATTTTATTTTTAGTTGTAACATTCTTTCTATTCCTATGTAGAATTATATATTGCCTATCCCAAATCAAATTAAAAAGGTTTGGGGAAATTCAAAAAAATTTGCTCTGACAAAATTATTATTTTAATGGCAAATTCAGCCTACTTTGAATTTATGAGGTCGAGCCAAGGTGGTAGAGAGTAGACAGATCTTTGTCTGAACACTTCCTGGCTTCCCCCAGAACAACACAAGATCAAGCCTCTAAACTTGTTTTGGAATAACAGAACCCACAAATATTTGTAGTGTAACAAATTTCCAGCAGAAGAGATTTTTTGGAATAATTTCAGAAAAATCTATTTCAATTGGGCAGGGGTAGGAGATGGTCAAGTACAGGCACATTGCAGAGACACAAGGTGAACTAGCATCTGCGTAATGGAGAAATCTATCAGGAGGCTCTAATATAGCATAGGCTACTCTGTCCTTATTCAGAAGCCAGTGAATCAGCAGACTGTGAGGCATCAAATGAAAGTACAAAAGGCAAAATAATGAGCCCCTGTACCCCAGAATAACAAGCAAGACTTGGTCATGCTCACCCAGCATAGGAAAGAAGTCAGCAGTACTGTCCCAGGACAACACAAAGATACTGTCAACAGCAGAGGAATCTTGGGACAATCTCTCCTTTATCCTAAAACTAGGCTTCAAACTTTAAAAATAAGCAAAAAAAGCAAAAAGAGCTCTGACCATAGATAGCTTTTATGGAGATAGGGAAGAACAGAACTCAACTCCTGAGGACACAAAAGGCAAGTTATCTTCAGATGAAGACCCAAAGAGTGACATGAATTGGTTACCATCTCACAAGGCTTTTTTGAGAGAATTCAAAAGGGATCTTAAAACAGAATGAAAAGAAAAAAGAAAGGAAAGGAGAACTTTGCAGGAAAGTTTGGAAAAGGAAACAAAGAAGTTATCTGAAGAAAACTCCTTAAAAATAGATTTAGTGAAATGAAAAAGCCTACCGTACAAAACAGGTTTGACAAAAGGAAAAAAGAAACCAACTTCTTAAAAAACAGAATTTGTGAAATAGACAAAAAATACAATGAATAAAACAACTCATTTAAAAGTTCTATTGGACAAATGCAAAAGGAGGTTTTAAAAAATTAACCATAGAAAATAATTTACAAAAAAAAATAATAATAATAGAATTGAACAAATGGAAGTAAAATCAATGAGACATAAAATCATTCAAACAAAACAAAATAACAAAAAAGAAAATATTAGAAAATGTAAAATGTTTTATTGGAAAAACAGCTGACCTGGAAAATAGATCCAGGAGAGACAATCTAAGAATTATTGGACTACATGAAAAAGATGATGAAAAAAGAGCCTAGACAACATCTTTCAAGAAATCATCAAGGAAAACAGTCCTGATGTCCTAGAACCAGCAATAAAATAGCCATTGAAGAATTTAACAATCACCTCCTGAAAGAGATCCCAAAATGAAAACTCTGAAGAATATCATAGCTAAATTTCAAAATTGTCAGATCAAGGAGAAAATACTGCAAGTGGCCAGATAGAAACAAGTCAAATATTGAGGAGCCAAAATCATGATTACCCAGGATCTAGCAGATTCCACTTTAAAAGATAATATTCTGAAGGGCAAAGGAGCTTGGACTGCAGCCAAGAATCAACTATCCAGCAAAATTAAGCATTATTTTTTTATGGAAAAAGATGGATATTCAATGAAATAGGATCAATTTCATTTTTTTCTAATGAAAAGATCAGATGTGAACAGAAAATCTGATCTTCAAATATAGAATTCAAGAGAAGGATAAAAAAAGGGAAAAGAGAAGAAAAATAACTATGTTTCTTTATCTAGGGGAAGATGATATATCTTGAGAACTGTGTTTCTATTAAGAGTATACTTAGAGGGTATAAATATAAGTTGACTTTATTGTGATAATATAAAAAAGAAACTAGAGGTGGAAAAAGTATTGTATGGGAAGAAAAGGAAATGAGAGGTAAACTGGGGTAAGTTACATCTCATGAAGAGGCAAAAAAAAAAAAAAAAAAAAAAAAAAAAAAAAAAAAAAAAGACCTATTATAATTGAAGGAAAGAAGAGAGGGGGATAAGCATTGTATGAACTTTACTCTCATAGGATTTGGCTCAAAGAGAGAATAATTGACATATTTAGCTTCATAGAGAAACTTGTGTCACCCTATAGAAAAGTAAGAGAGGAAAGGGAATGAAAAGGGGAAGACTAACAGAAGGGAAAACAGAAATAGAAAAGAAAAAGGATAAGGGAAGGGGATAGATTATAAAAGGGGAGGGCTGTTTGAGGGAGGTGGTGGTTAGAAACAAAATACTGTGGAAGAGGGAAAGAGGGAAAGGAAAGAAAAAAGTATAATTTGGGGAAAATAAGGAAATACAGTTAGTAATTTTAACCATAAATGTGAATGAGATGAATTCTCCCATAAAATGGAAGTAGACAGCAGACTAGATAAAAAGCCAGGATCCTAGACTATATTGTTTACCAAAAAATACATTTAAAGCACAGTGATACATAGTAAATAAGGGTAAAAGGCTGGAATCAAATCTATTATACTTCAGATAAAATAAAAAAGCAAGAGTAGTGATCCTAATCTCAGATAAAGCAAAAGCAAAAATAGATCCAATTAAAAGTGATAAGGAAGGAAACTACGTTTTGCTTAAGGGTATCATAGCTAATGAAATAATATTGATACTAAATATATATGTACCAAGTGATACAGAATACATATTCCTAGAGAAGTTAACAGAGGTGCAAGAATTAGACAGCAAAATTATACTACTGGGGGATCTCAACTTTGCTCTATCAGAACTAGATATATTGAACCAAAAATAAATTTTAAAAGTTAAGGAAATTTTTTAGAAAAGTTAAGTATGGTAGACCTTTGGAGAAAACTGAATGGAGACAGAAAGGAATATACTTTTTCTTCTTGGTGGTAGTACATGGAACTTATACAAAAATTTAGCTTGTATTAAGTCAAAAAATGATGAAAATCAAAGGAGAAAGGCAGAAATAGTAAACGCATCTTTTTTCAGGTAATGGTGCAATAAAAAGTACCTATAATAAAAGGCCAAGGAAAATATATCTAAATAATCTAATCCTAAAAAATGAGTGGGTGAAAAAACAAGCCATAGACACAATACATAATTTAATCAAAGGGAATGACAGCAACGAGACAAAATACCAAAATTTATGAGATGCAGCTAAACCAGATCTTAGGAGAGATTTTATATCTCTAGATGCTTACTAGTATAAAATAAGAGAAAGAGAATATCAGGGAATTGGGCATGTAACTAAAAAATCTGGGAAAAGAACAAATTAAAAAACCATAATTAAATATCAAATTGGGAAAATAAAAGGGTAAATTAAATTATTGAATTAATAAACACAACTAAGAGTTTTATTTTTAAAAACAACAAAATAGATAAACTTTTAGTTAATTTGATTAGAAAAATGAAAGAAGAAAATCAAATTGCCTATATCAAAAATAAAAAGAGTGAATTTTCCACCAATGAAGAAGAATTTAAAGCAATAATTAGGACCTATTTTGCCCAACTGTATCCAAATAAATCTGATAATCTAAGTGAAATGGATGAATACTTACAAAAATATAGTTTTCCCTGATTACCAGAGGAGAAAAAAGATTGCTTAAATAGTGCCATTTTTTAAAAAAGAAATTGAACAAGGTATTAATCTACTCCCTAAGAAAAAATCTCCAGGAACAAGGAATTCTATCAAACATTTAAAAAACAATTAATTCCAATGCTATCCAATCTATTTGGGAAAATGGGGAAAGAAGGAGTCCTACTAAATTCTTTTTATGACACAGATATGGCGCTAGCACCTAAACTGCGTAGGGTCAAAACAGAGAAAAAAAATTATAGACCATATTCCCTAATGAATATTGAGGCAACAATCTTAAACTAAATATTAGCAAAGAGATTACAGCAAGGTATCCCCAGGATAATACATCATGACCAAGTAGGATTTATAGAAATGCAGGACTGATTCAATATTAGGAAAACTAATATCATGCTTGACTATATCAATATCCAAATTTACAGAAATCATATGATTGTCTTCAAAAATGCAGAAAAATCATTTGACAAATCCAACTATTCCTATTAAAATTCCCATTAATTTTACACTAATTACTATTAAATCCCTATTTCCTATTCCTATTAAATTCCTATCAAAACACTACAGAATATAGGAATACATGGAGTTTTCATTAAAATGATCAGTAGCATTTATTTAAAACCATAAGCAAACATCACATGTAATGGGGGTAAATTAGAAGCATTCCAAATTTGAACAGGAGTGAAATAAGCTTGCCCTTGTTTCTATCACCATTACTTTTCAATATTATATTCAAAATCTTAGTTTTAGAACTAAAAGAAGAAAAAGAAATTAAAGGAATTAGAGTAGGTAAAGAGGAATCCAAATAATCACTCTTTGAAGTTGATATGATGGTATAACTTAAAGAATTCTAGACAATCAACTATAAAACTACTAGAAATATTTCACAAGTATAGCAAAGTTACAGAATGCAAAATATATTCACATAAATCATCAGCATTTTTATGTTACTAACGAAGTCCAGCAGCAAGAGACAAAAAGAGAAATACCATTTAAAATATCTGTAGATAATGTAAAACATTTGGGAGTCTATTTGCCAAGGCAAAGTCAGCAAGCTATATGAACACAATTACAAAACATTTTCCATACAACTAAAAACAGATCTAATCAATTGAAAGAACATTAATTTCTCATGGATAAATCAAGATAATATAACAAAAATGACAATTCTATCTAAATTAGTCTATTTATTCCATATCATACCAATCAAACTGTCAAGAAATTATTTTATAAAGCCAGAAAAAATAAAAATTGTACAGGATCACAGATGGTGGGGGAACTCTGGGTGAAGTATAAGACTTTTTAGTCCAGGGGGAATGTGCTAACAATGTCTGGTTTGGCTCGCCATCTCCCCTAAGGGCTCTTGGCCTTCCTGAGAAATCAGGAAGCCTGAAAATGTGTGTTGTGATTCAAGCAGAGTCATACCAGGTGGCAAAGAGTGATACCAAGTGGCAAGCTAAATATAATAGTAAGTTGTTTATGTGGTCCCACATGTGCAGTATATACTTAGCACATGCACAGTGTTGTTTTGGCTACATAAGGGTATTAAGGTAGATAAGGGTGAAACAATTTGGAATAAATGGACTCCATATTTTAACCATCCTCTGGAGTCTCACCTTATCACTCCTACACTAAGACAGTATGGTTTTTTCATCCCAGCTGGGAGCTCTAGAAAGTACAATACATTTTATCACTCCGACTTGGGGGCTTTAGAAAGCAAAACACAACAAATAACAAAGCTCATCTGGAAAAATAATTAGTCAAAAATTTCAAGGGAATTAATGAAAAAACCGCAAATAAAGATGGCCTAGATGTGCCAGATCTAAAGCTATATTATAAAGCAGTGGTTATTAAAACCATTTGGTACTAAGAAATAGTCAATTAGTGGAATAGGTTAATTTCACAAGATACAATAGTCAATAACTATAGCAATCTAATTTTTGACAAATCAAAAGAGCCCAGCTTTTGTGAAAGAACTCACTATTTGACAAAAACTGCTAGGAAAACTAGAAACTATTATGGCAAAAACAAGGCACTGATCCTGGTTGTGCTGGGGGAGTCACCCACTCAATCACACTATCTCCTTGATGAAGAACTGCTGTAGATGCCTCTGTCAGAGCAAAAACTGATATTCCCAAAGGTTTCTGAGTAACTCTTTCAACCACATTGGAGAAAGCCAGTTCAATTTCTCTCAAAGCCTCTTAAGCTACTTTTATAAGCTGGCGTGGTGAGTTTAAAGCACTGTTTCCCCTTAAAATGTTATATAATAGTTGCAATTAATAGGTAGTTAAGTCTAACACTGGACGTATCCAATGGATATCTCTTATCAATTTCTGAAAGTCATTTAAGATGTTAAACTTCTCTGTTCTTAAAAAAAGTTTTTGTACTGTAAGTACCTTAGGATACACTTGATATCCTAAATATTGAAAAGGAGCATGCCTTTGAATTTTTTTCTGGGGCTCTATACAATTGGTAGTTCCTTAACATTTCTATGGTCTTTCATAGACATACTTCTCACATTTGCTCTTCAGGTACACACCCCAAGATTTCATCCATAATGTAATAACATTACTTTTGGAAATGCTTTTCTTACTGGAGTGAGAGCATCAGCCACATACTTTTGACACATAGAAGGGCTATTTTTCATTCCCTGTGGCAAAACTGTACATTCAATTTTTTTATAAGGCTCAGCTAAGTTAATGCTGGGCACTGAAAAGGCAAATCTTTTCCTATCCTCCTTATCCTAATGTCTATAACCCAAACAGGCCATTCCCTAGGCAATTGAGTAGGAGATGGAAGTCCAAGCTGAAAAGTTCCCATAGTTCCCATCTGTTCACTTACTTTTCTCAAATCAATAAATATCCACCATTTTCCAGATTTCTTTTTATAGCAAATTCAGGGGAATTCCAAGGACTTAGAGATAATATTATAATAATATATAATTTTATATACATAATATATAAAAATATTCCTGGATTCTGTTGTTGAGAGTCAAAATCTGGATAAATATCACCAACTTACCCTTCAAGAGTGTGTATCAGTAAACTTGATGCTACTACTTCTCCTGGGTGATAGATCATACATTATTTACCTATATTAGTGATTGGATATTACCTACACATTCCCCAGTTTCCCAAATCAGTATATGATAGATAACTGTTTTGTAAGCAGTCTCAAGAGGTGAAATGGTCAAGCCTGCTATATCTGGAGTCAAAGTATCTATAGGGTGGACAGGGACAGATTTCACCTCTCCAGGGGATATCTCAGTAGTCCCAGCAGCATACATACAACTCTATTCTCCCTAATTGCAAGCCCCTTCCCCCATCAGGTTGCTTCTTGGTTGATTGATCACGTTGGAGTACTTAACTTTTAAAGACTCTCTGGATATAACATCATTGCCATCATGCCCCCAAATGTTTTTTTTTGCCTGGGGCCCTGGAGCTGAACCCCACTTCTGCTGTTCCCTGAGTCAATCCACATTCTGATGCCCAGTGGAAACCCTTGTTGCATTTTGGACATGGGGTTTTGGGTCTTGTTCTCCCATTCTGTTTTTTTACTTTATCTTTTTTTCCAACATTCAGCTTTCAGATGCCCTGCTTTACCACACTGAAAGCACTAACGAGTTTCTTTGGAAGTTCCTTCCCAAAAGGGACCCTGTCTTTGCATATTCCGATTTTGAAAAGCCTGCATCATATTCTGGGCATTGCACTCTAATATATTTAAGAGTCCAGTGATCTGCTTCTGAGTTACCAACAATCTTTGTTTCTCTATTAACTTAACCATGCATGCTACATGCTCCCTTTGGGGTGGGGGAGGCTCTATTCTTAGTATTTGCCCTGTTTCAGCTAAAAATGAAAGTGACTAGTTTAGCCCTTACCAAATTTTCCCACTTCCTCTATTTTTGTACTCACTCTATTTCCGGGTCATAGAAACTTCTCCACTGAGCTTACAATCGTGTCAGTCAAGCTGCTGAGTATAAGGCCTCATGCCCAAAGCTTCACATCTAAGATCCCATATTTAGTGCCTCACATTGGGTGCCAAATTGCAGGGACCTTCTGGAGGTCCCTGTTTGGGTACCAAAATGTAATGTCTGGACTAGCTCTCTGGAGAATCTCAGGACCAGCCTTGATCTTATTGGAGGAGGCAAGAGAGACACCAGTAGGATGGTCAAGGATGAAATCTCTTGTTTCCAGTCTTTTCAGCCCTTAAATACATCAGTATGATTATATCATTACAACATACTAAGTATCTTCGAACTGGAGAACCATTATCTGATCAATCACACTGAGTAAGTGCTAGCTATAAGCACCCTTCTTCAAGTAGAACACAGGTGGTCATGCCCTCCTTGATTTCTCAGGAAGGGAGGTGGGTACCAAAGGTAAATGGGGAGCCAAATCATATATTGTTAGCAGGTTTCCTCTAAGTTAAAGGGTTTTATACCTTATCCAGAGTTCCCCCACTACCTTTGGCTTTCTATAACGTAAATCTCTCCAGACCTCTCTAAAATCATCCTCCTTATTTTTTCTTATAGACCAATAATATTCCATAATATTTATATACTATAACTTATTCAGCCATTCTCCAATTAATGGGCATCCACTCAGTTTCCAGTTTCTTGGGACTACAAAAAGGGCTGCCACAAACATTTTTGCACATGTAGGTCCCTTTCCCTCCTTTAAGATCTATTTGGGATATAATCCTAGTAGTAACACTGCTGAATCAAAGGGTATGCCAGTTTGATTTTGGTTTTGCTTGACTGATTCTTGATGTCTCAATGAATCAGTCATTTCTATTTGTTCAGTTTTGATTTTTAGTGAATTATTTTCTTCATTAGCTTTTTTTACTTCTTTTTGTATATGTTCAATTAAGTTTTTAAATGAGTTGTTTTGCTCTGTGGAGTTTTTTTTTTTTTCCATTTCACTAATTTTTTTTAGTGAGTTATTTTCTTTTTCCAATTCATAAATTCTGTGTCCCTGCACTTCTTGGAAGTTTTTCACCTTTTCCAATTCACATTTTAGGAAGTTGTTGCTCTCTTGCATAGCTTCTCTTTCCTTTCCCCATTTTTCTTCTAGTTCTCTTTTAAGGTTTTTCATAGTGTCTTCTAGGAGAGCCTTTTGTATTAGGGACCAATAATAGTCTGGAGACTGTCTGTTATTTGTCTCTTCAGAGTTGAAAAGCTGCTCTCTTTCTGTATAGAAACTATCAATTTTCCTTTTGATTTTTTTACTCATTTTTTAAAGCCTGTAGGGTCTGCCTTCAGGGCCAGGAGGTTACCAGCTTCCTCTGCAGAGCACTGATAGGTGTATCGATGGTTAGTTTTCCTGCCAGCCAGCTACAAAAAGCGGGGAGATACTGGAGTGCTCTGGGAAAGAGTTCCCCACCCAGAAGTAACTCAGGCCTGCAGGGCTGAGCTGGGAAAGTGCCCTGCAAAGAACCCCCACTGTGTGGGATAATGACTGCCCTGGGGCTAGACGCTGAGCAGTGAGAGTTTCACTATCCCAAGCCAAAGCCCACGGTCTGTGGGTATTAGCAGCTGAACAGTGAATGGCCCTGCAGGGCCTGCAGGGACCGGAAGTGTTCCTGCCCCGGGAAGCACAGTCCTGCTGGGGAAGTTCTAGGTATGCACAATTTGATAACTTTTTCAGCATAGTTCCAAATTACTCTCCAGAATGGTTGGATCCAGTCACAGCTCCACCAACAATGTATCAATGTCCCAGTTTTCCCACATCCCCTCTAACATTCCTCCTTATCTTTTCCTGGCATCTTAGCCAATCTGAGAGGTATATAGTGGTATCGCAGAGTTTAGACTTTTATATCTTTCTCTTACCTCCTACATTTTTCATATTATTACCTAACCTCTACATGTTCCACAATCTCTTTATTGCTTTTTAGAGCCTTCGTCTTATCCCTTTCTCTTCTCAGTAATCCCAAAGATGCCTCTCTCTCTTTTAATAGCCAGCTCTACATCATGGAGATTAAAGTGGAGCACTACATCCATTCTTCCCTCCTCTTCTTCCTCTATTGTATATCCATTATTGAAGCCAGAGCCACCAGAGTGCTTTCCTATTCATATAATCTGTAGCCTTAGCTATTGCTCTTCTGTCTTCAAAATAAACAATGTCAGAGTATTTGATTTTCTAAATTTAAGAAATAGTTTCTCAGAAATCACAGTGATGATGATGTGATAGTATATTTAGAGAACCTTAGAGAATCAACTAAAAAAACTAGAAACAACTCATAACTTTGGCAAATTTGCAGGATACAAAATATATCCACAAATATCATCAGCATTTTTAGATGTTACCAACAAAATCCAGTAGCAAGAGATATAAAAAGAAATTCCATTCAAAATAATTGTTGATAGTATAAAATATTTGGGAATCTATCTGCCAAGGGAAAGTCAGGAGCATATGAACATAACTACAAAAGACTTTATATACAAATAAAGGCAGATCTAATCAGTTGGAAAAATATTAAGTGCTCAGAAATAGGATGAGAGAATATAATAAAAATGACAATACTACCTAAATTAATTTACATATTTAGTGCCATGCCAATTAAACTCCCAATAAATTATTTTACAAAACTAGAAAAAATAATAACAAAGTTCATATGGAAGAACAAAGAGTCAAGAATTTCAAGAGAATTAATGGGAAAAAAAATACCAATGAAGGTGACCTGGCTGTGACAGACCTAAAACTATATTATAAGGCAGCAGTCATCAAAAGCTCAGAAATAGAATAATTGAGCAGTGGAATAAGTTAGAATCACAGAACAAAATAGTCAATAACTATAGCAATCTAGTGTTTGACAAAGCCAAAGACCATAGCTTTTGAGATAAGAACTCACTATTCGACTGTGGGAACTGACTGTGGATCACAACATAAATTTCTCACTCTTTTTTGTTATTGTTTGCTTGCATTTTGTTTTCTTACTCATTTACTTTCCTTTTTGATCTGCCTTCTATTAAATTTTTATCTTTTTACAGTGCCTCTACATACAATAGGCTGTTAATGTTTACTATGTTATATTATATCATATAATATCACATCAAATCATTTTGTATGTTATCTATGGCAATTAATTATACTAAGTATTGGAGAAGATACAAAGATTAACTAGCAAATATACTTTAAAAGAACATATGATAATGTGATGTAATCTTTTTTTCTTTCATTGTGCAGTTTAAACTAAACTTTTAATAAAGTAACTCAGAATATAAACATACTGTCAACTATATATAATGCAAGACAAGATAGATTATACAAACAGACTAGTTAAGGGATCAGCATCAAAATAAGTAGGGATGAGTTATATTGGATAGTAATTAAAGGGTCTCTTCCAAAAAGGAGAAAATAAACCAAATAAATTTTAGATGCTTTGAAACTCCTACAATTTAATGTTTAATGCTCAATACTTTCATTATCATAATGAAACATTGGGTCTTTACTGGCCACTACTGGTCCCCACTACTCTTATAGTAAAATGCTTTTCATGATTTTACCTATTTTGTAGAAACCATCTTAGAATTACTCAGACCAAATCCATGTTTCACACAGTGAAAAATTTTAAATCACATTGTCAAGAATAGAATCTTTCCTGGGGCAATAAATAGCTTGAGTTAGCTTTCTCTTCTCATACAATTCTATTTTTTTCTTATATTTTCAGAAAATACTATTTATTAGTATAGTGACTGGCAAAAACTCAAATACTCCCATCAATGCATTTTTGCCTTTGCTTCTTGACCCTCACACCCCAGAACTTAATACATTTGAGCAATGTGAAGCATCAGCTTAATTCTTGCTTTTTGCTTTATTTGCATTTCCTCTAAATATCTAGGCAACTCACAAAACAATCATATTAACTCCAAAAATTATAGTCATTTAGGTAGCCATAAAGCATATTCCTTCACTGTGAAAAAGAAATATGAAAATCACATTTCAATCATGTACCCTAAGTAGTTCAATGGTACTTTCTCTTTTAAAAAAAAGTATTAGAAACTTGTAATGTCTCCATGGGAATGATATTGCTAGTTATGCTTCTGTTAAAATGAAAAGAACTGGGCATCTATTATGTGCTATTCCCACCAATATCACATAGACATTTACTAGTTACTGAGGTGGAAACTTGTCAAGTCATCCATCAAGCTCAAAATAGTGCCTGTGATATGCAAGGGAAGATTGTGGTTGCCAAATGATATGGAGACTGTCAGTGGCTGCTATCCCATCCTCTGCCAATTTTTCTTCCAGCTCTCTCTCCATTTTAACATGTTATTTCTTTGCAATAAATCGGGGTACTATTTTGTTCAAGTAAAGAGCCTACCTCCAAGTAATCTGTAAACCAGCTCATACCCTAAAATATTTAATTATGTTGATAGGACTCTGAAGGAAACCGGTCCAAGTTCTCCTCCTTATGTTTCTCTTGAGCAATCTTAGTTAATTGATTCCAGATGAATTGCGCGTTTGTACCCAAAATATGAAATTCTACAATCCTATTGGGATACCAGTATGATATGTGTAATTTCTTTATATTTTATATTTAGGAATTAAATTTTAGTCATTTGTCAGGTTTGCATTACTAGCTTAGCCTCTTTTCTTTGGATAAACTTGGGCAAATTTCATAAAACATCTTAATAGTTTGATAGTGTCTCTCCATTGCTAATCTTCCATACAATTCCCCTCACTCCCCATTACCACTGCCTCTCACCATGCTAATGACATTTTACAGAATGCAAATATTGATATAGGAGGAGGAGATTTTGGTCAATGGTCACAAATCTATTAGAACCCAAGTAAACCCAAGGGAATCATCTGTACCAGGAGTTCTTAACCAAAGATATGTGAAATTTTAAAAATATTTTGTTAACTGTTGTTGTTCAGTCATTTCAGTCATATCCAAGTCTTTATCAGATCCAGCATTCTACTATTCTGCCATATATTTGTCTTTTTGATAACTGCATTTCACTTTATTTGCTTTCCCCTGTAATTCTGTATATTTGATTTTGTATATTTGAAAACATTATTCTGAGGAATCTATAGGCTCCACCTGACTACTAAAGGAGTTCAGGGTATGAAGAAGATTAAGTGTTTACTGTGTGACAGGCAGTAAAAAAATGAAACAATCCTCAGTTTAATCTCACTTTCATTTATGTAATACATGAACCATAAAGACAAGGTTAGATTCACTTTTGCTCCTGAATCTTTTCATTGCCTAGCTGAGTAATTGGCATATAGTAGGCATTTTAATAAATTCTCATTGATTGATAAGCAATTTGTTGGCCTATTCTTAATAATCAGTGATTGTGGGTATTAATGGTGGAATACATTTATATTAACATTTTTCTTGAAAAGTTAACAGATTTATAAATATGGATTCTTAAATCTGCTTCCTCATCTTCATGTCATTTCATTTTTAGGAAGTATGTATGAACTAGTTACTGGTACCCAGTTCACTGATAATACAAGCAACAACTCAAAATTGTCACCCATAAATTGTATCATTTCTAATTATCTGACTTTCAAATTTTTATTGGTACCTATTCTGCCTGAATAACTTGTTTACAGACCCTAGATATGTTTATCTTAACCCATCATGAGTTAAAGTAAATAGTTCAAAATTCCTTCTGCCCTGGGAAAGATAAAATATTTCATTACCACCATGACCCATTTACCTGTAGTTTGCAAAGAACTCTCTAGATGATTATATCAGATATTATAGATACAGTATATCCACAATAACTAACAATGTCCATAACAAAGGGATACCCATCTATTGGTAAATGAGGGAACAAGTTGTAGTATATGGTTATGATGAAATAGTATTGTGCTATAAGAAATGACAAGTAGAATGATTTTAGAAAATCTTCAAAAGACTTACATGGACTGATGAATAAAAGTGAACAAAATCAGAACATTGTACACAGAAACATCAATTTTATTCAGTGAAGAATTGTAAATGCCTAACTATTCTCAGTAATACAATTATTTAAAACAATCCCAAAGCACTAATAATAAAGTATATTACCTGCTTCCAGAGAAATAACTTATATTAACTAAATACAGACTGAAACATGCTACTTGTCACTCTCTCATTTTCTATTTCATTTTCCTTGTACAAAATTACTAATATGAAAATGTTTAAAATAATTTCACATGTATATCCTTCATCAATTTGCCTACCATCTCAAGAAAATATCTTAGGAAGGGGGGGACGAAGGGATAGAATTTGAAATTCAAACTTAAAACAAAAAAAAATTTTAGAATGGAAAAACAAAACAAGATTGTCCATGAATTAATACCCAATTTCATGAACACATAATTGTGAAACCATTATTTTATGTACAAATTTGTCAAACTTTGTTTTCAATGTTTTCAAAAGGGTGTTTTATAGTCTATTTTTGCTAGGAATTCATACAGTGATATTTATTTAATAATTTAAGAGTCTACTGTGTGTACAGTTGTTAACAATATAGATTTTTTTCCTGATATCTACCCACGGAGATTTTTCTGAGGCAATCTAGTGTTCTTTCCAATGGGATACTCCAGGGCTGCTTAGATTTTTTCGACTCAAAACTCCTTTTTGTCCATGAAAATGTTACATGATCTTGGGTATACAGTTATATAAAATAGGTATACAAATCAAGCATTTACTAATAATAAATCATAATTTTTGACCCCCTCATTCAGTTATGAGATTCCATATGGGGTCATGATACACAGTTTAAGAAGCTTGGGAATAGACTATCCACTAAGCTGCAGATTAATCCCCACCTCTTATTGTTCATTTTTAGGGACTATTTTAATAACTTATAGGGACTTTTGATGATTTTCTAAGCTCACAGATCACTCACCCTTAGACTCATCACCTTAAGCAGCAGTAACATAATATGATCCAAAGAGGAGTTCTCTCTAGAATTTAAAGCAGGTCTTAGCACTGCATTTCCTTCCCATGGTAGATCTCAGGTATCTGATCTGAAAGAAAACTCAGAGGTCATCCAATTTAAACTATCCTTAAAGGAAAATTTGTTCTTTAGCATTCCTGACACATGGTCATATAGCTTTTGATAAGGAAAGGGGAATAAGCATTGATAATACAAACTATTCTGAATCAGACCAAATGCTTTACAAATATCATCCATTTAATCTCACAACTCTGTGCAGTTGAGGAAATTGAGGAAAAAATGTTAAGTGATGTGTCTTGGGTTAGATATCAGAGACCAAATTTGAATTTATCTTTCTGATTCCAGAATTCTATTCACTGCAACATCTAGCAACCTCTTTCCTTTTCCAGGAAGACATCACTATTTCCCAAGGCAATACCTTCTACTTTTAAATAATTCTAGATATTCGTTTTTGTTTACATTAAACCTATATATGTCACTTTGAAGTTTCTATGTATTCCTCCTAATTCTGTCCTCTGGGGCAAGCAGCCCCTTCTTATCCATTTCCATGTAACTCTCTTTCACAAAAAGATAACTCTCATGATACTTC
The DNA here is from genome assembly GCF_016432865.1 of Antechinus flavipes. NCBI lineage: Eukaryota > Metazoa > Chordata > Mammalia > Dasyuromorphia > Dasyuridae > Antechinus > Antechinus flavipes. The sequence goes on along the minus strand of NC_067401.1, from coordinate 290,787,878 downwards.
CTAAGTTTCTTCTATAGACTAAACTTGTCTTTTTCTTCTGATCAGTACTTGTGTTATACGGACTTCATATCTTTTGTCATTCTGACGGCACTACTCTGGTACTCATCCTGCTACCAAGGTTATTAATGCCTTTTCTACAGTTCTGTAATATTGCATTGGCTTTGACTGCTATGTCATACGTATAGTTCATATTGTACACGCAATAGGAACTGAGAACTGACTGGACTAGATTGTCAACTGTAAATTTGACAAGCCTACAATTTATTTAATCCAAACATGTACATCATTACTGCATGTAAAGCAGTAGTATAGAACGCAGGACAAATCTTTAAGACACTTTACCAAACATTTTCCTCTAAGTTGACTGATTTTTTGAATCCAGTTTTGTTGTTACTTTGTTTTTTGGTTTTTGGTTTTTTTTGAGATTGGATCACACTCTCACCCAGAGTAAAAGTGCAGTAGTAACTTACAGGCCTGATGCCATAACAGATTTTCATGGAAGTTTGATTTATCATGTCCCCTCCCCCCCAACTTGGAGTGGTTCACACCTCTTTCAGTAGCCTGTTGGCTCCTCACTGTCAGGAAATTACCATTTTTGTATCTGACTTAGCACAGATAAACCCAAATAACTCTATCCTTGATGCAACTCATAACTGAGGGATGTTAGCGATTCACCAGTCTTAGCTTCCACTAGAATCAGAGATTATAAATATATACTGTCATTCTTGTCTTTGAACCAGTCTTTCAACTGGTTCCAAATCTACCTAACTATACCACCTTCTAATCTTTTTTTCTCTCCATCATTTATAAACAATTTTGGATGAAAGTTACTCCAAATCACAATCTTTGACATAATTATGTCCATAGCATTTTCTGATCTAACACTCTAGCGATCAAAATAAATAAATAAATAAATAAAATAAAAGCAAATAACTTACTATGTCTTGATACATTTTTGATATTTCTAGCTTTTAGTGTTTTCCATTTTCATTTCTAAATGTTCAAATTGTTACTCTAATAACTTCATCTGAGTTTTGCAAGGAATTGAAGTCAAGTTCACTGGCCTATAGGTTAGAGATCTCTTATATTTTAAATCAAGATAATATTTGTCTATTTTGATACAATTTTCTTCTCCTTAAAAAAGTCACTAACAATGACTAATTTATCATATCTCCCAAATTTGTTTGTGTTTTTTCTTCCTGTACCTTGTAAGTTGTCTGGCTTGAGTGACTTGAACTCTTTGAGGACAGTCATAGTCAGTTTCAATTTCCTATTAATTACATTTGTAAATACTGCCTTCACTGTATCATCTTTTATCATCATTGTATCCATCCCATGTCAACTCTATTTTTTCTTTCAATGTTTCCTGATTCCCAAAAACCTATAAATGGAATTTTTGTTACCTTTCGAATTCATTTCAACTCAATTGATTCTTAAGTGTAGGACACTCACTATTTTTATAAAACTGTACCTTTTAAAAAAAACATATTCAATCATATAAGCTTGCTTCCATTTTTAAAAATATAAGTTTCCCAATGTACCCACTTCATCTTTACCTTCCACCCTTCATTATGATGGTGAAAGTTTGTTGTTTTGGAATTTCTCAAGAATGATAGCAAGCCAAAATTCTCCAACTTAATTCAGGAACAATTTATTAGAAATCTGTTGTGCACTCAACACTGATGTTACAAACAATTTGCATTCTACTAAGGGAAAAAAGACAATGTGTACACAATAAAGACACAAAATAATATCAGAACAAGAATTCTAACAAACTTGAGAGATTAGGAAAGACCCCTATAAGAGGGAGCAAAAGAGAATTTATGGACCCTAAGAAATGGAAGAGAGGAGGATATTCATTCTATTCATACAAGCTAGCCTATTCAAGAGTATAAAGAAAGTTCTGTCATACAGGAAAGACAGCAAGTTAGCCAATTAAGCCAGAGCATAGAGTGTGTGACGGGAAGCAGTATGTAATGAATTTAGAAAAATACATGGGAACTAGATTCATGGGCCCCTGAAATTTAGTGATTGGACCTGTGGAGGTTCTGTGTACCCCTTGTTAACAACTACTGAGTAAGAATGTATTCTTGAATAGAGAAGCATGAATTATCCATGCTTTTCCCACTAGATATCAATGCAATTTGAAGAGAAAAATAAAATCACCTTTGAGCAACTCTTTAAAGAAAACCCATTCTGTTCTTATTTAGTGGCTTAGGTTGCAGTGTGGTTAAGGATTTGTGAAGCATGCTTAGAAAAGAGATGACAGCAGGAAGACACCTTTGTTTTAAGTGGGGTGCATGGCATGCTTTAAAAAATAGAGTGCTATTTGTGCTGCTATATGTAACAATCTAGCTTCCAGTGAAAACAGTGGGAAGAAAAAAATTGTCTGACAGTGGTTGCTATGGCAGCAATGTAAAGTGCAAAGAGGAGTGGAGAATCTGAATTCTGCAACCAGGTAATGAATTTAGCATCTACAGGAACAAAAATGGATTTCCTGTCATAGCCTGTAAATCAAGCACAGGAAATGAACATACTGTAGATATTTTGGTATGTTTAAAATCCATTGAGATGCACATGAGGGATAGAGAAGATGCATCATATCACCCCAAGGGCCTTGTCCCTTTCCATCAGCCTGCTTTCATTCAAATAAGGAAGGACAGAGAAAGAGCTACCACTAAGAATCTAGCAGTCTGCAACAGCCAGTAAGAAAAAAAAAAAAAAAAAAAAAAAAAAACTCCCAGAGGGATAATGATGTAACTAGTTACTTATCTTCCTGGTTCTTTCTGGTGTTTTTTATCAAATGAGCACCCTCATCACCATTCTTCACCTTCTTTCAGCCTATCTGAACACCAAATGACTTAGATTCTCATAATAACCTCCTTAAGAACATAGATTTAGAGATTAAAAAGACCTGAGATCACCTAGCCAAACTCTAATTTTACAGATAAGAAAACTGAAGCTAAGAGGTTGAATGATTTGACAAGGCTCATACAACCAGTAAGGGTCAAAGTCAGTATCTGAAGTCAGATCTTTTATACTCTACCCTCAACATTCTATCTACTGTCACGTCTATTCTATTCTTACTCACCTCTACCTTATCTCATTTATGTTAATTACTTTTAAGTTGGTATTCTAGACCAACTATTCTGTTATTTTCCTTTCTTATTAAATCATTGGCTAATTAATTTCATCAGTGGACCCATGAAGAAAGCATTGAAACAAAGAATAATCTATCATATTCCAAAGAATAATCTGGCCATCTAGGTGACTCAATAAATAAAGTACCAGACATGGAGTTAAGAAAACTCATCTTCATGAGTTGAAATCTGTTCCCAGACACTTATTAACTATGAGACTTTAGAAAGTTGTTTAATCTTGTTTGTCTCGGTTTCTTTATTTATAAAAAGAGCTGGTGAAGAAAATGGCAAATAATTCCAATACTTTTGCCAAGAAAACCTCAAATGGAGTCACAAAGAGTTGGACATGTCTAAAATGACTGTACAACAACAACAACAAAGCAGAAACAGAATGAAGAGAGATGGAAGGGAAATTGTAATTGTTTCATTCACTCCAATCTACCATTCCCACACACAAATATACACACACACTCCTTGACAAGAGCACCATATTTTTAAACTCCAGGAGGGAGATTAGATGTTCATAGTGTTATACTAGATAAAATATGAGCTTTTACCATTTTATGGTAAATTTTATATATATACCAGTATAGAATGAAACATGATTATATATATATATATATATATATATAGAGAGAGAGAGAGAGAGAGAGAGAGAGAGAGAGAGAGAGAGAGAGGATGGAGAAGCAATGTGGTTAAATAGAATGAAAACCTAGCAATCAACAAGGCCTGGATTAAAATTCTTCCTCAGAAACCTATTACATATATGACTGTGGGTAATTTGTATAATTTTTCTGAGCCTCAATTGCTTCATCTATAACAAGGAGCTAATAATACTCCTAATACTTCTATCAAGTATTGTTGAGAAGTTCAAGTGAGAATGTGTTCAAAGTATTTTAAAGAATTAAAACACTATATAAATGCTGATTATTATTGAATACTCACTAATACAAGGTTATAACTTTCTATGTGCACTGTTTCTGATTTCACTAAATCTTTTTCCTGAACATTCCAAACAAAAATGTGTTTACTCAGCCTCCATTTTTCTCCACTCATACTTCAGTGTATCTTGTGTGTATCTGTGTCACTATCAATTGTCATATTGTAATTATTCTATCACATTCCCTTCTCAATCATTCACTATAGGTGCTCAAACCTTCAATTAATACTCACTCCCGATATTATCAAATGTACCTGCCATTGTTGATTCTCCCTTCACATTGTCACACTCAAAACTCCTAAGTTATTTCCCAAACTACTAAAATATTCACCATGTCTGAGACTTCTTTAAGATGCTCCTAAATAGTGCCTTTCTTCTTTTATTGTAGAACTGCAAGTACTTGTGTTCCTTTGCAGATGACCCTACAAGAGCAGAAAAAAGGAGAAAATCTATATCCAATGAGGAACATCTGTATCTGTCTTTCCCACTCCCAGTCCTACGGTGTCACAGCTCCTGAGACCATTAACCTATTTGGTATTGACTCCTTACTTTGCAGTTTGCAAACTGTATAAAACTGAAGCTAGTCATTTCATATTTTCAGCCTCATTTTCTTCAACCAGAGTAGAATACTAATGATATTTGGGAGATAACATAGATCATTAGATTTGAGAAAAGAGGTCTTAAATGCAAATCCCAGCTTCATCACTTATGACTTGAATGATGTTGGGCAAAATTTCTGTGATTGTTCAGGCATGTCTGACTCTTCATTACCCCATGGCCAATACTGTCCATGGATTTTCTTGGCAAGAATACTAGAGTGGTTTGCCATTTTCTTCTCCAATGGACTAAGACAAACAGAGATTAGTGATATGATCAGGGTTACACAACTAGTAGTGTCTGAGACAAGGTTTAAAATTTGGTTTTTCTGACTCCAGAACCTACATTCTATTCACTGAGCCAACTAGCTGCCTCCTAGGTAAATAGAAATCAAGTGACATAGCAAACCTCATAAATCCAGTAAACAACTGAGGCAAGATTTGAATTCAGCTCTTCCTGACTCCAGGCCTAGTACTCTATCCAGGGAGACATCTAGCTACTTCATTCTAGAAGAATGTGTAAAGTGAGGAGAATTGACTAGGTGGCCTTTCAGGTACTTCCAGATCTAAATCTATAATCCTATGATAATCTTCTATTACACAGAAAGCTTCCTGTGAACTACAAAGTACTAAATAAATGTGGAATTTTGTTTATTGGGTATACTTTAAGTGGCAAGTTTTGGTTAATAATCCTATCCTTTTTTATGCTTTGATTATAATCTTCCATACTGCCAATCAAATAAATATCTACATGATTTGAGGGGTTTGTATATTGCCACAAAAAAAAGTATTCATTTTCATTAGGCTTTTGAGTGAGAATCTTAATGGAAACGAAATGACCAGGGATGAATAAATGGGATATATTTAATAACGTTTTAATAATAATTAGATACTTCATTGCATCAAGTATCCATCACATGAGTGTATCTTCTACTATCGAGGATTGCAGGTTATCTAAATATCATCATTCTGTGTCATTATTTCCATATTTTTCTAGCAACCAGTAAACATTAATTAATCTCCTACTATATGACTGAAATTGGGCATACAATGACAAAAATGAATCAATACTTGCTCTTGGGAAGGTGGTGTTCTTAAAATTCTTTATAGTCAGATCTATGCAAAGGATAGACAGATAGGTGGTGAAGTGAATAGACTTCTAGCCCTGAAGCCTTCATCTTTCTGAGTTCAAATAAGCCTCATTGACCCTGAGCAAGTCATTTTATCTTGTTTGCCTCAGTTTCCTTCTCTGGAAAATGAACTGCAGAAGGAAAAATGGCAAATCCTGTAGGGTCTGAGGGAGATATGACTGAAAAATGACTTACCAACAACACACAAATCACTAGAAATCTTCCTCTTGCTCTCTCTTTTAATATAACCATCATTTTTGTATTTAACTTTTTATTTACACAAATATGCTTGAGTAATTTTTCAACATTGACCCTTGCAAAACCTTGTGTTCCAACTCCCCCCCCCCATTTTCCCCATACCCTTCCCTAGAGGGCAAATAGTCCAATACATTTTAAATATGTTAAGGTATATGTTAAATCCAATATATGTATACATATTTATACAGTTATCTTGCTGCACAAGAAAAATCAGATCTAGAAAAGAAGAAAAAACCTGATAATGAAAAGAAAAATGCAAGCAAACAATAATAGAAAGAGTGGAAATGCTATGTTGTAGTCCACACTCATTTCCCATAGTTCTCTCTCTGAGTATAGCTAATTATCTTCATTACTGAACAATTAGAACTGGTTTGAATGATCTCATTTTTGAAGATTGCCATGTCCATCAGGATTGATCATCATATAATCTTGTTGTTATGTATGATGTCTCCTGGTTCTGCTCATTTCACTTACTATCAATTCATGTAAATCTCTTCAAGTCTCGCTGAAATCATCCTGCTGGTCATTTCTTACAGAATAATAATATTCCATAACATTCATATACTACAATTTATTCAGCCATTCTCCAATTGATGGGCATACATTCAATTTCCAGTTTCTAGCTACTATAAAAAGAGCTGCCACAAACATTTTGCACATGTGGGCTCTTTTCCCTTCTTTAAGATCTCTTTGGGATATAAGCCCCATAGTAATTAACACTGCTGGATCAAAGGGTATGCACAATTTGATAACTTTTTGAGCATAGTTCCAAATTGCTCTCCAGAATGGTTGGATCAGTTCACAGTTCTATCATCAATGTATCAGTGTCCCAGTTTTCTCAAATCCCCGCCAACATTCATCATTATCTTTTTCTGCCATCTTAGCCAATCTGACAGGTATGTAGTGGTATCTCAGAGTTGTCTTAATTTTCATTCCTCTGATCAATAATGATGTGGAGCACCTTTTCATATGACTAGAAATAGTTTCAATTTCTTCATCTGGAAATTGCTCATATCCTATGACCATTTATCAATTGGATAATGGCTTGGTTTCTTATAAATTTGAGTCAATTCTCTATATAATTTGGAAATGAGGCCTTTATCAGAACCTTCGAATGTAAAAATGTTTTCCAAGTTTAGTGCTTCCCTTCTAATCTTCCCTTAACTAATCTTATCTATTAGTTTTGTTTATATAAATTTTTTAACTTAATACAATCAAATTTTTCAATTTTGTGATCAATAATGACTTTATATTGGTGTACAGTGTTAAGTGTGGGTCAATGCCTAGTTTCTGCCATACTAGTTTCCAATTTTCCCAGCAGTTTTTGTCAAACAGTGAGTTCTTACGCCAAAAGCTGGGGTCTTTGGGTTTGTCAAACACAAGATTGCTATAGTTATTGACTATTTTGTCCTGCGAACCTAACCTATTCCACTGATCAACTAGAATATTTCTTAGCCAGTACTAAATGGATTTGATGACTGCCATTTTATAATATACTTTTACATCTGGTACAGGTAGGCTACCTTCATTTGATTTTTTTCATAAGTTCCCTTGAAAATCTTGATCTTTTGTTCTACCAGATGAATTTTGTTATTATTTTTTTCTAGGTCAGTAAAATAGTTTCTTGGGAGTCTAATTGGTATAGCACTAAATAAGTAGATTTGTTTGGGGAGTATTGTCATCTCTATTATATTCGCTTGGCCTATCCAAGAGCACTTAATATTTTTCCAATTGTTCAGATCTGACTTTATTTGTGTGGAAAGTGTTTTGTAGTTTTGCTCATATACTTTCTTACTTTACCTTGACAGATAGATTCCCAAATATTTTATACTATCAACAGTTATTCTGAATGGAATTTCTCTTTGTATCTCTTGCTGTTGGGTTTTGTTAGTGATGTATAAAAATGCTGATGATTTATGTGGACTTATTTTGCAACCTGCAACTTTGCTAAAGTTGTGGATTATTTCTAATAGCTTTTTAGTAGATTCACTGGGGTGCTCTAAGTATACCATCATATATGCAAAGAGTGATAATTTGGTTTCCTCATTACCTACTCTAATTCCTTCAATCTCTTTTTCATCTCTTATTGCTAAAGCTAGCATTTCTAATACAATATTGAATATTAATGGCGATAGTGAGCAACGTTGTTTCACTCCTGATCTTATTGGGAATGGTTCCAGTTTATCCCCATTACATATGATGCTACTGATGGTTTTCAATAGATGCTACTGATTATTTTAAATAAAAGTTGATTTATTCCTATATTCTATAGTGTTTTTAATAGGAATGGATATTGGATTTTATAAAATGCTTTTTCTGCATCTATTGACATGATCATATGATTTTTGTTAGTTTGGTTATTGATATAGTCAATCATGCTAATAATTTTCCTAATATTGAACCAGCTCTGCATTCCTGGTATAAATCCTACTTGGACATGGTGTATTAGCCTGGGAATGATTTTCTGCTCTTCACTAATACTTTAAGATTTTTGCATCAATAGTCATTAGGGAGAGTGGTTTATAATTTTCTTTCTCTGCTTTGTCCTACCTGGTTTAGATATCAGTACCATATCTGTGTCGTAAAAGGAATTTGGTAGGACTTCTTCATTCCCTATTTTTCAAATCGTTTATATAGTATTGGGGTTAATTGCTCTTTAAATGTTTGGTAGAATTCACATGAAAATCCATCTGGTGCTTGGGATTTTTTCTTAGGGAGTTGATTAATAACTTGTTCTATTTCTTTTTCTGAAATAGGACTATTTAAGCAATTTACTTCCTCCTCTGTTAATCTGAGTAACCTATATTTTTGTAGGTATTCATCCATTTCTCTTAGATTATCAAATTTATTTGCATAAAGTTGGGCAAAGTAACTCCTAATTATTGCTCTAATTTCCTCTTCATTGGTGGAAAGTTCCCCCTTTTCATTTTTAAGACTAACAATTTGATTTTCTTCTTTCCTTTTTCTAATCAAATTTATCCAAGATTTATCTGCTTTGTTGCTTTTTTCATAAAACCAACTTTTTGTTTTATTTATTAATTCAATAGTTTTTTTTTACTTTCAATTTTATTAATTTCTCCTTTTAATTTTAGAATTTCAAGTTTAGTATTTGATTGGGGGTTTTAATTTGCTCTTTTTCTAATTTTTTAAGTTGTAAGCCCAGTTCATTGATCTTCTCTTTCTCTATTTTATTCAAGTAAGCCTCTAGAGATATAAAATTTCCTCTTATTACCACATTAGCTGCATCCCACAAATTTTGGTGTGTTGTCTCATTATTGTCATTCTCTTGGGTGAAATTATTAATTGTGTCTGATTTGCTGTTTCACCCATTACTTCTTTGGGATGAGATTATTTAGTTTCCAATTACTTTTTGGTCTATTTTCCCTAGCTTTTTGTTGAATGTAGTTTTTATTGCATCATGACCTGAAAAGAATGCATTTATTGTTTCTGCCTTTCTGCATTTAATTTTGAGGTCTTTATTTCCTAACATATGGTCGGTTTTTATATAGGTTCCATGAACTGCTGATAAGAAAGTATACTTCTTTATGTCACCATTCAGTTTTCTCCAAAGAGCATACCTAACTTTTCTAATATTCTATTTATCTCTTTAATTTCTTTCTTATTTGTTTTGTGGTTTCACTTATCTAGTTCTGAGAGTGCAAGGTTAAAATCTCCCACTATTATAGTTTTGCTGTCTATTTCTTCTTGCAGCTCTCTTAACTTCTCTTTTAGAAATTTAGATGCTATACCACATGGTGTTGGGGTTCAAATGTGGTGAGCTTTTTCTTCTCAAAACACAGCCAGGTGATAAAAGTTCAGATCTTTTATTATCTCCAATATAGCCCAGTTAGCTTAGAGGTCTATCTCTCTGCTTGGTTCCAAGAGCTCCCTCCGAATGTCTCCAAATCCAAGGGTTTTGTCCTTTAGCCTCTGCCTCTGCTTTCTTCAGCCTCCAACCACCAGCACAGAGATGGAATGAATCTCTTGTCTCCTTCACTTGGGGCTCGGCTAGCTTTCTGGTGAGTCTTTCAGACCAGCTTGGTCTCACTGGGGGAAGTGCAGGAGCCCAGTCACCAACTACAGTGGTGTGAGATGAAGATGAATCTGGTTGTCCACTGAACTCTCCACTCGTAGCTTTATCCTCTGAAAACTCTTCTTCTGCCACCAGCCAGCCAAATGGAAAATATTCTGTCTTGCCTCAGAGAGAGGGCTTCTGCAGTAATTACGCTGAAATCTCCCAAAGTGCTCTGTGTCTGCACCAGAGTGCTCCTCTCCAATGCAGCTGAACTCTCTTCTGCGACCAGCCAGCCAAGTGGAATATATTCTCTCTTGCCTTGCCTCGGAGAGAGGGCTTCTGGCGTAATTCTGCTGAAATCTGATCGAGAGCCTCTGTCTGTTTCTTTTATACAAGAGGGATGAATTGTGGGATACGAGAGAGAGGGATTATGGGTTTTCTCCCATAGTGCTCTCTGGCTCAAAGAGCTTCAAGGGAGGTGTGAACTCACAAATTTACAAAGTTTACTTTGTGAAGCTGGCATTCTTGTGAACTCCAATGAGTAAAGGTGCGAACACAAGCATTGTACTAATTAGTTCTACTTAGTACCTTGTTTCAGGTTCTGGCCCAAAACATCTTCTTGTAAGATTAGATCAACTCTAATTAGTTAGCAGTTTGTAAAGATTCCAAAATATGGTGCATATATGTTTAGTATTTCTATTTCTTCATTATCTATGGTATACTTTAGCAAGATATAGTGCCTCCTTATCTCTTTTAATTAGATCAATTTTTGCTTTTGCTTGATCTGAGATTAGGATGGCTACCCCTCCTTTTTTGGCTTCACCTGAAGTATGGTAGATTCTGCTGCAGCCTTTTACCTTTATTCTGTATGTACCACCATGCTTTAAATGTGTTTCATGTAAACAATATATTGTAGGATTCTGCTGGCTTTTAATCCAGCCTGCTATCTACCTCCTTTTGGGAGAGTTCACCCCATTCACATTTATAATTAAAACTATTAATTCTGTATTTGTTGCCATCTTATTATCCCCAGATTATGCTTTTCTCTTTCCTTTCCCTTTTGCCCCCCTCCCCAGTATTTAACTTATGGGCACCACTTGCCTCAAGCAGCCTTCCCCTTTAGAATTTCTCCCCCATAGAGCCCCTCCTCTTTTCTTAAACCTTTCCCCTACTATTTATTCATTCCCTTTTATTTAGCCTACCCCTTCCCTTTTTACTTTTCCTCTCCCACTTTTCAATAAAGTGAGAGAAGTTTCTCTGTAAACCAAATATGTATAATATTTTCTCTTTGAGCCAAGTCTGATGAAAGTAAGATTCACACAATGTTCATCCCCTCCCTTCTTTCCCTCAGATAAAATAGGTTTCCTTTGCCTCCTCATGAAATGTAATTTCCCTCTTTTTACCTCTATTTTTCCCTTTTTCTGGTACAATCCCCATTCCACCTCTAGTTGCTTTTTTATATTATCACAGCAAAATCAAATTATAGATGCACTCTCTATGTATACCCATAATAGAAATACAGTTCTCAAGAGTTCTTTTTACCTTTTTATACTTTTCTTGAGTCCTGTATTTGGAAGTCAATTTTTTTTTGTTTGTTTAGCTCTGGGTTTTTCATCAGAAATAAATGGAATTCACCTATTTCACTGAATGTCCATCTTCTTCCCTATAAGAAAGTGCTCAGTTTAGCATGGTAGTTTATTCTTGGCTGCATTTTAAGTTCCTTTGCCTTTTGTAATATCAGATTCCAGGCCCTTTGATTCTTTAATGTGGAAGCTGCTAGATTCTGAGCTGCCTCGGTATTTGGATTGCTTTTTTCTGGCTGCTTGTAATATTTTTCCTTGGTCTAATAGTTCTGAATTTTTACTATATTACTTGGAGTTTTAATTTTGGGATCTCTTTCAGGTGGTTTTTGATGAATTCATTTTGATGAATCAGAATTACTTTCTGATTCTATAACATCTGTGCAGTTCTCTTTGATGATTTCCTGAAAAATAGTGTCTAAACTCTTTTTTCATCATTGTTTTCAGGGAGTCCAATAATCCTTAGATTATCTCTCCTGGATCTATTTTCCACGTCTGTTGCTTTTCCAAGTAGCTATTTAACTTTTTTCTATTTTTTCATCTCTTGTTTGGTTTTGCTTGACTGATTCTTGATGCCTCATGGAGTCATTCATTTCCATTTGTTCAGTTCTGTTTTTAATGAATCATTTTCTTCATTTACTTTTTTAAAAAAAAAAAATTTGTATTTGTCCAATTGAGTTTTTAAATGAATTGTTTTGTTCTATGGATTTTTTTTTCCATTTCACAAAAAAAAATTAAAAAATTATTTTCTTTTTCCAATTCACAAATTCTGTTTTCCTGGGAGTTCTTTACCTTTTCTATTTCACATATTCTGTTTTTCAGGGAGTTGTTTTTTTTTTTTCCAATATATCTTTTAATGAATTATATATCTTTTCCAAATCCTCTTGCAGTTTTTCTTTCCTTTCCCCATTTTTCTTCTAGTTCTCTTGTAAGATGCTTTTTAATTTCTTCTAGGAGAGCCTTGTACAGTGGGGACTAGGTTATAATACCCTCTGGGACTTCAACTGGAGACAGTCTGCTTTTTGTCTCCTCGGGGTCTGTTATCTATTCTTCTCTTTCACTATAGAAGCTGCCTATAGTTAGAGCTCACTTTGCTTCTTTACTAATTTTTTTTTTTTAAGTTGGGATCTGCTTTTAGGGAATGGAAGTTCTAAGCTTCTTCTACAGATACCCAGAAGCTTCAACAGCTGGATTGGAATCCCACTGAGTCATTGCCAGTGCTGGGTGGGTGTGGCCAGGTCTCATGAGACTCTGGAGCTTTAGGGCACACATTTTTGTTTGTGTTTGTGTTGGATGTTTTATAACTTCTCTGCTGATCTACTGGCTTGCAACCAGGGCAGAGTGGCTAACACTGTGGTAGAGTCCTCTCCAAATATTCTCTGCCCAGTGGAGACTGCACCCCACTCCAGTCTGCTCAGCGTGCACTGGCCTCCATGCTCTGCCTCCTTGCCTGCACCTAGTCTCCTCCCCTGTCCATGATCAATCAAAAGAGACCTTTTCTGGTGATCTTTGAAATTATCTTTTGCTGGTAATTTGCTGCACTCCCAATATTCATGTATTCTGCCAGTACTGCACTATTTCAAAGGCTAAATTTTGTAATTAGTGTGAGGGTAGTAGGAGAGCTCAGAAAGAAACATGTGTCCACTCCATCATTTTGGGTATGCCCCCTCTTATAACTATCTTCTCTGGTTTTCTGGACACACAAGTCCTTGAAAGTCAGAAATAGTAGGGAGATAGAGTGCTAGACACAGTCAGGAAGCTCTGTCTTCAAATCCTGCCTCAAATATGTCCTAAATAAGTGATACTTGAAGAGGCATATCAAATCTCTAAGCTTCATTTTTCTCACTTGTAAAATGAAGGTATTGGACTAAATGGTTTTTAAGTACCCTTAAAGCCTCAAATTTATAATCCTTTGATTTTATGATAGTGACTATCATGCCAGAAATTATTGTGAATAATTCATCAAAACACATCCTATAAGATAATGTTTTTATAATTAACCCCTTTCCATTGCCCTATGGATCTCTGTAATTGTAAGTCTTTTGAGAGTATGCCCTGGAGTCAAGCTGTTCCAAGTATCCACTAAATCTATCTAATCCCAGATACAGTAACACGCTTCAATTGAGATATTATTTTTTCATTTGACCTTCTACCACGTATCACTTCCCCACAACCACTTCTTTTTTTCTATCGCTTGCCCTATGAAGATTATAGGTAGGTATAAACTTATGTAAATAATAAATTCCCTGAATTAGCCTCATTCAGTCAAATTCTCACTATTCAAAATTATAATTTTATAAGATATAGGAATTGATTCCAGCATAATGGAATATACAATGAAATTTGAAATAATGCAACAACTTCAGGGTATTAAGTATTTTCACTAATTAGAACCTGGCTGGAGCAAATTTATATTAATATTGTTTATAGAAAAGGCATATCAATTTCTCATCTTTGTGAGTCTCAATATTCTCATTTCCCATAGTTGTTACCTTTATTAAAATATAACTCCTTCATGGCTCTTCTCAACAATGAGGTGATTTCAACAAATTTGTGAGGGAGAGAACTATAGGGATTGGATATGAATCACAATAGAATATTTTCATTTTTTTGATGCTTGCTTTTCTTTCCTCAGTTTTTTTCTTTTTTGATCTGATTTTTCTTGTGCAACATGACAGATATGGAAATGTACAAGTTTAACATATATTGGGTGTTTAACATATATTATCTAGAGGAGGGAGTAGAGAGAAGAGGAGAAAAATTTGGAACGCAAGATTTTGCAAGGGTGAATGTTGAAAACTATCTTTGCATGTATTTTTGAAAATAAAAAAGTATTATTAAAAAAGTTAAATTTATATCTCCATGACTTAGCCCCATGTCTGTAACATAATAAATGGATATTTTTTTTATTTCATTTATACAGAAATAAGAATGTGTGTATAACCATTTATATGGTTTCCTTTTGCTTTTAGTCTGAAGACATCTTTTCTGATTGGGCAAACAAATGTGTTATTATTTCATGCTTTACTGGATATTGATACCTAGTTGATCATTGATTCAATCAATCAACAAATAAACACTGATTTAGAATCTGCTATGTGTCAAACAATTAGGTAGTTTCTGGGGACACACATAATCTGTCTTCCAAATACTTACCTTGTTTAGGGAAAACAACAAATACAAAATGCATACAAAATAATTTGAAGTTATGGCAGAGAGAAAAAGATAATAGCAACTAAAAAAATTCAGTAAAGACTTTACATTGCAAATGGTCAGGCTTTGAAGGAAATTAGAAATTATAAAAGACAAGGATGAAGAGTGAGTGCATTCTAAGCCTGGAGATAGCCTATGCAATAGCAGAAAGACAGTAAGAACTAGTATTTACCTAACATCTTAAGATTTGCAAAGCATTTCACTTATGTTAAAAATATTTGGGCCTGATAAGAAACATATGAGGTTGGTGCTCGGGAAATGGAACACTACATGGGGGAAAAGAAAATTTGGCTCTAAATCTGTGGTTATTAGGGATCCAGTAGAAGAAGTTCTAGTACAGTCAGCCTTATATGTACTTCAGGCATAAATACTGTGGCAACTCTTGAGGATTAGAAGGCAGTTGCAATAGTCCAGATAGGAAAGAAGGGCAGAAGGAAAAAAAAGGACAGGAAGAAAGAAGGAAGAGGAGGCGGGGGAAGGAAGGAAATAAGTATTTATTAAACACATGTTCTAAGTGTTACACAAACATGGTATCATTTTATCTCCACACCAATCTTGAGAGACAGATGTTGTTATTATTTCCATTTTACATTTGTGGAATAGAAGCAAACAGACACTAAATGACTGACATGATGAGAGTTACACAATTAGTTAGTGTCTGAAAGTTTATTTGAACACATCTACCTGACTTCAACTCTCTATTCACTGTGTTACTAAGCTACAAGTAGGCACTGGTAAAGACTGAACTAAAATGTGGCCATTTTAATAGAAAGAAAGTAATGAATGTGAGAAATTCTGTGAAATTAGATTTGATAAGATTTGGTAAATCAAAGATATCTCCATGTTTCCATTGCTTACAAGTACACATGACTTTAATATATGGGTGGGAGAGTCCTTCTATAAGAAAAGTTTCAGGATGAATTTTCTTATACTTTTTTATGTGTTTTTTTTTTTCTGGCGTGTGTGTGTGTGTGTGTGTGTGTGTGTGTGTGTGTTTACATTATCACTGCTGAACAACAATGTTGAAATAGTACAAGGCAAGTAATCCAGCATCTACATAGAAGATTAATAACTTTTATTGGTGACTTCGCTAAATGTCCTTGTTCAAACAGCATTCCTTTCCTGCAGTTGCTTAATGCCTCATTTACCCTCGCTTTGAAAGGGAGATAATAGCAGTCTTCTCTATACTTTACTAAGGCAATATGCTGAGTTGAATTCAGAAATGTCTGGGAAATAGAGGAAGGAAGGTCAGTGTTAATATCATTCATTCTGTGTATTTTAGGTAAATTTGAAATCTTCAGTGCTTTTTTTTCTTTTGGTTTAGGTTTTTGGTAACCTTGTCCTTGTCAGTCAAGTACCTTTAGCCTTAGTTTTTAATTTTATATTATTCTTTCATTAATTTTTGTTATTTATACTTTATATCACTTTTAATCACTTTCATATAATTAATGTTTTTAAATTTACAAAGCACTATCTTCACAATAATTCTATGAAGAAAATAATTCAAGTTATTGTAGCCTCATTTTTTCAGATGGGGAAACTGAAGTTCAGATAGATTGTGATTTTTTTTTTTTTACTTATATAGGTTGTAAGTTTCAGTTACAAGATTTGAACCTATTTCTCCCGATGACAAGTCCAATGCTTTGTCAAACATGCTATGCTATCTCTCCAGTATGCAAAAATCATTATTATGAAAAGTTACTGTTATCCCTGCAGGAAGCGCAACAGAAAATTAGATAGTAAGATGATTGACTAGATTCCTTTATCAAACCACCAATTAAAATGAGAAACATTTTAGAAAGCACTAAATGTCTTGATTCCTTTTAAACAGAAAACAACAGAACAGAAATCAGAAGACAAATTTGGCCAAGACCCTATTGGAAGACAAACTTGCCTATTGCTTTACAAATTAATGGTCTGCAGATGTTACTATATTTTCACAGCATACTGTACCCAGATCAGAGAATATGAATGGCCCCAGCAGGACAGATGTTTTTTGCAGTCAGTGGAAAATTCAATCAAATAAGCTGTAATTGCAAAAGTAATTAAAGTTCATTACTTACAGCAAATACTTGCAGAAAACTTAGATTTCCTAAGGAGAAGTGACTTCTCTCCCTTACCATCACATCAGACAAAATTAAAGATGAAAGAATTAGATCACTAGAGTAAGGGAAAAGAATTCTCCATGGATAAAAATATAGGGAAAAAAGATTCTAAGTGGCCAAACATCTGTGAAGAAGTAATAAAAAGTTCAATTAAAATATTTAGAATGGTTTCTGAAATATCAACTTGGGACAAAAAAAAAGATAACCTAAGAAAATTATCATCAATCATGGATGATGACAGATATGATCATGTCATGAACAACACACCAGTTATATAACATCCAAATGTTGCTGTCAAGAATATTACATAAGAAGATGGTGAATGTAAAAGTGAATCAAATAAATATTCTGCCCATGGCCTATCTTTGACAGCAGTATTAACAAGTGTTTTTAAGGAAGGCATGATTGCCCTCTAAAGGTAAATTATAAACAACAGGACATTCTCAGACTCTTAAAAGCTTATCACACATCTGTCATCATTCACCAATTTATCCAAATAAAAACCCTTACTGAACTAGTTTTTATTTTCACCTTCTAGCACCTAGGCTAGTGAATATACCTTAATATTATCTTATTATCTTCTTATTAGTTTCAAGTTTTGATATTTAGTGGGCATGTAGTCAGTCATCATATCCATGATAAGATTGGGTTCAAATTCCTGAGCTATTTCCATTGGAGTTAGAAATTAGGTAATGCTGGTTTGGCCTTTCAACATATATTATCTTCTCTCTCTCTGTCAGGGAATGAATGACTCAACACCAGCCTATACTTCTTCTTCTATATGCCAATAGGATCTCTTCCATTCTAGTAGCCCTCCTTCCTGCTTGAATAAATTGCCTGTCTTATAAATGCTCCTCATTTGTGTTTCCCCTCATCTCCAATATAATATCATTTGATTTACTGTTGCTTTTCTCCTTGAGATGGAATGACTAAAGTCACAGCATTCTATGTACTACTATACCTTGCCACTACACAAGAATTGCATTATATTTTATATTTTGTTTCTTTCTCTAAGACACACATGATTTGACTTTGGCTTTTAATTCATGGTTGCACACTAAGGCAACATCAATTCAATTCAACAATTATCTACTAAGTGGCTATTCAATGCAAGATATTGTGCAAAGCATGGGTCTACTTTCAGACTTTGGTATGAGGTTCTAAAATTTTATTTGGTATAAGTAATTTCTTCAAGATTTCAATTCCATCAAAATTTTTTTCCATTCTGGGTTACTCTTTTCTATGTTCTTTTCTAAGTCCTTCACAAACTATGCTAAGCCTTCCTTTAGGTCTCTGGAAATTGCTTATTTTCTATTGTTGTTTTCAGACTATCTATTAATTTACTATCTTTGGCTTTCAGTACATTATTCACCCAACTCCTTGTCCAGTCATACTCTTCTTTGATGGTATTCATTGTCCACTTCTTTGGAATTATGTAGACAAATAAAGCTTTCTTCAGGTAGCAACTTCTCAGACCACTCAGAATTATAAACCAAAACAAATGTTCACTGATAAAATATGCATAAGCAAATATGATAAATTTCCAAATACTACATTAAGAAGAGAATTGATAGTGGCGTAGTTCACAGTCTTGGTTTGAAGTAATGATTATATGAATTCAAATCCTATCTACAATGTTTATTTGCTGGGGCACTCCCAGGAAAGTTACTATAGTTTCTTCTCTGCACAATTATGGTAATCATCTATCACAAAGTTATTTTAAAAATGGACTTAATAACCCTTGAGTTTCACTACATAGCAATATTTTCCAGACTACCATTCTTGCTCATGGATTAGCACCACAGCTATTATACAGGGAAACTATTCCTTTGGAGAAAATGCCAGTCATCACACTAACTAGCATTGAGTCATTCATTACCTGACAGAGAGAGAGAGAGAAGATAATATATGTTGGTAACTCCAGTTGGTAACTAATTTCTTACTCCAATGGAAATCTGAACCCAAGCCTTGAGAATATCTATGTCCCAAGATGACCACTCCTGCTTCCATCTTCAGACCCAAAATGTATCATGGAGTGGGAAAATTACTCTGGCCAAGGAGTCTACCTTCTTTACCATTACCAAAACCAGTTGTTCACAGCTGCCACTGAGTGCCAAAGAATCCCAAGAGTGTTGGAAATAGCAGTACTCTCCAAAGCAAACCTAGTCCCCCTTGTTATCATCCTGAGAAACAACTTTCTATAGAGATATGATCTGACAGCTGTTCTTATATATTTATCCACTGTAAATCCAGAAATTTCTTGCACCAAAGTCTTGGCACCATCAAATGGTTCAAAACTAACAATCAGGGTAGATAAATAACACAATAAGTAAACAGATTACTCTACCTGAAGTCAGAAAAATCTTAGTTCAAATCCAAAACTTAATAGTTTTATAACTGAGAGTAAATCATAGAATTGCTATATAAGCCCAGGCTTTGTCATTTATAAAATAGTGCCCACTTCATGGGATTATTGTGAAAACATATGAGAAAATATTTGGAAAATATTTTGAGAACATTAAATTGCTATTTGAATGCTAAATATTTATTGTTATCATTATTATTATCATGCTAAGATGGATATGATCTGATCTGAAAAATGAAGAGAATAACAGCTACATCAGAGACTGTTATTGATATTGACATTAAGATTATGTTCTGCCATCTAAAGACTATGAAATCTTTGCATCTGAAACCTTCTCCACAATACCTTTTCCTGTTACAATGTGGACTCCATGAAAGCAGATTGTTTTCACTTTTTTATATGTGTCCTTAACACTTAGCACATAATTTTACACATAGTAACTGCTTAGTAAATACTTCATTCACTGATATGTAGAATCATTTGATATGTAGAAATGCTTTGAAAACTTTAATGTACTATATAATTGCTAGCTATGATAGTAAGAAGGAAGAGGATCCTGAAGAGTAGGAGAAGGAAGACAAAAAGAAAAATGAGAAGGATATTGGAAGGGCCCATATCTCTCTGGGAAGATGAAGCAGTGGATGCAAAAACAAAATATTGGTAGGGAAAATAGAGGTTGGGAGAAGAATATAAAAATAATATTTTATAATAATCACTAAACTACTCAAGTTTCCTCAGTAGTCCAACTCAGATATGTCATAAGTTTGTATAGAGATAGCAATGGATTCTCAAAAAGACAATGCCAGATTGCTATGGGTTCTGGAAGTCCCTCTGAAGCAGGAAAGGGTTTGAGTAGAGGCTGCTCTGCCCGATACCTGAAAACAAGCTTAATTATAGTAATTTAAAAGATCATCATCATCATCAGAACTCAAATGTATTTAGGTCATTGAAATTTTAAAGTTCATAGCAATCTTATGAGGTCAATATATGTGTGTGTGAAAATAGATATGTGTATGTGTGTGTGTGTGTGTGTGTGTAATCTATGCATCCATTAACTAAGACATAAAGTTTGTTTTAATATATATGAGTAAAAGGAATAATCATATTGATAATTTTTTTAAATGAATAGAAGAAAAGACTTTTCTTTCTCAGAATTGAGATATATCTGATGGTACTTTTTCCAGAATCTAGTTTAAATAGACATGTAAAATAAAATGGAATTTTATTGTTGACTTCCCCCCACCAGCAGAATCAATTGTGACTTAATTTTAATAAGAAAGTAAATGGTGTTGGAGAAAGTTCTTTTCCTGAGACTCTGGGCTTTGAATGGAGAACATTAACCTTATCTTTCTAGTCTCAAGCTGGTTGTAACACTTCTCAGCCATCTCTATACCATATCTCAAATCCCTTCCAACTCTAGCTCTGAGATCATTAATCAAGTCAACACAACCATTCTTGAAAATGACATACCAATCATTTGACCACTGACAATACTCACCATCCCCTCTGAATTTTCTCTGCAAAATTTTCTTCCTTGTTCACCACTTGCCTAGATATGTCTTTTATTAGAAGGTAAGGTCTTTGAAGGCAAGGGTTGTCCTTTCTGCTTGCTTTCATCTGTGCCCCAATGTTTAATGCAGAACTTGGCACAGTATGTAGGAAATAGTAAGTATTTGATAAATGTCTTTTCATTCAGTCCTATAAAACATAATGAAAACTATTAAGAACCAGCATCTGCTGTTATCTGTGAGAAAAACCAGATAACTGAGCCAGCCTTTATCTTTAAGTAAACCAAGTGCTCAATGATTCATCTTTTCTTTGGTTTCATTGGGCTTTGCCAAAAGCCAATTTAATTCATTGCTATCATTTTCTAAGAGACTTTTCAAAATCTCCTAAACAAACAAAATACTTAGTATAAAGAAAAAACCTCCTTAATCCCTTTATGTGTACATATTAAAATAATTTGCTGAATTAGCAAAAATTTAGTGCACAGAATTTGGAGCACATGCCAAGATAATGAGTCCATATTAAAAGTTTTTGCCTTGGTCACAGAGGAAAAGATGTCAGAAGAGAAAATTCCTTCTGTTCCCCTGTTATCCGTGCAATGTCAACACAGCTAGAAAATGTCAATCAAATTCCCAAAGGATAATTTCATTGAATTAGAAAAAGATTTTAATGAAATTCATCTAGAGCAACCAAAGGTCAAGGAACCTAAGGGAAATAACGAAAAAGAGAGTAGAATAGAAGTCCAGCAGTACCATAATTCAAACTATATTACAAAGCAATTAATTATTAGATAATTTGGTTTTGATCATTAAAAAATAGTCAATCAGTGAAATAAATTAGGTATACAACATCCAAAAGCAAACAAACCTAGTAGTCTGTTGCTTGGAAAAACAAAAGTCCCAAGATAGAAGAGGAAGAACTCATTATTTCACAAAAATATCTGGGAAAAGTAAAAAGCTATGAGAGAATTTTCATTCAGGCCAACAACCTGGTGGGCTCTGGAGCAAATTCAAATGAACTTTTGAGAGTTGATTGATTGTTAAATTTTCAGTGTGAACATTGTTACATTAGAAATTGATAAATGCTTCAAATCAGGAGTTGATTTATTGATTCATTGAAAAAGAAAGGGGAAAATCCTATGGTCAGGTAAATAACAATTACTAGAATATTGATTGAGTAAAATATGAAATTGAATGCATTTACATTGTATGAATCCCTCAAAATATCAATTTTCAAATATCAATACTGAGTGAAGATGGAAGAGAAAGAGAGTACAGAAGTGATGATGGGCAAAATTTGGTATTCCTTTTCTATCATGACTAGTTAAGTAAGGTTGTCTGAGTGAAAGTGCAACCAACACAGGTAAGGATGACTAAGATTACAGTGTCAGTCAGAGGAAATCTGATCATAAAAAGAACTAAAAGAAAGAGGGAGTAATAACAGAAAATATGTAAGGTGAAATTGAATTTATTAAGTATGGAACAGGCATTCCAGAGAACACAGTAGAAGGCATAGGAAATCTACAGAGGTACTGGTCAGGGTTGATAGTGGGGAGGGTATTGATTGGATGAAAGTAAGAGAGTGATCTGTAGGGTATGGGGAATTGGAAATATACAGTGGTAATTAGGGATTCAAAATCACTCAAGTGGGGAGAAAATAAAGAGGTAGGCATATACTAACTATTTAGAAATAGTTAAAGTGGAGTAAGAGAAAGAGTGAGATCTACTGAAGGAAATAAGAATACTTAGATTGTCCAGGTCCTCCTCTGAAATCCAACCTCATGACAATAGTGATGCTATGTCCAATGAAGCATAAAAGACTGAGATTTCACAGCAAGAGGAAACAGAAGATATGACCAAGAAAAATTCAGACATATGATGGAAGTAGATCTAGATCACAGCTAGAGCACTGGAGAATTCAGGGGCCAAAACAGAGACTTCAGGGTGTGGTTGATCTGAATGGAAGGAGGATTCACAATCTTGTCTCCATTCTAGTCACTCCTACCAAGCAGTGCTTATCTATCTGCATGGGTAAAAGTTTTCCTCTAAAACACTAATTTAATTTTTTTCAGAAATTCTTCACAGTTTTGTTCCAGAGCCTTGCAGACTTTGTTTCCAATGGTGATCAAATATTACATCTAGATTTCTCCCTGTTTAAAAAAGTGTTCTTGATTTTTCATAACATCTTAAAAAATCTATCATATATTCCAAGTTACTATATCAGGGGCTAGTCAATCTGGGTGACATTTATGAATGCCTCTATTTGCAAATATTGTATGCATAAATAGCATGTGTGTATTAAGTATATACATACATGTTGGTTCACACCCCATCCAGTTATCTCCCCCATTATGTCATTGTTCTTGTTACCCTAGAAAAGAATCTTGTATCGGACATTCACTGCTGGATTCTTGGAGATGAAAGTCTCATTCAGCCCTGGGACCAAATATGGATCCATTGGTTCCAGTAAATCTCTCCCATTAAATAAATTATTAAATTGTTTTCTAATCTCTATCTTGCTCAGTTTCTCCAGCATTACACAATCAGGAACTTTTCTCTTTTAAATCCAAGCTGGCCATCCTATAAGTCAATTAAGAGCAACTTATATGAGCACATAGCTTTATTTTACATTTCACTTGTTAATCTTCAGTGCTATTGAGTCACATCTGTAACAAAATCTTTCATAATGTTAACATATGCAAGGCAAACTCATAGTATTGTTAAAAATAAAACATATTTTCTGCTCAGCATCTTGCTTTTAATTGGGGTATGTTTCTGTAACTTTTATGTTCCTTACATTCTAGTTCAAAAGTTGATCACTTCAGGGATAATTGGGCACATGAAAAATGAGAAGCTCAAGCTGATCCTCTAGCTATTTTGCAAATTGAGTCATAAAATTTACTTTCTTATTTCAACTTTTAATTACCTAATGACTGATTATTCAATTTAAATAATTATCATGCTGTGTGTGACTTATGCACAGTATGACTAATAATATAAAGATGACCTTCAAAGAGTATGTATCCTATTAGGGGATACTAGACAAGAATAGTAATTGTAATACAAAACAAACTGGGATAAGTGAATGAAAGCATTACAAAATATTAAGAGGTACTAAATAAGGAGAGTTCCTATCCTGTGTTCAAGGTAGGCTTCCTAAAAAGGTGGAATTTGAATTGCACCTAAAAAAAAGTAGGAATTCCAAATATGTCAATAGGAGAGCATTCAAGACACTCCCAATAGCATGGGTAAAGAAATGGAAATAGGAATGTTTAAGGCTAAGTATTTCTACTTGACTGGAATGTAAACAAATGTAACTGGTGTTTCTTGCACCTAGAACAAGCTTCTTAATCTCTAGAATGGGGCGGTGTATCCTCAAATCATCAGGCTAGAAGAATGTAAGATGTTTTAATGCAAGGATTAATATCATATATCTATTTTCTTTTCTTTTTAATTATAGCTTTTTATATACAAAATATATGCATGGATAATTTTTCAACACTGACTCTTGCAAAAACTTCTGTTTCAACTTTCCCCCTCCTTCCCCCTAACCCCTCCCCTAGATGGCAGGTAATTCCACACATATTAAATACATACATCTATTTTCAATGTATTCACCTTGCACAGTGCCCTGTATACAGTAACAAATTAAATTACTATTGAATGAATAATTGACATTTTTGACTAGAGACGCTAAGATACTTGTTCTTGTAGTCAGAGAATGTTCAAAGACCAGAAGAATAAAGAGTGATATATTTGTAGTCAAAAGACAAGAAAGACCTCAAAGCTTCAATCCAGTAATAACTACAGGTGATTGAGCAAGTCATTTTACTATTGATGGACCTCAGATTCTTCATCTATAAAATGAGGAATTTGGGATTGAATGACCTTGAAAAACTCATCAAATTCAAAATCTCTGATCCCTATGAAGACACTAAAAGCAAAAACATGACATTTGCTTTCGAAATTAACAAATTAAATTCTACTCTTCCTTCTTGTTAAATAATTTGCAAGTATTCTCTGTACTCTTTGCATTTGGTGCCCTAGTATATACCCCATTGTGCTCCATCCTAATAATAATTCTGAATGTAATGTACAAATATGGAAGGCTTGAAAGGCACAATGGGGCCAGATCATGAAGAACCTCAATTTCAAGTTACAGAATTTAGATTAATTTGTTAGATACTGAGATTTCTGAGTAAGAGAATGACATCATCAGAGTTGTTAATATAAAATAGAAAGAATATATTGTTTTGGGATTAGTCTATAGACTGCCAAATAAAAAAGGAAGAAATGGATTATTAGGAGCAACAATTTAGTAATGATGGTTGTTATCATGATAATATTAATTTTGTGCCTTTTTTTATATACTTTGTTCCATGTGGATAAAGAACACTGAATATACCATCAAATTCAATTAATACATAGGGTGGTTCTCAAACTATTTTTCCTCTTTATTGATGAAATGGTTGGCAGCATTATGTTAAAAATTAAGGTGATAGCAAAATATAACTTTTTTGTTTTCTTCATATTTATATTTGTTTATTTTTTATACACATTGTTTTATGAATCATGTTGGGAGAGAAAAATCAGAGCAAAAGGGAAAAACCGTAGGAGAGAAAAAAAACATTAAAAAGGAAGTGAACATAGCATGTGTTGATTTATGTTTAAGATCCATAGTTCTTTTTCTGGATGCAGATGGCATTTTCTGTTCAAAGTATATTGGGAGACTTACTTCTGGGGGTGGGGCTAAGATGGCAGAGTAAAGCCAGGAAGCTGCTGAAGCTCTTCCAGTTTCTCTAAAAAACCACATGAAACCAAGCCTCTAAACAGTCTGACTGAATGACACCACTCTTGAGCTCAAAATAGACTAGAAGAACTTCAAGAAAGGTCAGTCTCACTGTGGTAAAAAGAGTGTTCAGCCCAGCTCAGACAGAATCTGAAAAAGCAAATAAGATGATCTTAAATGTAGCATATCAGTGACTGAGGTCCTCAGTCCTGGCCCAGTAGAGTAGCAAATCAGTGGGGCAGTTTCCAATCCCAGCTCAAAAGGGAAATTCTGAAAAACCATGCTTTTTCTGGAAAGAGCAGTCAAGCTACCTACTACAAACATAAGGAGCTCCTTTGCTCAATGCCAAGGTTCAGAGATTCACAGGGAACTTGGGACAGTGTTCCCTTTACTCCAGAAGCAGAGCTCAACCAAAAAAAGTTAAAAAAAAAAAAAAGAGGAAATACCAAGAGAAAAGAAAAGAAAATCCACCAATCACCTTCAGTAAGAAATTTCACAAGAAAAATCCCAACAACAACAGAACTACAACTTCAAAGAAAAAATACTGCAAGCTGCTAAACAAAAACAATCCAACTATCAAGATAGAACTGTCAGGATTACTAAAGATCTACCAGTTTATATAATAAAGGATCAGGGGGACTAGAATACCATATCCCAGAAGGCAAAGGACCTAGGGTTACAACCAAGAATTAACTAAGCAGTGAGACGAGCATCACCTTTCAGGAGAGATTATGGACACTTTCAGTCATTTCTATTGAAATTTATTCTATTATTATTCTATTGAAATTAAGGAAGCTAATAGGATCCTAGAAAACCTAGATATGATAGACTTCTAGAGAAAATTGAATAAGGACAGAAAGGTATATACTTTTTTCTCAGCAGTACATGGTACCTTCACAAAAAGTGACCATATATTAGAACATAAAAACCTTACAATCAAATGCAGAAAGGCAGAAATTGTAAATGCTTCCTTTTCAGACCACAATGTAATAAAAATTTTAATTAAAAAATGGGTCAGGTAAAGATAAACAAAAAAAATTGCAAATTAAATAATCTAAACTCTAAAAAATGAATGGGTCAAACAATGAATCACAGGAATAATCCATAATTTCATCCAAGAGAATGGCAATAATTGGATAACATCCCAAAATCTATGGGATGCAGCCAAAGCAGTTCTTGTGAGAAATTTTAAACCTCTAAATAACTACATGAATAAAATAGAGAAAGAGGGAATCAATGAATTGGGCATGCAACTAAAAAAGCTAAAAAAAGAACAAATTAAAACCACCAATTGAATAGCAAATTAGAAATTTTGATACTCAAAGAAGAGATTAATAAAATTGAAACTAAGAAAACTATTAAACTAATAAATAAAACCAAGAGTTGTTTTTATGAAGAAAAAAATAAAGTAGATAAATCTTTGGTTAATTTGATTTTTTAAAAAAGAAAGAAACTAAATCACCAGCATCAAAAATAAATAAGGTGAATTTATCACCAATGAAAAAAAATTAAAGCAATAATTAGAGGTATTTTGCCCAACTGTATACCAGCAAATCTGATAATTTAACTAAAATGGATAAATATTTACAAAAATGTAAACTGCCCAGATTAACAGAAGAGGAATTAGGTTACTTAAATAGTCTCATTTTAGAAAAAGAAATTGAACAAGCCATTAATGATCTTCCTAAGGGAAAAAAAAATCTCCAAGTGAATTCTACCAAATATTTTAAAAAGAATTAATTCCAATACTATGTAAACAATTTGGAAAAATATGAGAAGGAATCCTGCCAAGATCCTTCTATGATATAAATATGGTACTGATTCCTAAGTCAGGAAGAGCCAAAACAGAGATTAAAAAATTACAGACTAATTTCCCTAAAGAATTTTGATGCATAGATTTTAAATAAAACATTTGCAAAGAGATTACAGAAACTTAGCAGGCTAATACACTATGACCAAGTGGAAATTTCGCCAGGAATGCAGAGCTGTTTCCATATCAGAAAAACTGTTACCATAATCAACCATATCAATAAGAAAACTAACAGAAATCATATGATGATCACAATAGGTGCAGAAAAAGTTTTTGACAAAATACAATACCAATTTCTATTAAAAACATTATAGACTTTAGGGATGAAAGAAGTTTTCCTTAAAATAATAAGCATTATCTATCTAAAACCAACAGCAAGCATTATTTGTAATGGAAAGAAGCTGAATGCATTTCCAATAAGGTCAGGGGTTAAAAAAAAAAAAAAAAGATGCCCTTTATCACCATGATTAATCAGCATTGTACTAGAAATATCGGCTTTAGCAATAAGAAAAAAAAAAGAATAGATAATGAGAAATAAAACTATCTTTGCAGATGATATGATAATATACTTAGAGAATCCTAGAAAATCAGCCAAAAACTACTGGAAACAATTCACAGCTTTAGCAAAGTTGAAGTATATAAAATAAGCCCACACAAATCATCAGCATTTCTATATGTTACTAACAAAGCCCCTCAATAACAAAGAACTCCCATTTAAAATAACTATAGACAAAATAAAATATTTGGGGATCTACCAGCCAAGCCAATCCAAGAATTATATAAACAAAATTATAAAATGTATTACACAAATAGAGATGGATTTAAACAATTGGAAAAATATTCCAATTGGAAAGGTATTCTAATTTTTTTTTATTATAGCTTTTTATTTACAAGATATATGCATGGGTAATTTTTCAGCAGTGACAATTGCAAAACCTTTTGTTCCAACTTTTCCTCTCCTTCCCCCCATCCCTTTCCCCAGATGGCAGGTTGACCAATACATGCAAAACAATATTTTTTAGAACTAGAAAAAATAATATCAAAATTCATTTGGGAGAACAAAATGTCAAAACACATGGGGATTAATGAAAAAAAAATACAAAGGATAGTGGCTTAGCAGTATCAAACCTAAAACTAGTAGCAGTCATCAAAACTATTCAGTACTGGCTAAGAAATAGAATGGAGGATCAGTGGAGTAGATTAAGTACACATAACACAACAATTAAGACCTATAGTAATCTGGTATTTGATTTATTTTACCCCCATTTGACTTATTTAGTTTACCTCCAAACTCCAGTTTCAGGAATAAGAATTCACTATTTGACAAAAATTGCTGGGAAAATGAGAAAATAATGTCAGAAACTTCACATAGACCTAACATCTCACACCTCATATCAACATAAGGTTAAAATAGGTACATGATTTGAGCATAAAGGATGATACTGTAAACAAGGTAGGAGAGCAAGGGATAATTTACCTATCAGATATCTTGGAGAAGGGAAGAATTTGTGACCAAAAAAGAACTAGAGAACATTATGAAAGGCAAAATAGACAACTTTGATTACATTAAATTAAAAATGTTTTGCACAAACAAAACCAACAGAAGCAAAATTGAAAGGAAGTACAAACCTGGAAAATAATTTTTACAGCCGGTGTTTTTGATAAATGTCTCATTTCCAAAATATATAAAGAACTGTGTCAAATTTATAAGAATACAATTTATTCCCTAATTGATAAATGGTCAAAGGATATGAACAAAAAATTTTCAGATAAAGAAATTAAAGCCATTTACAATTTATGGGGAAAAAATGTCCTAAATCCCTATTGAGTAGAGAAATGCAAATTAAAACAACTCTAAAGTACCATGTCACACCTCTCAGATTGGCTAAGATAACAGAAAAATATAATGATAAATGTTGAAGGGGATGTAGGAAACCTGGGATATGTTGTGGGTAGAATTGTGAAATGAACCAACCATTCTGAAAATCCCTGGAACTATGCCCAAAGAACTATAAAACTCTGCATACCCTTTGACCCAGCAGTGCCACTATCGTACCTGTATCCCAAGGAAATCATAAAGTTGGGAAAAGGATTCATGTGTGCAAAAATATTTGTGGATATTCTTTTGTGGTTAAAAAAAAGAATTGGAAAATGAGTAAATGCCCATCAGTTGGGGAATGGCTGGATAAGCTGCGATATATTAAGGTAATGGAATATTATTGTTCTATAAGAAATGATGAACAAGCTGATTTTAGAAAGGCCTGGAAAGATTTATATGAACTAATGCTGGGCAAAACAAGCAGAATCAGGAATACATTGCACAAATAGTGTAATGTTCCGGTTAGCTCTCTGGAGGTCTCGGGACCAGCCTTGGTCTCAGCAGAATAATAACCATAAGAATAGTCAGGAATAGAGTCCAAAATCTTTATTATCTCCTTCACAGTCTGTCTCCTTCACCTGGGGCCAAGCAAGCTTTCTGGGGGACACCTGAATGGGTCTTGGTTTCAGTGGAGAAGTAAAGGAGACAGGAGAGCTATCACAAGGCTGGTCAAGTCTTCTCTCTCTCTGGCTGAGTTTGTCCCTAGTTTATATACTCTATTACAATTTAATCAATTCATTGTACTGAGTATAAATCAATCATCATATCACTAGGGAACCATTATATATTGTAAGATTAAACCAATCATACTGAACTAGAGAACTCACATGATAAACTAGATAACCATTGTAAATTCCACTGAGTAAACACCTTTCTCCAGAATTCTGGCCTAATACACAATAGTGATGATCAACAAGAAAAAACTTGGTTCTTCCAGGGGTTCAGTAATTCAAAGCAATCCCAAAAGACTTTGGACAGAAAATGCCATGTGCATTCAGAAAAAGAACAAAGGAAACTGAATGTAAATTAACAAATTCTATGTTCATTTCTTTTTCCTTTATTCTTGTCTCTGAATGAGAAATCTCTTTCCAATACTGTGATTTTATTATTCAAGTTGAAAGAATAAACTATACTCACTTCCTAACTACTTAAACACTCTTTAGTTCCTTGTGGTGTTGCTTCTGTCTCAATCATTTTTCAAAATGCTGTTATTATTCATCAATATATTTTAATTATATATATATATATCATGTACCCATTTTGACTTTAAATATATATATATATATATATATATATATATAAGGTCAAAATGGGTACATGATTTGGGCATAAAGTATAATATCATAAATAAATTAGGAGAGCAAGGGATAATTTACATATCAGATATTTGGAGAAGGGAAGAATTTATGACCAAAGAAGAACTAGAGAACATTATGAAAAGCAAAATGGACAACTTTGATTATGTTAAATTAAAAAATCATAAACAAAACCAAAGGAAACAAGATTAAAAGGACAACACAAAGTTCAGAAACAATCTTTACAGCCAATGTTTCTGATACAGGTCTCATTTTAAAAATATATAAAGAATTGTAAGAATACAAGTCATTCCCCAAATGACAAATGGTCAAAGGATGTGGACAATTTTTAGAAGATGAAATTACAAGCCAGCTATAGTCATATGAAAAAATGCTCTAAATCACTGTCAATTAAAGAAATGCAAATTAAAACAATTCTGAAGTACTATATTGCACCTCTCAGATTGGTTATAATGACAGGAAAACAATGATAAATGTTTGAGGGGATGTGGGAAAATTGGGACATTAATGGATTGTTGGTGAAGTTGCGAAATGTTTCAAACATTCTGGAGAGCGATAGAAACTAGATCCAAAGGGCTATAAAACAGTGCATACCCTTTGATCTAACTGTGCTACTACTGGGTCTGTTTCCCAAGGAAATCATAAAAGAGAGAAAAAGACCTACATGTGCAAAAATGTTTGTAGCAGCTCTTTTTGTAGTAACAAAGAATTGGAAAATGAGCAGATACCCATTCATTGGAATCCCTTCTTTTGCTCCCAACCTGGGGTAGCTTTATTTTCATGAAACAGCCTAGTTTCCCAGAATTTGTCTTCTGAACTAGGATTAAAGGTTGTTATCACTGGTCTGTTTCTCTACTGAACCAGGACCGAGGGTCTCAGTTGCTGATCTGCAATGTTTAAGACCCTCTCACTGGTGTTCCCATAATCCATCTGAGCTGGGTTGAACATCCCTTTGACCTCAATGAGACTGACCTTTTTTGAAGTCCTTCCAATCTATCTTGAGCTGAAGAGGGGTTTCATTCCATCAGATTCTGGTTAGAGGCTTGGTTTCATGTGGTTTTTGAAGGAAACTAGGAGAGCTCAAGCAGCTTCCTGACTTCAGTTTGCCATCTTGGCTCTGCACCCAGAACTCACAACTTTCTAGTGTATAGAGTAACATTAGAAAATGGTGGTCTCAAAAATGGATTTTAAAAGTGACTGAGTTTTAATTTATGTGGACAGTTAACTGAAGTCAAGAAAACCTGAGTTCTAAATCATCCTCAAGCACTAAGAGATATTTGACCCTGAGCAAGGCACTTGTCCTCTGTTTGTCCTAGTTTCTTCAACTGTAACATTGGGATAATGAAAGCACCTATCTCCCAAGGATCTAATTTAATAATATTTGTAAATATTATCTCAGTACCTGGAATATATTAAGTCCAACATAAGGGTTTATTTCTTTCCATGTTCTCCCATAAAACACCTTTTTTAATTTTAAAGAAGAGATTGTTGTTTAGTTTAAAGTAGGAATTATGCATATATAGTATGCTTGTTTGTTTTATAAAGTTAGAAAAATAAATATAATGTACTTAATGATTGAGTATTTAATAAATGTTCCCATTTTTAAAAGAAAGAGGTAATTCCCTAATTATATGCCCTAATGAAATGTGCCACTAAATGTCTAATTAGTACCAAGGAATCTAAGTTATCTGAAATAAAGACTATGTTAGGGCAAGTAATATGAAATCAGTCCTGGAATTTAGGCTGGTATTATGAAGGTACAATGTCAAAGAAAAAAAGATCATTTATTTTATCCTGTAGACAATAGGGACGTAACAAAGTTTCTTAAGCAGGTCACTGACAGAGCTAATTATGTGCAAAACCCCTGCTCTTAGCTACAGTTCTTACTTAGTGTCTAAAAGGCCAATGACTTCCACTGCCTCCAGGGTCACCTCCAGTCTTTCTGATTTATATCTTGCCACTGAAGTCAGATGGCTCCAGAGGAGAAATCGAGGCTGTGACTTTGCACAGTCCTCCCTTATTTAAATCCAATTCACTTGCATGTCATAGAATCACTTCCTTGATGCCATGGTTTCCTCTTCCAGAATGAAGGACAATCTCTGTGATTAATAACAGGAGCTGCTTCACTGAGGACCCAACTGGCACTGGGCCAATTGAGCAATACACCTTCCTCCTCCCTTCCTTCTCTCCTTTCTTCTTTCCTTCCCTCCCTCCCTCCTTCCTTTTTTCCTTCTTTTTTCCTTCTTTTCTTCCTTCCTTCTTTCTTTTTTCTTTCACTTCCTTTCTCTTTGTCCAGGTTTTAAAGTCTTTACCTTTTGGTTTTCTGCCCATAGGAATGCAAATTTTGAACACAGAAACTTTGTGTTGGGGCTGAATTTTTTTCTTAAGGACTAGGTCTTAAACCCAAACCACTCTGGCTCTCATTGATTGGCAACAATAGATTCCAGACCAAGTTCTATTTCTCTCAATTTGAGAGATTTGGGGGAGGGAGGACAGACTAGTCTCTGAAGACTTGAGCTTAAAAGGGCCAAGGTCTGCCTTGGGCTCCAGGGCTATCTCCAGTCATTCTGATCTATATCTTGCCACTGGACCTAGATGGCTCAGGAAGAGAAGGTGAGGCTACTGATTCTGCACAGTTCTCCCTTACTTTAATCCAATTCACCTATATGTCATGGCATTGCCTCCCTGATGACTTGGTTCCCTTCAAGAATGAAGAATATATAGAAACAGTAGAAATAATAGAAAGGAACAGAAAATTGGAAGTCAGTAGGATTAATAACAAATTTGACAATCAAAGGGACACAACACAAGAAAAGATTAATAATAATGATAATAATAATTACAACTGGTATTTAAATAGTTCTTTAAGTTTGAAAAGGTTTGATCTGAGTATTAACAACAAAATATAATGTATGTACTCATAAGTTTTATTATTTCCATTTTACAGATTGGGAAAAAGAGACTCAAAGAAATTATATGACCTGCCCTGAGTCACACAATCAATAAATTAATAAGCATTTATTAAACACCTACATTGTGGCAGGCACTAGTTTAAGTGATAAGTAATATTACTAGTAAGAGTTTGAAACTGGCCTAGAATCCAACTATTTTTGACTTCAAGTCCATCATTTCATCCCTATACACAAAAGTATTCATTGTTCTCTGGTCAAATATTTCACTTGCCAAAGATATATATGTTGTTACAGTTTGGTTTGGTTTGTTAATTCTGTATTACTCCTGACCTAAGATAATTTAAAAATAAATAAGGATGCATTTGGAACCAGTACTTTACAGTAAAAGTAAAAATCTTTTTGTGGGCGTATATGTGAGAGAATGAGCATAGGGAGGAAAAGTAGACAAAGATTCTTAGTATCCCTATCCATCATCTCCAAGATCATCTCCTGGTTTTCAGGCTAGATAAGCTTGCTAAATGTCTAGTTCTTCCCATTCTGTAATTGTTTCAAGGTATTATGTGGACAAAAGAGGATGAGATCTTGAGAATCTAGATCATTGTCATAGAAGATTACAAAAATCAGAAGTCAGAAGATTACAAAAAAAAAAAAAAAAGATCAATCTATTTTCCTTTTCCTTTTTTTATTAGACAACTTAGCAAAAGGTTTGGGGCTGACAGGTAAAGAAAGGCTTGACTTCCATGGACTATGTGCACATAACTCTTCCAAGGAACTGTAATTTAAACTCTCCACATTGCATTTTTGCTATGCATATTGGAGAGGTAGTTAGACATAGCATGCTATTTTGGTCTATGTTGGAAAATGCTCACTCATTCCATGAAATGAAACACATCACAATAATGACAGTGATGCTAAGCTAATGAAGAATCTGTTTTCACAGCTTGGGCTCCTGAATCACACAATCACAGATCCAGTTTGTGTTCCAAGAATAAGAGCATTCTGAGCAGCAATCCTTTGGATGATGGCGTTGGTTAAACATTCTGTGCAAATCCCCAAAATAGGCAGCGTGTGAAAGCAACATGTCAGGGCACCATATTTCATATACTCTTCTTCACTTGGGATGCCAGGGTCCTTTACTATTTCAGTTATAATTTGAGGGAAACAGATGCCAATAAGTGGAAATGCCCTTAGTAGAGGAAGGTATGGGAGCAATCAGTAAGAAAAGCAAAAATAAAAAGGAAATACTGGAAGATTCACTGCCATATGACTTACTTGTTAGAGAGCCAGTTCCCCACTGTAGATATTAGATTTTGTCATGCTCGTTTGTAATTTTAGAAGTATTGAAGAAGGAAAAAGTATGACAAGATCTTGATCATGCACTATTCTTTTTCACCATGCTTGTTTAGTTTGGGTTTGGGATTGTAGCAATATATGAATTCTAGTCCTGGTATTACAGGAAGTACTACATAGCAAATTATTACATATGATTCATTCCTCATCAACTCAATCCCTATGAATTTGTTCCATCATTCTTTCAACTTTGATTCCAATTTCCTTGACTGTCATAATTTATCATAATTTTAATGCCATGGGGTAAAATACCTTAAGTTTATAGTCAAACAATAAGAAGCCATTCTTTTCAACAATGAGATGATTGAGGCCAGTTCCAATAATCTTATGATGAAGAGAGCTCAAAGAAAGGACTATGGGAACTGAGTGTGGATCACAACATAGCATTTTCACTCTTTTTGTTGCGGAAGGGGTGGGAGAAAGGAGGGGAAAATTTAGAATACAAGGTTTTGCAAGGATCAGTGTTGAAAAATTATCCATGCTTATGTTTTGAAAATAAAAATCTATAATTAGAAAAAATAAAGAAAAAAATAAGGAGCCATTGCTATGACCATGGTGATTGGAGCAATTCATCTACATCCTTTTGTCTAAGAAGAGGACCCATAAGCTTGGGACCCATGCACATAGCTAATTCATGGAGAATTCTGATCACGTGGAAGAGAGGAAAGCATTTCTTTCCTACACTCTTTGGCTTGTTGTTACTTGCCTGATGCAGCATTCTACAGAAAACTAAGACTTAAGTATTGGCTCATATTTAGGACCTTCTCAAGGTGGCAATAAAGAGATATTCATTATATAATATGAAATATGTTTTGGAAACAGATCACACTAGCTCATAAGAGTCAATTGTTAATTTTTCATTGAGCATTTATATCTCAAAAATTGGCAAATTCTGAAAGTCATGGTTTTATTCTCTCTCTCTTTTTTTTATCTAGACAAGAAATATCAGAGGCTTGCAACACTCCAGAATGCTCCCCTAAGTAGATTAAAATGAAAAATGCAGGATATTTAACAAAAATAAACCAATACAATTAAAAATGGATATGTTAGACTTTAAAACAAAATCAGTATGTGCTCTGCAGGGCATTATGTACACATTACTGGCTACTGTTTCTATTTGAGTTTGAGCCCACTTATATAGACTTTAAAAAGTAACATGAAAAATGTTAATAATGTAGCTTAAATTAAATGTGCTGTGTATTTTTTGGAAAGTCAGCTGTTAAACATTTAACAGTACATTACTTAATATTAATTGGCACATATTTGTTTTCTACATACAGAAAGAAATGTTATATCCCTCTTAATACATACCTATATCACATAGAATTTTTTTGACTTTTTCATCATAGTTGACTCATATTGAGATTGCAGTTCATTAAAACTCCAAAATCTTTTTTAAAAATCAATTTCTTTCAGTTCATCTCTTCCTCAATCTATACACATGAAATTGTTTTTATACCCAAATGTTACACTATTATTCCTAGTTTGTTTCATATTTTGGTTTTCAGCCCTATTTTCTAACCCATCAAAATCTTTTTGGATCCTATGATCCTGGATGCTAGTTACCCTTTGCCACTTTATGCCTCCTGCAAATTTGATGAATATACTATCTATTCCTTTATCAAGCTTTAAACTGATGTTGCAATCTACTCACCTGCCATTTTTATGCGGCAGGGGAAAGGATGAAGTACCACTCTGTGTCCACATGGGTTTGGTAGAGATAAACAAGACAATTTATGTTATCATAGAATCACAGACTTGGGGCTGGCCAGGAGCTCACAGCTCACAGGTCAACCAGTCCCATTGTAAAGATAAGGAAATTAATTAAATTCAAGAGAAGCTAACGATTTGTTCAAAGTCATACAGGTAGTAATTTGAACCAGGTTTTCTGGTTCCAATTTCAGTGCTTCCAAATATATTAGTCTGCCTTAGTAAGTCAAGAAAACAAGCGCTATATCTTAAAAAGCAGAGGAAATTTTTTACTTCTCTTCTTTTTTTAATTAATTTATTCATTTTTAATATAAATTGCTTTATGAATCATGTTGGGAGAGAAAAATCAGAACAAAAAGGAAAAACCATAAGAGAGGAAAAAACCGGGAAAAAGAAGCAAATATAACATGTGGATTTATCCAGTGCAAGCAACTCCAATATAATCATCTGGTCATGTGGAGAGATCCAGAAAGTAGTGAATAGAAGGGTCCAGATAGATTAACTGCCTGGGGCCCAGGCTAACTTGGTCTCAGTGGAGGAAATGCAGGAGGACATCCACAGTGATGTGAATGAAATGAATCTCTCTTCTTGACTCAAAGAGCTTGAGCTCCTATCTCCAGTCCTCTGTCTTGTCCAAGTCTGACTCTGGCTGAGTTTGTCCCAGCTTATATGCTCTATTATAATTAGATCATTTACAGTATACTGAGTATAAACCAATGATTATATCACTAGGGAACTATTACTTGTGGTAAGATTAAATCAATCAGACTGAACTCGAGAACTATTAATCACCATAATAAACTATATAACCATTGCCTTATCAATTCCATTGAGTTAACACCTTGTAAGAATCCTTGTTTTAAGTATAGAGTTCTGGCCCATAACATTGATTTACATTCAATCTCCATAGCTCTTTTTCTGGATGCAGGTGGTATTTTCTGTTCAAATTCTATTGGGATTGCTTTGGATTATTGGACCACTGAGAAGTATGAAATCTTTCATAGCTGATCACCACACATTGTTGCTATTCTATTCTTGGTTTTATTTTTTTCACTCAACATCAGTTCATGTAAATCTTTCCAGGCCTTTCAAAAATCAGCTTGTTCATCATTTTTTATAGAAAAATAATATTCCATTGCCTTCATATATTACAACTTATTTAGCCATTTCCCAACTGATAAGCATATACTTATTTTCCAATTCTTCATTATCACAAAAAGAGCTACTACAAACATTTTTGCCCATATGAACCCTTTTCCCAACTTTATGATTTCCTTTGGGATATAGATCTTGTAGTGACACTACTGGATCAAAGGGCACAATTATATACCCCTTTGGGCATAGTTCCAAATGGCTCTCCAGAATAGTTGAATCATTTCACAATTCATGAACAATGCAATAGTATCCCACTTTTCCCAAATCCTCTCCAAAATTTATGATTATCTTTTCCTGTCATTGTATCCAATCTGAGAGGTGTAAAATGATACCTCAGAGTTGTTTTCATTTGTATTTCTCTAATCAACAGTGGTTTAGAGTATATATATTTTTTTCTTTTGCATATAGATGCCCTTAATTTCTTTACCTGAAAATTGTCTGTTCGTATCCTTTGACTATTTATAAATTGGGGAATGATTTGTATTCTTATAAATTTAACACAGTTCTTTATATATTTTGGAAATGAGCCTTTTAACAACTCTGAATTATCAGTACACATCTCTCAGATTTGCTAAGATGATAGGAAAAGATAATGACGGATGCTGGAGGGGATGTGAGAAAACTGGGGTACTAATACATTGTTGGTGGAGTTGTGAATGGATCCAGCCATTCTGGAGAACAATTTGGAACTATGCTCAAAAGGATATCAAACTGTGCATATTCTTTGACCCAGCCATGTTTCTACTGGGCTTATATCCCAAAGAGATCTTAAAGGAGGGAAAGGGACCCACATATTCAAAAATATTTGTGGCAGCCCTTTTTGTAGTGGCAAGAAATTGGAAACTGAGTGGATACCCATCAGTTGGAGAATGGCTGAATAAGTTATGCCACATGAATGTTATGGAACATTATTGTTCTTTAAGAAATGATTAGCAGAATGGTTTTAGAGAGACCTGGAAAGACTTACATGAACTGATAGTAAGTGAAATGAACAGAACCATGATTTCATTGTACATGGCAATGGCAAGATTACAAGATGATCAATTCTTATAGATATTTCTCTTCTCAACAATAAGCTGATTCAGATTATTTCCAATGATCTTGTGATGATGAGAACCATCTATACCCAGAGAAAGGACTGTGGGAACTGAAGGTGGATCACAACATAGAATTTTCACTTCTTTTATTGTTGTTTTCTTGAATTTTATTTTCTTTCTCATTTT
Source organism: Antechinus flavipes (assembly GCF_016432865.1). Taxonomy (NCBI): domain Eukaryota; kingdom Metazoa; phylum Chordata; class Mammalia; order Dasyuromorphia; family Dasyuridae; genus Antechinus; species Antechinus flavipes. Next base: position 290,748,887 of record NC_067401.1, on the reverse strand, counting down.
TTTCCTTTATGATCTGATTCTTCTTGTTCAGGAAGATAATTGTATAAATACATATGCCCATATTGGAAAAAAAGAAATGATACTTTGATCAGAAACACAGGCTATAAAGATTATTTCCCAGCTTTGTACTTTCCTTTTAAACTTGTTTCTATTGGTTTTGTATGTGCAAAAAAAATTTTGATTTAATATAAAGTTGTCCATTTTGTCTTTTACAATGTTCTTTAGTTCTTTTTTTGTCATAAATTCCTTCCTTCTCCAAAATATATTATAGGTAAATTATCCCTTGCTCTCCTAATTTGTTTAAATGTATTATCCTTTTTAGCCATTTTAAATTTATTTTGTTATGGGGTGTGAGATGAAGTTGTATGCCAAGTCTCTGACATTATTTTTCTGTTTTCCCAGCAATTTTTGTCAAATAATGAGTTCTTATTCCTAAATCTGGAGTTTGGGGTTTTATCAAACACTAAATTTCTATACACCTTGATCATTTTGTTATATGTATCTAATCTATTCCACTGATCCCCCATTCTATTTCTTAGCCAATACCAAATGATTTTGATCACTATTGCTTTACAATATATTTTAGATTTGGGACTGCTGAACCACCATCTTTTGTATTTTTTCATTAATTAGTTTGATATTCTGCACCTTTTGTTCTTCCAGATGAATTTTGTCATTATTTTTTCTAATTCTATAAAATAATTTTCAACAGTTTGATTGGTATAGCACTGAACATGTAGATCGATTTAGGCAGAATTGTCATTTTTATTATATTAGTTCAGCCTATCCATGAGCAACTGATATTTTCCAGTTGTTTACAACTCATTTTATTTGTGAGAAGTGTTTTGAAATTATATTCATATAGTTCTTGAGTTTGTCTTGACAGGCAGACTCGCAAGTATTTAATTCTGTCTATAATAATTTTAAATGGATTTCTCTTCTATCTCTTGCTTATGGGCTTTGTCAATCATATAATAGAAACACTGATGATTTGTATGGGCTTATTTTATATCCTGAAACTTTGCTAAAGCTGTTACTTGTTTCAACAAGCTTTTTGGCTGATTTTCTAGGATTCTCTAAATACCATCTTATCATCTGCAAAGAGTGATAGTTTTATTTCCTCATTGCCTATTCTAATTCCTTTAATTTCTTTTTTTTTCTCATTGCTAAAGCGAACATTTTAGTACAATGTTGAAAAATAGTGGTGATAATGGGCATCCTCATTTCACCCCTGATCTTATTGGGGATGCATCCAGCTTCTCTCCATTACAAATAATGCTTATTGTTGGTTTTTGTCAGATAGGCTTCTCTTCTTTTCCTGTAACTCTTCTCTTCTTTCTCTACCTTGCTTTCATATGCACTCTTATTTAATCAAAAAGCTTCCCTATCACCTCCAGGATCAAACACAAAATCCTCTAAGCTCTTCATAACCTCACTCATTTCTTTCTTTTCAGTCTTATACATTATTCCTTTCTACATATTATGAGACCCTGTGACACTAACCTCCTTGTTGTTGTTTTTTTTTGTTTTGTTTTGTTTTTTTTTTTGTTTTTGCACTCTATTCTCTCCATCTTTCTTTTTGTACTTACTGTCCTTATGCTCTGAATTGTCTTCTTCCTCATCTCTGCCTTCCTGGCTTTTCTAGCTTCTTTCAAGCCTTAACTAAAACCCCAGCTTCTAAATGAAACCTTTCTTTATCTTCTTTAATGCTAATACCATCCCTCTGTTGATTATCTTCAATTGATCTTGTTTACATATATTTTTGTGAGCCATCTTGACATATCTTGCCATTGGATTCTGATGACTCTGGAAGAAAGAGTGAAGCTGATAATCTTGGGTAGCCTTGCTGTACTTAAATCTAGTTCACTTACAAGTCATTACCTCTGAGAAAGTGTAGAATCTGATGAGTAACAGCAAAATCACCTAGTTCAAGTTAGGCACTGTTGTCATTCCTCTTCCGCTTTTCTTTCTCCTCCTCTTACATTTGGGGAGTACTATGCTTAAATGTTCAAACAAATATACTTTTTGATCATTTATAATTTACAAGGTATCTTAGGGTTAGGGTAATAAATTTTTTTCCCTTATTTATTTATTTTGTCAATTTTTTTCAAAAAGCTGGGACAATTAACTCTGTCTCCTCTAGTTTTCATTTATATTTTCTCGAATTATATCTCTGAAAAAAAAAACTGGCTTTGAAAATGCTCACTAGAGGCAGCTAGGTGGCACAGTGGATAGAGCACCAGCTCTGAAGCCAGGAGGATCTGAGTTCAAATCTCACCTCAGACATTTACACTTCCTAGTTGTCTGACTCTGGGCAAGTCACTTAACCTCAACTGACTTAGCAAAAAAGAAAGAAAGAAAATGCTCACTGTGCATATAGAATATATGAACTTTTTGACTATGTCTTTAAACCCAAAATATTTTGGCTTCATGGATTAACTAATTATAGCCTCCCTGGATCAGTATTTGAGTTTTGATAAGATTAAGCTTATTTTTAATGGGTAAAAGTTATAGTGAGATACATTTGGATTTACTATATGATGATAATCCCCAATAGTGAGAGCTATTGGAAAAAGGAATCAGGGAAGCAGCTAGTTTGATAGGTAATGAGTGAATTCTATGGTTATTCTTCACATTCTCTTGGACATTTTCCAAGAATTTTATAAAATATGGTCTTACTCTGGGATAGTTTGACCAAGCAACCCTTGAGATTCCTTCCACATGGAAATACTATGATCCAGCACTTTTAAAGTATAAACAGACACAACCAATTCACACATTTGTTTGTAATGTCTCCAGAAATAAAAAACACATTCACCATGCATAGAGTGAGTGCTCTTAAGTATCATTGGAATTGATTAATTAACAATACATAGATATAAAGCAAATATAATTTTCTACTAGGAACAATGTGAGATTTGGGGGAAGAGAATCAAAATACTTTCCTTGCATAATCTCAATTCTCCCTATAAAGTATAGTGCCTCAGTCAATAAGCATTTATTTTTTTAAATTTATATTATTTTATTTTTCCAATTACATGTAAAGATAGTTTTCAACATTCATCTTTTTAGATGTTAAAAAAAAAAAAAACCTCAAGCTTTATTGAAGATCAACCAAAATTCTGTTTGTTTTAAAAATGTAAATAAACCACTTGGTTTCTTCTTTGCTGATATAACTATATTTGATTATTTAAAACAAACTTTTTATGAAAACCAATTATTCTTATGAAAAAATTTATTTTGCATTAATGGTTATATTTAGTAGATTACCTGTATAGAAGGAAAATTGCAAAACTGATAGTGATAGTGACTCTGAGTCACAGAGTTCTGACATTTTAATCAAATCCCTTCCTAAGTACTTTCCTTATGATTATATGCATGTCCATTTATCTAAAATTACCATGGTTATACATCTTGTGCAATATTATTGAATCCACGAGATCCCTAGGGATGTTTAACTTCAAAGAGAAACATTAGTATAGGATCTTCAGAGCAAAAAGTTAGGATGTTTGTCTGTTGAAAAATCAACAGAATACTGAAAGGTCTGCAGATGCATTATTCCAAAGAAATAGTAAGGTAACTATCATAGTTATGATATTGTTTATTCAGCCTATTAGCATAGCTGCTTGAGTTTCTTCTCAATATCCAAACTAATACCCTAGCTCTAAGATGGGCACACTTAATAAGAAAACAGACAAATCAGCATAGGGGCTTAAATTCAACAGAATCTTTTTTATCTTGTCTTTTGTATCAGATTTCCTCTTGCTGGATAATAAATGTTTAGATTTCATATCAAACACATGTCTATCAGCATTTTTTCTCCCCAAATGATTCATCTTCTACTGAAAATGGTTTTAACTTTCCTTACCATCTTGGCATCTTACAGGTCACAGACATCACAAGGTGAATGTGAGCAAATGTGTCTTTTTGGCTTTTAGAAGTGGGAGGAACAGACTCTTCATGTTTACATTTCTTTATAACACTTAAAGATCTTATTGCCTGGTTGGCATGGTGACTATCATCTTTATCATCCATGTTAATACTCAGGCTGCACATCCCATTCTCCAAAGTTTTCTTTTGAAACTTTTTAGCACTTCAAAATATTTTGGTTCCTGATGTATCTTTCTTTTTTAGATTACAGAATTTTCAATCTCTTTTTCTCATGAATCAATAGATTTCTATCATTTTTCCAATCGATAGACTTCCATCATTTTTTCATCTTCAATTTCTGATTCACTGTCATATTCTCAAGTAGCTTGCCTTAGTTCTTCCTCCTCTAACTCTTTCAATTTCTCTATGATGTTTTAATCAATATAATCAGCTATGATATGGCATTTCCAAATTTCTGGTATTTTATCATATTTTTCAAATGAATTCATTAGATCCCAATATTTCTGAAGATCCAAAATGTAATCATCTCCCACTTCCAGCTTAAGATCTCATTCTTTCTTCTTTTTGATTGCCTCAGATTCCCTTCTCTTCTTGCATGCTATCATACTTTCAGTAATGAATGATGGTCTCTCCTTATCATCTCTTTTGCTAGGTAATGATAAATGCAATCTGTTCAGCACATTATTCACTTTCATTTTGCTTTCAACTAGATGAGCCAAAAATCTATCACAAGCCTCTGTTTTAACTTTAAAATATCTTTTTCAACAGGATATTTTTCTTTATAACAAGAAGTCTTTAAGCTTCCAAATCTACAAATATTTTCTGGTCATCCTCTGGAAGTTCAGATGTCCTCTTTACATCACATTTATTTGTCATAATTATAAGAAGCTTATTAACAAAAATTAGCTTAATATTGTTAAGGAGTTTCAGTTGTTCTTCCGGACTATGACTTCATTGTTCAGACACATCCATGACATACAACACAGCAGCATGAAGATGGGCCAATGCTATTATACCCTCTTTTTCAATGGTGTTCCTATCTTTCAGAGGGTGAATCAGAATCCCTGAAGAGTTGACCACCTGCCAAAGCAAATATTTATAATCCATGTGCCCTACAAACAAAGATTTGGTTGTAAAGGCATAAAACTACACATCCACATATGCTCTTGTCACTTTATTAATGAAACTGGATTTTCCAACATTTGCATATCTACATAGAGGCAGAGTTTGGGAATTTGAGTCAATAGTTGGCAGACAAGATAAATGCTGATGCACTTGTTCCAGATAGTCCAGGCTCTATTTCTGTCTATTGATAATTATACACATACAGCTCAGGACTGTACATTTGAGCTGATTGCAGCAGTATAAAGAATCCCCATATTTCATAAGCTGAACATAATCTTTAGCAACTTTGTCCACTAGATTTTTAGCAAGATTAATTTGTCCTTGTCATAAAGAACATTCATCAATTCAGCATAAAATGGATGGCTATCATCTAATTTGGGGAAGTTGGTCAAAATCTGGGTGAATCTGCCATGAGTATATTTAACTTTGTTCATGTAAAAATGTCTAATGTGGTGAATTTGGTAATGTTTATGAATGACTGTTGGAAATTTTTGTTGAGTCTTTGGTAATGTCAGGTCTATAAAGTCATTGACTGTAAGGACTACTATGATCTTATTGAAATTGTACAACACCATTTTATCAACTGGATTGTAGCCTGAGGACCTGGAAGTAGATCTGAACTCAACATTCATTTTCATAAGATTTTGAGTTCAAATTTTTTTCCCTCCTTCTCTTTCCTCTACCTTCCCCCAAGACAGCAAACAATCTTATATAAGTAATACATGTACAAACATGTTAAACATATTTTCATATTAATTATATGAAAGAAAAACTTAAAATATGGAGGAAATCCATGAGGAAAAAAGTGAAGATAGCATGCTTCAATTTGCATTCAGTATACATAGTTCTTTCTCTGTACATGAATAGCATGTTCCATAACAAGTCTACTGAAATTATATTGTTGAGAATAGCTATATCTATCATAGTTGGTTATCACACAATGTTGTTGTTACCATGTACAATGTATTCCTGGTTCTGCTGTCTTCACCCAGCATCAATTCATGTAAGTCTTTCCAGGTTTTTCTGAAATCCACCGCTCATTTCTTATAGCATAGTATTATTGTATAACATTAATATGGAACAACTTGTTTAGTCATTCTTCAATTGGTAGACACCCCCTCAAATTCCAATTCTTTGCCATCATAAAAAGACCTGCTATAAATATTTTTATAGATGTGAATTATTTTCCCTTTTTATGGTCCTTCTGTGATACAGACCTTCTAAGTGGTATTGCTGGATCAATACCAGAGTTTGGGCATACATAGATTTATAGCCCTTTGGAAATAGTTGCAAATTGTGCTTCAGAATGGTTGGATCAGTTCACAACTCCACATAGAGTGAATTAGTTTCCCAGTTTTCCACTCCAAAATTTATCATTTTCTTTTGTCATCTTAGCCAATCTGATAGGTGTAATGTGATGCTTCAATATTATTGTAATTTTCCTCTTTCTAATCAATAATAATTTAAAGTATTTTTCATATAACTACGGGTAGTTTTAATTTCCTCATCTGAAAACTGACAATTTATCAATTGGGGAACCATAAACATTTATTAAGCATCTATTTTGCTAAGGACTGAGGATACACAAAGAGGCAAAAGATACAAAAAGCAGCAAAAAAAAAAGTGTGTTTCTTCCCCCAAGAAACACACAATCTAATCAGAGAGACAACTAGTAAACAAATATGTACCCCCCCAAAAAAAAACTATAGTGAACAAATAGGAAATGAGTAACAGGAGAAAGACACTAATATTAAGACAAGATGGGAAATGGGATTTTACTTAAGATGTAGAAGAAGCCAGGAAACCAGAAGGCAGAAATGAGGAGACAAAGCATTCCAGGCATGAGACACAGCTAAGTCAAAATGTCTGGAGCCAAGAAATGGAGTCTCTTGTTCTAGGAACAACAAGTAACCTAGTATCACTAGATAAATGAGTATATAGTGGAGTGTTAGAAGATTGTAAAGGGGGGAAGGTGGTTATAAAGAGACTGGAACACCAAAAAGGGTATTTTGAAGGGGAGAAGGAGTCAGTGGGACTTATTACATAGGAGAAGTAACACTACCAGGAAAATCACTTTAAAATGAAGGATGGATTGAACTAAGGAAAAATGAGAAAGGTAATTTCTAATTAAACAACCTCCCCTGCTGAGAAGACAGGAGTTGGGACAAGTTTATAGAATTACAGATTTATAACAAGAAGGAACTTTTTGGAAATTATGATGTCCAATGTCCTCAGTTTATGGATAGAAGTTATAACCTGAAGCTTAAGTGACTTGCCTAGAGTCACACAACTAAAGTAAAATGGAATTCAAATGTTTTTTGACTTCAATTTCATATGAAAGCTCAAGAAATTGCATTATTCTTCCCATCCTCGAATGCCATCTTTTCCCTGAAGTTATTTTAATCCTATCCATTCTTTAAGATTTAATTTAAGCCTGACCTTGTCCAAGAAGGCTTCTCCAATTTAGCTAGTTCACACAGACCTTTCTTGAGTTAACAAATATAGTCCATGCTATCCAGTCTAATGTTTCTCTTCTTAATAATCATAATAGATATCCAGTCTTCTTTTTATATTTTAGAGCTAGGAGACTTTATATTTGATACTAAAAGCTATAGGAAGGCAGTGGAATTGATTAAGGGAATCACATGATTTGATTGATTATTACAGAGAAAAACATTAGCAATTATGAATAGTCTAGAGGCTATAAAAATATTACTAGTGGCTACGTGAGTAGAAAGAAAAGAAAGATTGGGTAAGAGAGATGATGCAGAAGTAGAATTGGCAAAATTTAGCAGCTATTTGCATGTGTGTCTGTGTATATACATATATATGTATGTGTGTGTGTGTGTGTATATCTGTGTGTCTTTGTGGGGAGGGTAAGAAATTGAGGATGAAACTGGAAAAGTAGAAGGATGGTTGAACCTTTGACAGAAACTGAATAGTTTGAAAGAAGGAATGATTTAAAGAGAAAGTCAGATTATTAATCATGTTGAGTCTGAGATAGCCTATATAATAACCAATTTGAAATATTTAATAGGTATTGATGAAACAGAACTTGGACCTTGAAATATATATATATATATATATATATGTTTATATAAATATCTCATTCGTGGAGTTTGACTAAAAAGATATAGAAAGATGTTTTTTTTAGGAAATGTCAAGGTTTAGTAAAAGTGGAGAGATAAATAGGCATGCTTGAATGCTGCAGAGAAGAAATAAGCATAGAAAGAGAGGTTAGAAATTCAGAAAGGGAAGTTTGAGGATGTAATCTGATAAAGAAGTTGGCAGGGAATGGAATCTGACTTTTATATAGATATAGACTTTTATATTTTAGATAGATGCATTGGCCTTGCCAAGAAGGGCTACTTCATTTTCAAAGATGAGGAAAGCAGTGTGTGGATGGGTGAATAACATCACATGATTTTTTTAGACAAGGAAAATAGAACAAAATTGTGTTGAATGATCTCAATCTTTTCAATAAAATAAGAGGCAAAATCATCAGTTTTGGGATAGAATAAAATGTATAAAAGGCTTGAAATATAAATAGGTTTGAAATAACTTCTGAGAGAATCAATAAAAGATGGAAAAAATAAGGATTGACTTAATGAAGTTCTGGCCTAATTGAGAATGGACAACATGAATTTAAAATGAATTTGGTAAATACAATTTTGAGATTTTCTATAAGCACTGAATTCCACATCTCATAAGATTAGAGAATAAAGTTTGGCAAATGATGAGTTAAGACTGGAAAAGGGAGTTAGAGATTCAGATGTAGAGTTGAAATAGCTAACCACTAAGATTGGAAAAGGAAGAAAATGAAGTTAAAGACTGAGAAAGTCATGAAGAAGGAATGATTTGAGATGATCTAACTTTCATTTAAATTCAATATTAGTCAAGTAAACAATTACTAGCCATGTTAAGTGTTAGGAATACAAAGATAAAAAATAGTCTATGCATACAAGGACCTTATATTAAATGTTTACATGAAAATATATTCAAAATAAATACAAGTAACTTGGAAGCATCAGACACTAGGAACTACAATAGCAGGAAAAAACAACATATTGAAGATGGAAGGATCCTAGACATTCTAAAAGGCAGAGGTAAAGAAAGAGTACATTCTAGACATGAGGTAAAGTCTGTGCAAAATGATAGAGGCAGAGGATGGTATTTTGTATGTGAGGAATAGCAATTTTTTGATAGAGCAATAAGTATGTGAAGGGAAGTAATAAAATAATGAACCTAAAATAATTAAGGACTTTAAAGAATAACTCATAAATGTAATCCTAAGGGTAAGAGCCACTGAATTTTAACAGATAAAAGAATGACATGGTCACATGAAGAGTTCATTGTCTTCCAAGGCATCTATTTCAGGATATTTATAATTGCTGGATGTTTCCTTACATGAAATGTAAAGTTGTCTCTTGGCAATTTAAGTTCCCTTTAATTGCTCTAAATCTGTGATCCTATGTGCTTTCCCGTAAATCTTCTCTTGCCCAAGTTAAATAACTGTTACTTCCTCTGTTCAACAATGCCTCTAAACAAGTAAGAATGGTATTTTATTGAAACATTGTTCAGAAAATTTTTTTTCTATATCCAATTAAGAAACTGTATTCTACATGTTATGGCAGGGGGAAAAAACTGACTTCAGTGTCAAAAGACTTGATCCAAAACAAATCTAAGATATTTCCTATTTGCATAACTTTGAGTGAATTAATTAAATTATCTTGGCTTCAATTTTCCCATTTGTAAAATTAGGGGGTTAGCCAAAATGAATTCTCAAGTTTGTTCTAACTCTAATTCTATGATTATATGATGCTACCCAGTTCTGTTCTCCAAATTAGACTTTTGAGTTGTTGAAGTCTGACTAAGTCTTCCCTTTCATAGTTACTTATTTCAGAGTTGGCTATGCAACTGTGTGATCATGGGCAAGTAAATTAACATCTCTGAGTCTTGGATTTTCCATCTATAACATCAAGGGTTTATATCACATGGCCTCTAAGTTCCCATATAGATCTATGTCTATGATACTATGATTTTAAAGATAATCCAGTTCAGCCTCTTTATTTTATATGTGAGGAAATGGAGCCACAGTGATGAGACTTGAAAAGGTCCAAACAGCATATAAGTTACAGGTTCAGCATAAGAAATCATATCCCTTGACCTTTATCCTAGGCTTCATTTAGGCAGTCTCTTCTCTGCCAGTAATTTGCCTTTCAACTTTTATTATATTTTTTTATGGAAGCCTGAACCATCCTGCTTTCTGTGATCTTTTAATTTCTTTCCCCATTGTTTTCAATTCCTGATTCCATAACCTTGATTCTAATCATACTCAATCTTCATTTGACTTCTCTTTTTCTGCCTATTTTGGCCCATATTTATTTAATTCAACGTAAAAATTATTGCTTTGGGGGCAGCTAGGTGGCACAGTGAAGAGAGGACCAGCTCTGAAGTCAGGAGCTCCTGAGTTCAAATCTGACCTCAGATACGTAACACTTCCTACCTTGGGCAAGTCACTTAACCCCAATTGCCTCAGAAAAAAAAAAGTATTGCTTTTTTGTTTATAGTTTTAAACAGATTAGAATTTAGAAAAGGTATAGTTTGATTAAAAGATTAAGTTGGATTAGCTTGAATGGATAAACTGGCTGAACATATATAGTTTAGATAAAATATGAGTAACAGTAAATTTAAGATTGCAAATTAATTTAGTGAACAGTAGGGAGGTATTAATTACCCTTGCACAGAGGAAAGGTAATAAAATAAAAGAGAGTGGGAATAAGTTGGGATGGTGGGGACAAAGCTATCCCTAGAAATTGGTGATGGAATCTAAGACTTATCTACCGAGGAAATAACATCGAAAATGAATAGGACCCACAAAATAAGAATAGTTATACTCCTCGTATTTATAGTTATACTCCTAGTGTTTATGGTAAAGGTGTTAGTGTGGTATGGACAAGAGGCAGCTTCTTGCAAAGTTTTAGGCCTATAATTAGGGCTTATGCCATTCAGTGGAATTTTTAAAACGTGAGACTTAAGCAAGGTAGGGAGAAATGTTTTTCAGGATATGACACATAGCATTAATTATGCCATGAAGTATTTGTCATTCTGTAGTAGTAAGCTATTAAAGGGAATTAGGGAGTTAGGTATTTACCATGTGCCTGCTTTTTAGAGAACACCATTTGTCCTGTATAAATGTTCAAATTCAGTCATCAAGATGAATAATCAATATGCAAAGTTTCTTATTCCAATATAGAGAAATTGACTCCTTATGTAGAAGATTAAAAAGAAACTAATTTCCCTGATGCTAATTTGCAGCATCTAATGAGGGCCTTCCATTTATTTCAGCTGAGATTACATTTTAACACCCCATCCAAGAGGTAATGTGAACTTTGGCAGGCTTTATATTGGGTTCTAAAAGGGAAACAGATGAATGGTGTAATTGTGCTTTCAAAACATTTGAAATGTCTTTGATGCCTGAGTATTCCCTTCACTCTTCCCAATAAGGTTGCCAATGTGCCTTTGATCTGAAAAATGCAGGTTGGAAACAGGTTGGAAGCAGGCTTCCAAGGGTTTCCAGTCACCAGGAAACTTCTGGAATCAGATCTGCAGAGCTCATTTCATCAGTATAATAAATTCATGGGGAAAAATACACTCTTGCAGATGTAGATACATGAATGAGTTGGGATAACTACAAAGAAAGAAACCCAGGAAGCATTTGCTACAAGTATATGTCTATAGTGTCTGCTCTGAAAGTCATCTACAAAGCAAAATGGTTCTTAAACTTTTATTAACACATTGGCATATTTACTCTACAGCAAACTCCTCCCTGAGCAACCAGTAGAATTTGAGCTGGAATTTGAAGAAAATCAGAGAAGCCCAGTGGGAAAAATAAGTATAGAAAAGAACATTTGTCACGACTTCAGAACATGGTAGGAAGAAAAATATGAAAGAATGGGGAAAAAAATTGAAAAACTATGAAAGAACTGAAAATCAAATATAGATATTTGATCCTAGTGGTAATAGGGAGTTATTGGAATTCATTGAATGGGAGCAGGGTGTGATAGAATCAGACTTGCACTTTTAGAAAATCCCATTGCTCTCTAAGCAAAGAACAGACTATAGCAGGAGCAATTTGAGGCAAGGGACCAATAAGTCTATTGCAACTATCCAAGTAGAAAGCAATGTTTTTCACCAGGATGTTGGCAATATTTAGTAGAGAAAAGAAGCATACAACAACAACAAAAGTTGTATTATTCCTAATAACAGTAACAAACTAACATTTACTTAGCTCCTACACTGTGCCAAGAACTGTGATAAACACTTTAAAAATACTACCTTATTTGAACCTCACAATAACCCTGTAAGTCATATATCCATTTTATAGAAGAAGAAAATGAAGCACACAAAGTTTAAATGACTTGCTCAAAGTTACAAAGCTAAAAGAGATCTCAAAATTCAACACTAGCCACTGTATAACCCAGCTATCTCACCACCTTCATAATATATGGAACAAATTGTAAGGGAAGAACCAATGGGATTTAGCAAATGACTGGAGATGGGGGAAAAGGAAAGGCTAAGGTGACTGAGAAGTCCAGGATAAAATATAAATTGTAAGCCTAAGTGACTTGGAATATAGTGGTGCCTTCAACAATAATAGAGAAGTGTGGAAAGAGGGAGAAGGATAATGAGTTCATTTTTTAACATATTGAATTTAAGATCTCTATGGTACATATAGTTCCAGATATTCAAAAGGAGCATCAGGAGTATTATGTTCTCTTCTAGATACCACTAGTTTGGAAGGACCTTGACAATCTATATCACAACCAGAGATATCTAAACAAGTTAAAGACGGAATGGAAATTCATGTCTTATCAAGATAGAGGAAGGAACTAGATTTATTTCACCAAAAGAAGACTTAGAGGGATCACATTTGGAGCACTACTGTGTATATTCAATTATTTTGTCTTGACTCAGAGACCAGACCTAGGTGCCTTGAATAAACACTGACAAAAGACAGATCTCAGACTGTTGTTATTGTTCAACCATTTCTTTTATGGCCAACTCTTTGTAATCCTATTTGGGGTTTTTTTGGTAAAGATAGTGGGACATTTTGCTGTTTCCTATTCCAATTCATTTTACAGATGAGGGAATTGAGGTTAAAAAGGCTAAATCACTTGCCCAGACTCATAGCTAGAAGGTTTTTAAAACCAGATTTGAACTCAGGAAGATGACTGACTCCAGACCCAGCATCCTATCCATTATATCACCTAAGTCCCCCAAGACCTCAGGAGAAAAAACATACTTTTAAGTAGGGTATTACAAATCTAGAATGGACATCTTGAATAAATAATAAATTCCTCATCATTGAAGATCTTCAAGCAGAAATCATATGAATTCTTATGTAGAATGCTGTAGAAGGCTTTTCATTCAAGTATTAGATGGAGTACAGAGATTCTGAGGCATTTTCTCACATTGGATGCTATGAATCTTTACTCTTTTAGTCACTAGTTGTGTGTTTTAGACAAATTACTGACTTTCTCTCTCAGTGCATAAAATGAAAATATTTACATTATCTAATAAAGGAAGTTGCAGAAGAGGAAGCACTTTTTAAACCTGAAAAGTTTTGATCAACAAGAGTTACTATTATTTTTATTCTTATTGTTATCATTATCTTTACCATTATTATTACAAATAAAAATAAGACAGTTTTGTCTCAATAAAGATATTAATAGTTAATATTTGCATAGTATTTTAAGATTTGCAAAACACTTTACATATACTATCTCATTTTATTCGATGTAAAAATCTTAAAAATTTGGATTAAAAATATCCATTACCTAGAACAAAACTTGCCCAGCAAGTTATCACACATTTTGAAATAACTATCAAATTGATGCAAATCCAAGCTAAACAGGTTGAAAGCTACTACACCGAACGTTGAATTCCCAACATTAACAAATTTTAAGAGTGAAGTTTGGAAAAGTTCTTTGGCTTCAGAATTGTCAGTTTGGAAGTTTTTTGGGGGAAAGCTACTCAGTTGTTAGTCTCCCAACTCCCACCCCCCACCAAAAAAACTATTATGTTTATTTTGTGTATATTATATATCTACATGTTTTATCCCCCAGGAATAATAATTATTATAATATAGAAAATCTTAATGTTTGCAAAACATTTTACATGTCATCACATCTGATTCTCACTATAACTTTACAAGTTTTATTTTTGAGATGTCAAAAATGAGGTTGAGAACTTTTAAGTTATTTAGTCAGAGTTAAATGCCTAGGAAATTTCTTAGGAAGTATGTTACTTGTGGTCTTCCAATACTAGTAAAATGTAAGCTACTTGAAGGTAAGAATTGTTTCAGTCTGGGTTTTGTTTGTTTGTTTGTTTGCTTTTGTCTCTGAATCTCCAGTCGCTTCACACATGCTGTGTGTATACATAATACAGGTATGTAGCACTGCAGAAGGTAGATACATTTCTCAATTCCCCTTCTTTGGGAAGCCTATCAAGGTCAAAGTGAGCTTCTTTCCTCATGCAGAAAACTTAAGGTATAATTAGCCACCCATAACTTCAATAACAAATTCACTTTTAGCCTAAGAATAATAAGAGAGAGGGAGGTAGAGATAAAACAGAAATGCAGAGACAAAACTCAGAGAAAGCTACATTCAATGTAACTGAAAGACATCCCCAAGTGTTAATTGTTGGGTCATGGTTGGAGTAGTTAGCTTCCTTGACCTAAATCTTAGATGCTCATTTTTTTTCTTCTCTTTTCTTGTTTTAAGGGGGAGCCTTTTGCTCTTTCAGTGATCTCAGGCACCCACATAGCCCAGAGGGGAATACATCATGATCTGAAGTGGGTGTTCTTTTGGTTCTTCTCTCTCTCTCTTATTGTGATGCTTTTTTGTCTTCTGCATGAGATTGTAGGTACAAATATAGCTTTGGGGATATTTTTTTTTATGCAGTCTTCAGATTTATTAATCAGAAAGTCAAATATATATATGATTCCAGTGCTTATAGAACCAATACATAATAAACACTGCGATGCAAATAGTTAGACCTGGATTTGGCCACTTTGACAGAAATTGTAAATAGTTGTGATACATATCAGAGCAAAATTATCATACTAATACAGTACATTTCTCCCAAATGCCTTTGGTCTCCATTGTGGACTGCTTTTCCTGTTCTAAAATCAAAGGTATGTCTTTGATCTATTATATAGCCAAATTTACATTTTGCTTCATGGATCTTTATCAATGTATTTAACAAGTCTGTCTCTACTATTGTTTATTGGAAGGGAAATTGGTGAGCCAAGTTACTATAAGTTTCAAAACCTGAAATGGACTTTTACTTCTTGGCCCTCTACAAATATCAATTAGTTTTTACAAAGAATAGTTCCTTTTTTTTATTTTCAATAGTATTTTATTTTTCTAAATACATATAAAGATAGTTTTCAACATTCATTTTTGCAAAACTTTATGTTCCAATTTTTTCTCCTTCCCTTACCCTCCCCTACCAAGAGAGAAAGCAACCTAATGTAGATTAATATGTCTGTTCTCATATTTCCATATTTGTCATGTTGTACCAAAAAATCAGATCAAACAAAGAAAAACAACAAAGAAAAAAAGTAAGCAAATAAACAGAAACCAAGAAACTGTGAAAATACTATGTTTTGTTCTGCATTCAGTCTCCATAGGCTTTGGGGATATTTTTGAGAGTCAGAGAGACAGAGAGAAAGCATTTATTTAGCATTTATAATGTGTCAGACATCATGCTAAGCATTGGGAATTCAAAAAAAAAAGTGAAAAAAAGTAGATTATACCCTCAAGGAGATTTCATTCCAATACAAGAAATAATACATAAAGGGTTGCCAAAAAAGGGAAGGAGAGTTGAGAAGATTAGGCTGCTAAAATGGAGGCTTAAAAGGCAAGAAAGTGATGAATGGAGTTCAGGAGGCTCTAAGGTCCAAGTTATCCCTTTCTGTATTGTTTTGTTTTTCTAGCAAATGACACATTGGCAGTGCAATTACAATAGCTCAGATTTCATTAATGGGAAAATTCACAACATCAAAAGAAGGATTTGGCTCTTTGTTCTAACTTGAAATTTTGTTTTTCTCCTGTTTATCCTAGCTGCTCTATATCTGAGGCAAAATCAGCATATAGAAAATACTAAGGTAAAAGAAGCAAGTAAATCTTTTAGTGTCTATTACTGGAAAGACTTGGGGAAAGAACACTTTTTCAAACATTTCCCAATCCTTTTAGAGATGAATAAAACTTGTCCCTTCAGCCCAAATTCTCTGAACTGAGATGCTTTATATAGTCAGATGGCTCCTATTCAATCTTTTCCTTGTGTTCCACAACTCAGATCAGTTTCTCTTTTTGCTTCTTGCCTGCAGGCACCAATCCTTTCAATTTCATCCCCCTAAATCCTATGATTGTTAAGGGGCCCAATCTCCTTGCTCTTTCCTTTCAGTTTCTTTCTCAAAAGTTGTATAGGTATTTTATTAACACTCCCAGGTGTGAATCAGGTCCCCATTCTGTTTCAGAGACCATAGAAGTCCAAATCATTCACAAGGCTGAGAAAGAATGCATCTTGGAATGCCAGTAAATTTTGAAACCCTTATTACTTGCTTAAACACATTTGTTGAATGCAATAAACCACTTAACAAATCCCCTTACTGAAGATAAGCAATTAGTTTGTATAGAGGCAACAAGAGTATGATAGAAAGAATACTGAAAAGGTGAGTTAGAAGACCAGGATTCAAAATGCACTCCACTATACACTTCATGTGGGGACCTAGAAAGCAATTTCTTCTTTTTTGTTTTTTAAATTTCAATTTCAGTATCTGAAAAATGAGATCACTAGTCTAGAAAAATACTAATGGTCCCTTCGAGGTCTAAATCTAACATATCAATGTAGAAATGTTAGGTGGTGCAATGGACATATTTTTATGGGCTGGAGTCAGGAAGATCTAAATTCAGTCCCCATCTTAGACACTTACTTGTTATGGGCCAGAACTCTGTGCTTGAAACAAGGATTCTTACAAGGTGCCAGCTCAGTGGAATTGATGAGACAATTGTTATCTAGTTTAGCATGGTGATTAATAGTTCTCTAGTTTAGTATGAGTGATTAATCATACCACAAATAATGGTTCTCTAGTGATATAATGTTTTGTTTATACTCAGTATGCTGTAAATGACCTAATTATAATAGAGTATATAAACTGGAACAAACTCAGCCAGGGTGGGTGTCAGACACATTCATTCCATCATCCACTTTTGTGTTGGCTGGAGGCTGGAGCACAAGTCCTGGGACTCAGAGAGATTCATTCATTCCATCTCACACCACCTTGGTGGCAGGCTCTCCTCCTTAGCTTCCCTACTGAAACCAAGACTATGAAAGACCTCCAAGAAAGCTGGCCCAGGCCCCAGGCAAGGAAACTAGATTTTGAAAGAGATAATAAAGAATTTGGACTTAACCCCTGGCCATTCTCATGGTGGTTACTCTACTGAAACAAAGGCTACTCCAAACAGAAAACCAATCAGAACACTACACTTACTAGGTGTGTGACCCTGAGCAAATCACTTATCTTCTATTTGCCTCCATTTTTCTCAACTGTAAAATGGGGAAAATGATAACATCTATATCTTTAGATGTTTATGAGGAAATAAGATAAGCAAAGCACTTAGCACAAACTCTCTGTTTACTTCATTCCTTCCTTTTGTACAAGAAAATGATAATTTAAAATAAGCATGATTATCAATTTTGTACTTCTCATTTTATAATATAGTTTAAAGTCTGTTACTATTGAATCTATATCCTTTACATCTTTTCCTCTCTGTTTTCTTTGAAATTTCTGACATTTTATTTCTCCAAATGATCTTTTCTGTTACTTTTTATAATCCATTAAGATAAATTTTAGTAATTTAACTGATATAACATTGAATGAATAGATCAGTTAGGTAAAATTTTCATTTTTAATTATATTTGTTTTACACACAATTTATATTACTCTAATTATTTAGTTCTAACCTTATAAAATGAGCTTAAAAAATAGAAAAACAACTCCAGTATCTTTGCCAAGAAAATCCCATATACAGTCATGTACTATGTAGGAATACACTATATTATTTATCCCTATCTTTGGCAAGTAGGTTATGGCATATCACCAACAATGACTAACATATAAGAATTGTATGGACATCAGCCATTTTGCAGGAATGAGAGAAAATAGATGTATAGTCTTAAGTGCTATTTAGCTACCTTCTGAGATATAAAAGGAAGCATAGGAATGCCTCCAGTGTGTTTGGTAGATATTCTGTGGAGGTTTCATAGAAATGTATACTAGAAATTCCCCCAGCATGAGAATATCCAGAAGGTTGGAGATCAAGGAAATTTCATATTATTAAAGAATTATTTCTTCTACTCAGGGCTAGGGATGCCAAATTCATAGTTTAAAAAATTTAAGATGAGGTAACAATGTTTCATTAAGTCCAAAATGGTAACTGATGAAAGATAAGGGGAAGATCAAGAGTCCTTGAATAGGTGCTCTTTGGTTTAAACAAATGACATTTTATAATTTCCTTTTTGATCCAGTCCTGTGATCAGCATAGGGCTCAGCATTCAGATAAGCATAGGGAACGCTACCAAAACAAAGCAATGCTTTTTAGGCAACTTGTACTCTTAAAGAACTGCATAGGTCACTAAGAAATTAAGTGATCCTCCTAGAGTCACACACAGCCTATATGTGTCAGAAACAGGACTTGAACCCAGGTCTTCCTGATTACAAAATCAATCAGTCTTTTATCTATTATACAACACGATCTTCCTTCTAAACTGCAGGCTTTGATAGTTATCTTTTCCTGAAGCATTAGGTAGCACAATGAATAGATCACTGGATTTGAAGTCAGGAAGACCAATTGAAATCAATCCTCAGACACTTAGTGCCTGTGTGATCTGGGACAAGTTGCTTAACCTTTGTCTGCCTGAGTTTCTTCATCTGTAAGATGGAAATTGTAATAGAACTTAGCTCTGAGAGTTCTGAGGATTAAATGAGAGAATATTTGTAAAGGACTTATGGTGTCTTGCTCAGAATGGACAGACACTAAATGTTTATTTATTCATTTTTCTAAGATTTAAAAAGAGATAACCTGTAATTTTCCTGTAAAGAATACCCCATTCTGGAAACTGGTTCCCTCATGTTTCAGACAAAAAGATTCCAACTCTTGTAATTACATTTTTATTTTGAAATTGCTGCCCAATGTCTAGTAATTTCAATTTGCCTAAGGGAAGGTCTGATCCAGGATATGGTCTGTAGATTTTCAAATATTAGATGCTGTCAAAGGTTTTAATTATGTAAAAAATAATCACTAAATTAGATTTATGCTCTCTCATCTTTCATTGGGTTCTATAACTGTACTAATGTTTAAATGTATTTTGCCCAAATTATAGCATCCCAAATTGACTCTATCTTAATTTTATTTCTTTCTACTTAATGACAAAGCTATACTAGTTTCTTCTCTTAATTCTTATAATTCGTTGAATATTATGTAGCTGTCTTTTTTTTCTAATTGACTCATTAGTATGAGAAATGTAGAGTTTTGATGTAAGTTACAAGTGAAAAAAATATTGTCATTAAAGTGCATTTTCTTTCTTACTAAACTAGAATCTAAATGTCCTCTCATTTTATGGTTCATTCTTTAAGAGGAAAACACTGTCATTTCATAAGGTCAGTTAACAATATTTATTGAGCACCAAATGACTAGTTCAGTTCATTTCCTCCTCCACCATTTTTTTGCAGCCTCAATATAAGGATATCACTATGAATGCTCATTTACCTTAAGCCATCTTGTCAATAAATTCATTTCTTACTGTCAATTTGGCATTCACATAAATTCACTGGCTCAAAATAAGCCTGAAGCATTGGTAATATTTTTCTAAACATCCCTGGAAAGAGTAAATATTGAAGTTAAGCAATTAAGCAAAGACATATAGATATGTCTATAGATTAGGAATGAGGGGAAAGTCTCCTTGACAAATGTAATCCTTAGGTACAAAGATTAAAATGTGTGCACATGTATTCAGGCAAATCTAAAGGAAGCTTCTTATGTTTTGCTTATCTTAAATAAAATCAGTTTTTTAAAGCCTTGGATTCAGTTGAATGATTTGGGGCTTTTTTGTTTGTTTGTTTGTTTTTTGGTTTGAGTTGCGGATTTGTTTTTTTTGTTTTGTTTTGATTTGCTTTTGCTGGTTTTGTTTGTTTTAATTTCATCTAGTTACTAGAGTCTGAATGCAGTTCAAAGTATACTATTTTCACTTTTTTTATTTGGTTTCTCCCTTGTAATTTTCCTCTTTTGTTTTGATTAAAAGGCTAAGATGGAAATATGATTAATATGATTGAACATGTATAGCCTATATCAGATGGCTTGCTTTCTTGGGAAAGGGAAAGAAAAGGAAGGGAGGGAGAAAAATCTGGACTAAAATATTGTAAAAAACGAATGCTGAAAACTTTATTTACATGTAATTGGGAAATATTAAGGGCAAAATAGTTTTTAAAAATAAAATGAGTTTTTTTCTAATAAATTCAAAATTAATTGAGTGATTTTTTTCTGCCCAAAAGTTCTAAATATCCCAAACAGTTAATCCTCTTTATTACATGTCACTGACACCAGCAATGGGATTGTCCCTAAATAATATGAAATTTATGAATTGTGAACATCTTTAAGATTCAGAGAAATAACTAGCTATTGATTTACAATTTCCTTTCTTTGGGGGGGGGGGGTCTTCTCTTTATCTTTTGTTTTATTTTAATAGTATTTTTTTTCAAATTTTATAAGATTTTGAGTTTTATTTTTACGTCTCTCCTCTCCCTCCTCCTTCTTCAAGATGGGAAACAACTTATAGAAAGTTATTACAGTGACAGGCAAGACCAAGACACAAACTCAGAAGAAGACATATATGGGCAAAATCCCAAAGTAAATGGAAAGTTATTTTAAGCCCCCCCAAAAAAATAATGTAAGAGTTTTTAAATGATTATGTAAGAGAGGTAGAGAAAAGATTGGGGAAAGAAATTAGAATGATACAAGAGAATTATAAACAGAGTCAACAGTTTAGAAAGCTATTTAAAAAGCAGCTTTGGCCAAATGGAAAAGGGGATACAATTAATTGAGGAAAATAACACCTTAAAAGTTAGAATGGGACAAGTGCAAGAATTCATCAAACAAATTCAAAAGAAAAAATAAATAAAATTGCAAAATACTTCATGGAAAAAAATCTGGAACACAGATCCAGGAAAGACTTTGGAATCACTGGACTACCTGATAGCCATAATCAAAGGGAGAACCTGGATAGCATCTTCTTAAAAATTATCAAGGAAAACTGCCCTGATGTCCTGAAACCAGAGGGCAACACAGACATTGAAAGAATCCACTGATGACCTCAGTGATCCTCCCACCCACCCATCTACCCCTCTCCCAAAAAAAACTACAAAGAACACAATCACCAAATTTCAGAACTATTGGGTTAAGGAAAAAAATATTACAAGTGACCAAAAAGAAGCAATTCATTTCTCAGGAGTTACAACCAGGATTACACAGAACCTGGAAGCTACAACACTAAAGGACCAGTGTAATGGGCTGAAGCTGCCTCCTGGGGTGAAAAGTCACCACACTCTTGAGCCTCATTTAAATCTCCATGCCCTGTGGGAATATGGTCAATAATCTGTTCATTGTCTTCCTCCTTTATCTCAGGCTTCCTCACCTGGCTATTCCTAGAGCTCTTTTTTTTTTCTTCTAAAACTCATAGGATTTTTTAAAGCCAACTGTATTGTATTGTATACATAGAATGCCTCGATGGAAATTGAATGAGGGCCTTTTTTGTTGTAATATTTTGAGAGCTGTTGCCCAATTAATATCCAATTATCTGGAGAGATTTGCTCTTCCTCTAAGAGCCAAGGGTAGGTGTGTTTTAATGTACTCAGAAGTCTAGCTCTCTGTTCCCAAGTTATAAGTAGCCCTTGTACTTCTATCAGCTTAAGCCTGCTTTCTATAGCGTCATTCTGTGTTTGGGGGGGGGGGGGTAGGGAGGAGGGAGAGGTGGGATGGGGATGAAGGAGAATCTTTAGCTAGCATCTGTCCCATTTCAGCCAAAAAAGGCTGAAATTGTCCTTTTTAGTCCTTGAGAAAATAAGTTCCCTGTTTGTCTATTATAATACTCATCTATGTTCCTGGTCACCAGAGACTTCTTCAGTGAAAGTAGGGTCCTTGGTCCCCACATTGGGCACCAAATGTGATGACCATGTATTTTAAAATCAGCCGGAGTCAGGAATTCAAGTTAAGGGAAAATCTTTGATCTTTATTCTTTGTGGAGGTGAAGTGGGATGGTGATAGCAATGTGTACAGCTGCGACACAAATGTGGAGCAGTCCCTCTCCCCTCTCTTCCTGCCCCTCTGCCTCCACCCACCAAAATCATCTCTACATCATTTCCTATACAACACATCAGAACTTGCACAAAGAGTGGGCGGGAGCCATTCTTTCTCCAAGTATGCATATTAATAGAGTATGGTCCAATTACTATTTAGCCTCATATGCTTGGGACCTCAGTGCATCAACTCGAGCTTCAGCCCATTACAGACCAGCTAGGATTACAACCAAGGATTACCTACCTAGTGAGGTTAATCATAATACTTCAGGGAAAATGGTCACTCAATGAAATTGAAATTGATTTTAAGCTTTCATAAGAAAACCAGAAGTAGATCAGAAAATTTACCTCCAATATCAAGACTGAAGAGAAGCATAAACAGTTTAAAAGGGAAAAAACCATTAGGGGTTCAATAGAGCTAAATTATTTATATTCCTACACAGGCAAATGAGTATTATGTATCCACTCAAGTGAGTATCAATTCATCACTTTTAATAATAGCATCAGTAATAGTGTAGCTATAAGAAGTATACATAAAAGAGTATGAGTAAAAAGTGAATTACATGCAATGACAAAAATATCAAGGAATGAGAAAAAGGAGTACACTAGGTGGAGAAAGAAGGAGAGGTAGAATGATATAAATTATTTCATATGAAGAGATGCAAAAGATCTATACAGTAAACTAGAAGATGGCAGAGGGGACATTGAACATCACTTAAACTTTATTTACATAAGGATTAGCTCAAAGAAAGAATAATATACACAATCAGTTGAATATAGGAATCTATCTAACCTGACAGGAAAGTAGTAAGAGAGGAGATTAAGTAAAAGATTGGGGAGACTGATAGAAGGGAAGACAGATCAGGAAAGATGCATTGGTGAGAAGGCAAAGGGTGAACATAAAGGGTAAACAAGAGAAAAAATATGATAGAAGGAAATATATAAATAATTATGGAATAAACGTTCTCACTAAATGGAAGCAAATAACAGAGTAGATCCAAAAATAGCATTCTACAATATGTTGCTTACAAATAATAAATCTGAAGCAGAGACATGGATAGAATAAAAATAAGGGACTGGAACAAAATCTATTATTCTTCAGCTGAAGTTAAAAAAAAAAATTCTGGGCTAACAATCCTGATTTCAGACTAAGTAAAAACAAAAATAGACCTCATTAAAGGAAATAATAAAAGAAACTATATCTTGTTCGCTTTTACCATAAACAATGAAGTAATGATGATATTTAAAATATATCCATCTACTAGAATAGCATCCAAATTCTTAAAGGAGTAGTTAAATGAATTACAAGAAGAAATAGACAGCAAAACTATCCAACTGAGGGAATCTCAATTGCCCCTCTCAGAATCTTATAAATCCAACAAAAAAGTAAATAAGAAATTAAAGAGGTAAATAAAATAGACAACATAAGCCAATTAAAAGAGCAAAGAATAATCTACCTGTCAGATTTATAGGAAGGGGGAAAATTCATGACCAAATAAATGATACAGAGCATTACAATATGCAAAATAGATAAGTCTGATTATATTAAGTTGAAAAAGCTTTTGTACAAAATAAAACCAATGCAACGAAGATTAGAAAGAAAGCAGAAAGCTGAAAAACAATATTTACAGCAAGTCTCTCTCATAAAGGCCTCATATCTCCAAAATATAGAGCACTGAATGAAATTTATATGCATGCAAGCCACTTCCCAATTGATAGTCAAAGGATACAAACAGACAGTTTTCAAATGAAGAAATTAATTATTTATATGGGCATTAAAACAAAATGCTCTAAATAATTTTTGATTAAAGAAATACAAATTGAAACAACTCTGAGATTGGCAAACATGACAAAAAAGAAAATGACAAATGTTGGAGAGGATATAGGAAAAATGGACACTAATGCACTCTTGAAGATGTATGAACTGATCCAACCATTCTGGAGAGTAATTTGGAACTATGCCCCAAGGACAAACTACACATACTCTTTGACCCAACAATGCCACTACTGGGTCCGTATGTCAAAAATATCATTAAAAAGGGAAAAGGACTTACAGGTACAAAAATATTTATACCAGCCCTCTTCATGCAGACAAAATATTAAAACTGTAGGAATTTCTATCACTTGAGGAATGGCTGAACAAATTGTAAAACATAAATATCATGAAAGACTATTTTGCAGTCAGAAATAATGATTTCAGATTTTGGAAAAACTTGTTCTAACTAATGCAAAGTAAAATGAACAGAACCAGGAAAACATTGTACACAGTATCAGTAACATTGTGTGATAATCTGCTTTGAATAATTTAGCTCTTCTCAGCAACATATTCCAAAATTAGTGCAAAGGATTCACAAAGAAAATATTATCTATAATCAGATAAAGAACTACTGGACTCTGAATACAGTTTGAAGCATATAGTTTTACTTAGAGGAAATAAAAAAAGGAGGGAGGAAGGAAGGGACAGAAAGACAGAGACAGAGAGATAGACAGAGGAAAACAGAGAGGGGGAGAGAGAGAGAGAGGGAAAAAGAGAGGGAAAGAGAGAGAGAAGAAAGAGAGAGAGAAAGAGAGAGAGAGATAGAGAGATCCTAAGAAATTATATTTAGCTAGAAATGCTAGGCTTCTTTGGAAAGGGATTTGGGAAAATTTTCATGTATCATGAGACAAGGATGATAAGAATGATGAGGGCAAGGAAAAACTCAAAAGAACAAGTCATCTTTTGAATATATAGAGCAGATATATAGAATATATAGAAAAGTCAGTTTTCTCTTGTTTGGAAATCTATTCTTCCATGGAGGTAAAATAAATAGAATGTTGTCCAAATCAATGTCAGTTGTGTTCCTGAAGAATTTGTTGTTGAAAATCCCAACCTGTTCAACATCCATGCCTGATTTCCATGAGTTCAGCCTTTTTTGTTTGTTTTTGTCTTTTCTCATAAGTTTCAGCAAGATTATTTTCCTCTCCTGATGAAAGTAGAGGGCAGATTTTTAAAGCCTTATTTCACAGAGTACATATGGAACTGTCTAATGAAAATGCCTGATACCACATTAGAAAATCACAACAACAAAAATCATAAGCTTTAAAAAAGAAGGCTTTTCTTTTGATATATTGGCAATCTATGTCAAAAAAAAGTCGCTGTTGCAAAGAAAAAAGAGGGTAAATAAGGTGACAAAATATGTAGTAGCGGATGTATTTATTTGGGCAGTTTGATTTCTGGAGATTTGTTTTCTTTTGCTGGAAATACACAGGTGCAAAATTTCATAGTCTTGTCTTGGGAAAACGTGTTGCCATAGGAGAGGAGCCAAAAGTCCATGCCCATCTGTTTGTCTTTCCTCAGTATTTTTCATTGATCTGGAGAGGAGAGAATGGTAATACTATCAAGTAAACAGAATGCATGCAGGACAGAGACACAGAATAGACATCAAATTTGAAATAAGAAGATAGGGACTTCCGGTTAAGATGGCGGAGAGGAGGCTCACAGTTGCATAAGCTCCGCGCTTTCTCTCACTATCCACTTCATTACAAGCCTCTGAATCAATGCTTGACTGAAAAAAACCCACAAATAGTTACCAAGAGAAGCCATCCTTGAGATCCGCCAAGAAAGGTCTGTCTTTACTGGAGGGCTGGAGCGGTTTTAGATCGGGCGCAGGCGGCGGGCAGCAGCAGTGAGAGCACGGGAGCAGACTGGAGAGGGGGTGGGGAGTGATTGCAGCCGTCTCTGCGGGGAAAGCTTCGCTACAGGTTTGGAACCTGCAGCAAGTCAGCAGCCCAGCAGAGAAGCTAAAAACACCGGGGCTGAAGAATACAACCCCAAACAGCTGGAGTCTCTCAGGACCTGGCCGCCCCCCCTTCCCCCCCCACAGTGACTCAGCACGCTTTGGGATCTCAGAGCGCAGGCGCAGCACAGTCCTGCTAGTGCCTCACTGCTGCCCCCTGCAGTCTGTAGAGGAAGCTTGATAACACACCCAGCTCCCCCCCCAAAGAAAGACTCCAGTTTTTTCTGTTTTTCTTTGGTAGTTTGTCTCTGATTAATAGACAGAATGAGCAAGAAGCTGAAGAGGACTTTAACCCTTGACAGCTTCTACACAGATAGAGAGCAGACTCTAAATCCTGAGGAGACTAAAAACAGGCAGTCCCCAGGTGAATCCCCAAAGGAGGAGATTGTCTGTTCCTCAGCACAGATGAACCTCATAGAAGTGATTAAAAAGGCTCTCACAAGGGAGCTAGAAGAAAAATGGGGAAAGCAGAGTGAGGCTTGGGAAAAGGAGAGGGAGGCTTGGCAAAAGAGCCTGGAGAAAGTTAAAGAGAGAGTGGATAAAGAAGTAAAATCCTTGAAAAATAGGATTAGTGAACTGGAAACAGAAAACAGCTCTCTAAAAAACAAAATTGGCGAAATGGAAAAAAATTCCACAGAACAAAAGAACTCAATTGGACAATTAGAGAAAGATTTTAAAAAAGTGAGTGAAGAGAATACTTCACTGAAAATCAGAATTGAACAAGTGGAATTGAATGACTCGAGGAGACAAGAAGAATCAGTCAAGCAAATCCAAAAAAATCAAACAATGGAGAAAAATGTGAAATACCTTCTGGGGAAGACAACAGACCTGGAAAACAGATCCAGGAGAGACAATCTGAGAATCATTGGACTCCCAGAAAAACATGATGAAAAAAAGAGCCTGGACACTGTCTTCCAGGAAATTATCAAAGAGAACTGCCCAGAAGTCATAGGAACAGAGGAAAAAATAAACATTGAAAGGATTCATCGATCACCCACTGAAAGGGATCCTAAAATCAAAACACCAAGGAATATAGTGGCCAAATGCCAGAACCCTCAGACGAAGGAAAAAATATTGCAAGCGGCTAGAAAAACCCAATTCAAGTATCAAGGAGCCACAATAAGGATCACCCAGGATCTGGCAGCATCCACATTAAAAGATCGAAGGGCCTGGAATATGATATTCCGAAAGGCTAAGGAACTTGGTATGCAACCAAAAATAACTTACCCAGCGAGAATGAGCATCTTTTTCCAGGGAAGAAGATGGACATTCAACGAAGTAAGCGAATTTCATCTATTTCTGATGAAAAAACCAGAACTTAACAAAAAGTTTGATCTACAAATATAGAACTCAAGAGAAATCTAAAAAGGTAAAGATTAATCTTGGGAACTATATTTTGACTATATAGATGTATAAAGAATACATGTATACCTTGTTCTAGAAATTGATGTGGAAAGGACATTGTACCAGAAAAAGGGTAAAGTGGGGGTAGTACATCTCATGAAGAGGCATAGGAAACCTATTATATCTGAGAGAAAGAATGGAGGGGGATGAATATAGTGGGTATCTTACTGCCTTCAGAATTGGCTTTAAGTGAAAAATCTTAAGACATATTCAATCTATGGTGAAACTTCTCCCATCTCATTGAAAAGTGAGAAGGGAAAAGTGGAAAGGGAAGGAATAAGCTAAGCGGAAGGGAATACGGGAACTGGGAGGGAAAGGGGTAAGATAGGGGGAGGAACTCTAAGGCAGGGGGAGGAATTCTAAGGCGGGGGGAGGGACACTAAAAAGGGAGGGCTGTGAGAAGCAAGGGGTGCTCACAAGCTTAATACTTGGAAGGGGGGGAAAGGGGAAAGAAAGGAGGAAAGCATAAACCGGGGTTAACAAGATGGCAAGTAATACAGAATTGGTCATTCTAACCATAAACGTGAACGGGGTAAACTCCCCCATAAAGAGGAAGCGGTTAGCAGAATGGATTAAAAGCCAGAATCCTACAATATGTTGTTTACAGGAAACACACCTGAAGCGGGGAGATACATGCAGGTTAAAGGTAAAAGGTTGGAGCAAAATCTACTATGCTTCAGGTGAAGTCAAAAAAGCAGGGCTAGCCATCCTGATCTCAGATCAAGCTAAAGCAAAAATTGACCTAATTAAAAGAGATAAGGAAGGACACTATATCTTGCTAAAGGGTAGCATGGATAATGAAGCACTATCTATATTAAACATATATGCACCAAGTGGGGTAGCATCTAAATTCTTAAAAGAGAAACTAAGAGAGCTGCAAGAAGAAATAGACAGTAAAACTATAATAGTGGGAGATCTTAACCTTGCACTCTCAGAATTAGATAAATCAAACCACAAAATAAATAAGAAAGAAGTCAAAGAGGTAAATAGAATACTAGAAAAGTTAGATATGATAGATCTCTGGAGAAAATGTAATGGAGACAGAAAGGAATACACTTTCTTTTCAGCAGTTCATGGAACCTATACAAAAATTGACCATATATTAGGACATAAAAACCTCAAACTCAAATGTAGTAAGGCAGAAATAGTAAATGCATCCTTTTCAGACCACGATGCAATGAAAATTACATTCAACAAAAAAGCAGGGGGAAGTAGACCAAAAAATAATTGGAAACTAAATAATCTCATACTAAAGAATGATTGGGTGAAACAGCAAATCATAGACATAATTAATAACTTCACCCAAGAAAACGATAATAATGAGACATCATACCAAAATGTATGGGATGCAGCTAAAGCGGTAATAAGGGGAAATTTCATATCTCTAGAGGCCTATTTGTATAAAATAGAGAAAGAGAAGGTCAATGAATTGGGTTTGCAATTAAAAATGCTAGAAAAGGAACAAATTAAAAACCCCCAGTCAAACACTAAACTTGAAATTCTAAAAGTAAAAGGTGAGATCAATAAAATTGAAAGTAAAAAAACTATTGAATTGATTAATAAAACTAAGAGTTGGTTCTATGAAAAAACCAACAAAATAGACAAACCCTTAGTAAATCTGATTAAAAAAAGGAAAGAGGAAAATCAAATTGTTAGTCTTAAAAATGAAAAGGGAGAACTCACCACTAACAAAGAGGAAATTAGAACAATAATTAGGAGTTACTTTGCCCAACTTTATGCCAATAAATTCGACAACTCAAATGAAATAGAAAAATACCTCCAAAAATACAGCTTGCCCAAACTAACAGAGGAAGAAGTAAATATCCTAAACAGTCCCATCTCAGAAAAAGAAATAGAACAAACTATCAATCAACTCCCTAAGAAAAAATCCCCAGGACCAGATGGATTTACATGTGAATTCTACCAAACATTTAAAGAACAATTAACTCCAATGTTATATAAACTATTTGAAAAAATAGGGATTGAAGGAGTCCTACCAAACTCCTTTTATGACACAGATATGGTACTGATACCTAAACCAGGTAGGCTGAAAACAGAGAAAGAAAATTATAGACCAATCTCCCTAATGAATATTGATGCTAAAATCTTAAATAAAATATTAGCAAAAAGATTACAGAAAATTGTCACCAGGATAATACACTATGACCAAGTAGGATTTATACCAGGAATGCAGGGCTGGTTCAATATTAGGAAAACTATTAGCATAATTGACTATATCAATAAACAAACAAACAAAAACCACATGATCATCTCAATAGATGTAGAAAAAGCATTTGATAAAATCCAACATCCATTCCTAATAAAAACACTTGAGAGCATAGGAATAAATGGACTTTTCCTTAAAATAGTCAGGAGCATATATTTAAAACCATCAGTAAGCATCATATGCAATGGGGAAAAACTGGAACCTTTCCCAGTAAGATCTGGAGTGAAGCAAGGTTGTCCACTATCACCATTATTATTTTAATATCGTATTAGAAACACTAGCCTCGGCAATAAGAGTCGAGAAAGATATAAAGGAATTAGAGTAGGCAATGAGGAAACCAAACTATCACTCTTTGCAGATGATATGATGGTATATCTAGAGAACCCCAGAGATTCTACCAAAAAGCTATTGGAAATAATTCATAATTTTAGCAAAGTAGCTGGCTACAAAATAAATCCCCATAAATCCTCAGCATTTCTATACATCACCAACAAAACCCAACAGCAAGAGATACAAAGAGAAATTCCATTCAGAATAACTGTTGATACCATAAAATATTTGGGAATCTATCTACCAAAGGAAAGTCAGGAATTATATGAGCAAAATTATAAAAAAGTCTCCACACAAATAAAGTCAGACTTAAATAATTGGAAAAATATTAAGTGCTCTTGGATCGGCCGAGCGAACATAATAAAGATGACAATACTCCCTAAACTAATCTATTTATTTAGTGCTATACCAATCAGACTTCCAAGAAAATATTTTATTGATCTAGAAAAAATAACAACAAAATTCATATGGAACAATAAAAAGTCGAGAATCTCAAGGGAATTAATGAAAAAAAAAATCAAATGAAGGTGGCCTAGCTGTACCTGATCTAAAATTATATTATAAAGCAGCAGTCACCAAAACCATTTGGTATTGGCTAAGAAATAGATTAGTGGATCAGTGGAAAAGGCTAGGCTCACAAGACAGAATAGTCAACTATAGCAATCTAGTGTTTGACAAACCCAAAGCCCCTAACTTCTGGGAAAAGAATTCATTATTTGATAAAAACTGCTGGGATAATTGGAAATTAGTATGGCAGAAATTAGGCATGGACCCACACTTAACACCATATACCAAGATAAGATCAAAATGGGTCTATGACCTAGGCATAAAGAACGAGACTATAAATAAATTAGAGGAACATAGAATAGTTTATCTCTCAGACTTGTGGAGGAGAAAGAAATTTGTGACCAAAGATGAACTAGAGACCATTACTGATCACAGAATAGAAAATTTCGATTACATCAAATTAAAAAGCCTTTGTACAAATAAAACTAATGCAAACAAGATTAGAAGGGAAGCGACAAACTGGGAAAACATTTTCACAGTTAAAGGTTCTGATAAAGGCCTCATTTCCAAAATATATAGAGAACTGACTCAAATTTATAAGAAATCAAGCCATTCTCCAATTGATAAATGGTCAAAGGATATGAACAGACAATTTTCAGAGGATGAGATTGAAACTATTACCACTCATATGAAAGAGTGTTCCAAATCATTATTGATCAGAGAAATGCAAATTAAGACAACTCTGAGATACCACTACACACCTGTCAGATTGGCTAAGATGACAGGAAAAAATAATGATGAATGTTGGAGGGGATGCGGGAAAACTGGGACACTAATGCATTGTTGGTGGAGTTGTGAACGAATCCAACCATTCTGGAGAGCAATCTGGAATTATGCCCAAAAAATTATCAAAATGTGCATATCCTTTGATCCAGCAGTGTTTCTATTGGGCTTATATCCCAAAGAAATACTAAAGAAGGGAAAGGGACCTGTATGTGCCAAAATGTTTGTAGCAGCCCTGTTTGTAGTGGCTAGAAACTGGAAAATGAATGGATGCCCATCAATTGGAGAATGGCTGGGTAAATTGTGGTATATGAATGTTATGGAATATTATTGTTCTGTAAGAAATGACCAGCAGGATGAATACAGAGAGGCTTGGAGAGACCTACATGAACTGATGCTAAGTGAAATGAGCAGAACCAGGAGATCATTATACACTTCGACAACGATATTGTATGAGGACATATTTTGATGGAAGTGGATTTCTTTGACAAAGAGACCTGAGTTTCAATTGATAAATGACGGACAAAAGCAGCTACACCCAAAGAAAGAACACTGGGAAACGAATGTGAACTATCTGCATTTTTGTTTCTCTTCCCGGATTATTTATACCTTCTGAATCCAATTCTCCCTATGCAACAAGAGAACTGTTCGGTTCTGCAAACATATATTGTATCTAGGATATACTGCAACATATCCAACATATAAAGGACTGCTTGCCATCTAGGGGAGGGGGTGGAGGGAGGGAGGGGAAAAAAATCAGAACAGAAATGAGTGTAAATATAATGTAATTATTAAATAAAAAAATTAAAAAAAAAAAGAGGACATATTTTGATGGAAGTGGATTTCTTTGACAAAGAGACCTGAGTTTCAATTGATAAATGACGGACAAAAGCAGCTACACCCAAAGAAAGAACACTGGGAAACGAATGTAAACTATCTGCATTTTTGTTTTTCTTCCCGGATTATTTATACCTTCTGAATCCAATTCTCCCTACGCAACAAGAGAACTGTTCGGTTCTGCAAACATATATTGTATCTAGGATATACTGCAACATATCCAACATATAAAGGACTGCTTGCCATCTAGGGGAGGGGGTGGAGGGAGGGAGGGGGAAAAAAATCAGAACAGAAACGAGTGTCAATATAATGTAATTATTAAATAAAAAATTTAAAAAAAAAAAAAAAAAAGGAATAAGAAGATAGAGATTCCTACCTAGCTCTTCTGCTTACTGCCTTTGTAACCTTGGCTCAATAATTTAACTGCTTTAAGATTTGGTTTCTTTGTGTGGAAAATGAGATGGCAATAAATGATCTGTATGGTGTCTTTCCAAACTAGCTTTCCTTAAAATTCTTTTTCTCTTTCTATAATATTTCATGGAATTCTTTTCCTTTTGTGCATAAATGCTGATGGGTGGGAATTTATGTTTCTTATTACTTGCACATTTTGAAATAGAACACTTCAGAATGTGATCACTCAAGCTTCACCAGGAAAGTTACTTAGCCTCTGAACTATAAAATGGGAATAATAATTGAACCAAGCTTCCTGATTTGTTATAAGGATAAAATGAGATGATATTTGTAAAGTTCTCTGCAAACCTTAAAACATTCTGTAATAGTTGTCCATGGTCACTATCATCATTATAATCAATATAATAAGAGTGTTAATATTTTACCTCACATTTAAATCACATTAAGGTTTACAAAGCACTTCTTTTGTCACAATCTTATGAAGTAAGTAATGAAGCATAAATATTTCCATTTTGTAGATGAGGAAACTGAGGCTCAGAAAGTTGAAGTGATACAACTAATCAGTGTCACAACCACAACTTGAAGCTATATCTCCTGACCCTGTGTTCTTTTTTTTCCAATTTTTTAATTATTATTATAGCTTTTTGTTTACAAGATATATGCATAAGTAATTTTTCAGCATTGACAGTTGCAAATCCTTTTGTTCCAACTTTTTCCCTCCTTCCCTCCAACCCCTTCTCCCAGATGGCAAGTTGACCAATACATGCTAAACATGTTAAAGTATAAGTTAAATACAATACATGTATACATGTCCTAACAGTTATTTTGCTGTACAAAAAGAATCAGACTTTGAAATAGTAAACAATTAGCCTGTGAAGGAAATCAAAAATGCAGGCAGACAAAAATAGAGGGACTGGGAATTCTATGTAGTGATTCATAGTCATCTCCCAGAGTTCTTTCCCTGGTTCAGTTCATTACTGCTCTATTGGAACTGATTTGGTTCATCTCGTTGTTGAAGAGGTCCACTTCTATTAGAATTGATCATCATATAGTATTGTTGTTGAAGTATATAATGATCTTCTGATCCTGCTTATTTCACTCAGCATCAGTTCATGTAAGTCTCTCCAGGCCTTTCTGAAATCATCCTGCTGTTCATTTCTTACAGAACAATAATATTCCATAATATTCATATACAACAATTTATTTAGTCATTCTCCAATTGATGAGCATCCACTCAATTTCCAGTTTCTGGCCACTACAAAGAGGGCTGCCCCAAACATTACTGCATATACAGCTGATCCTGTGTTCTTTTCACATTTCTTCTTCTGTTCTACTTCCCAATCTATTTTTATAAATGAATAAACAAGTACTTTAAATAACATGCTTAACAAATGTGCCCAGCTGGCACTAAAGATCAATGGGACAGGGCTATGATTGGACCTGTGATTTCTTGATATGGGGAACTCTTGGGTGAGTGAATTCCCTCCACAAATTGACGTCAGCACAATTTCTGAAGATTATAGTTTTAGATAGTAATCTGGACATTGAGAATGCCTTGCCTATGGAAAGAGACAATATGCACAAAAGTCAGGATTTGAACTCATGTCCTAGTTTCAACTCCTGCTCTTTCCTATACCATAATGCTAGGGAAAGGGAGAGTAGTGAGGAGAAGTGGGATGAAACTGTACAAAGACAAAAAGAAAATAATCCTGACTTTCAAAATGTTTTATTTTGTCAGCAGATACTGTATGTTTATGTCAGGTACTGTATGTCAAATTTTTGCTTTATATATAAAGAAGTGTGGTGATTAAAGGAGAAAAATACTTTTTATTGTTAACAAAAAAAAAAAAAAAACAAATAAAAAAGGATATAGGATATTGCCTCTTCCATAGGTGAATCTCTGAAATAAGTGGGAAAAGAACTTTGTTTTAATAAACATTACAATATTTGGGAATAAAGTTTTCAGATAAAATATATTAACTGTAGCATAAATATAAAGGAAAAGAGGGGACTTCCGGTTAAGATGGCAGAGAGGAGGCATACAATTGTGTAGCTCCACGCTTTCTCTCACTATCCATTTCATTACAAGCCTCTGAATTAATGCTTGACTGAAAAAAAACCCACAAATAGTTACCAAGAGAAGCCATCCTTGAGATTCGCCAAGAAAGGTCTGTCTTTACTGGAGGGCTGGGATGATTTTAGATCGGGCGCAGGCGGCGGGCAGCGGCAGTGAGAGCATGGGAGCAGACCGGAGAGGGGGTGGGGAGTGATTGCAACTGTCTCTGCGGGGAGAGCTTCGCTACAGGATTAGATACTTTGCTCTGGCAGCAAGTCAGCAGCCCAGCAGAGAAGCTAAAAACACCGAGGGTGAAGAATACAACCCCAAACAGCTGGAGTCTCTCGGGTCCTGGCCACCCTCCCCCTTCCCCCCCCCTCCCCACAGTGACTCAGTACGCTCTGGGATCTCAGAGCGCAGGCGCAGCACAGTAGGGCTAGTGCCTCACTTCTGCCCCCTGCAGTCTGTAGAGGAAGCTCGGTAACACACCCAGCCCCTCCCCCAAAGAAAGACTCCAGTTTTTTCTGTTTTTCTTTACTAGTTTGTCTTTGATTATTAGACAGAATGAGCAAGAAACTGAAGAGGACTTTAACCCTTGACAGCTTCTATACAGATAGAGAGCAGACTTTAAATCCTGAGGAGACTAAAAACAGACAGTCCCCAGGTGAATCCCCAAAGGAGGAGATCATCTGTTCCTCAGCACAGATGAACCTCATAGAAGTAATTAAAAAGGCTCTCACAAGGGAGCTAGAAGAAAAATGGGAAAAGGAGAGGGAGGCTTGGCAAAAGAGCCTGGAGAAGTCAGTTAAAGAGAGAGTGGATAAAGAAGTAAAATCCTTGAAAAATAGGATTGGTGAACTGGAAAACAAAATTGGTGAAATGGAAAAAAATTCCACAGAACAAAAGAACTCAATGGGACAATTAGAAAAAGATTTTTAAAAAGTGAGTGAAGAAAATACTTCACTGAAAATCAGAAATGAACAATTGGAATTGAATGACTCGAGGAGACAAGAAGAATCAGTCAAGCAAATCCAAAAAAATCAAACAATGGAAAAGAATGTGAAATACCTTCTGGGGAAGACAACAGACCTGGAAAACAGATCCAGGAGAGACAATCTGAGAATCATCGGACTTCCAGAAAAACATGATGAAAAAAAGAGCCTGGACACTATTTTCCAGGAAATTATCAAAGAGAACTGCCCAGAAGTCATAGGAACAGAGGAAAAAATAAACATTGAAAGGATTCATCGATCACCCACTGAAAGGGATCCTAAAATCAAAACACCAAGGAATATAGTGGCCAAATGCCAGAACCCTCAGACGAAGGAAAAAATATTGCAAGCGGCTAGAAAAACCCAATTCAAGTATCAAGGAGCCACAATAAGGATCACCCAGGATCTGGCAGCATCCACATTAAAAGATCGAAGGGCCTGGAATATGATATTCCGAAAGGCTAAGGAACTTGGTATGCAACCAAAAATAACTTACCCAGTGAGAATGAGCATCTTTTTCCAGGGAAGAAGATGGACATTCAACGAAGTAAGCGAATTTCATCTATTTCTGATGAAAAAGCCAGAACTTAACAAAAAGTTTGATCTACAAATATAGAACTCAAGAGAAATCTAAAAAGGTAAAGATTAATCTTGGGAACTATATTTCGACTATATAGATGTATAAAGAATACATGTACACCTTGTTCTAGAAATTGATATGGAAAGGACATTGTACCAGAAAAAGGGTAAAGTGGGGGTAGTACATCTCATGAAGAGGCATAGGAAACCTATACTGCCTTCAGAATTGGCTTTAAGCGAAAAATCTTAAGACATATTCAATCTATGGTGAAACTTCTCCTACCTCATTGAAAAGTGAGAAGGGAAAAGTGAAAAGGGAAGGAATAAGCTAAGCGGAAGGGAATACGGAAACTGGGAGGGAAAGGGGTAAGATAGGGGGAGGAACTCTAAGGTGGGGAGAGGGATACTAAAAAGGGAGAGCTGTGAGAAGCAAGTGGTGCTCACAAGCTTAATACTGGGAAGGGGGGAAAGGGGAAAGAAGGGAGAAAAGCATAAACCGGGGTTAACAAGATGGCAAGTAATACAGAATTGGTCATTCTAACCATAAATGTGAATGGGGTAAACTCCCCCATAAAGAGGAAGCGGTTAGCAGAATGGATTAAAAGCCAGAATCCTACAATATGTTGTTTACAGGAAACACACCTGAAGCGGGGAGATACATGCAGGTTAAAGGTAAAAGGTTGGAGCAAAATCTACTATGCTTCAGGTGAAGTCAAAAAAGCAGGGGTAGCCATCCTGATCTCAGATCAAGCTAAAGCAAAAATTGATCTAATTAAAACAGATAAGGAAGGGCACTATATCTTGCTAAAGGGTAGCATGGATAATGAAGCACTACCTATATTAAACATATATGCACCAAGTGGTGTAGCATCTAAATTCTTAAAAGAGAAATTAAGAGAGCTGCAAGAAGAAATAGACAGTAAAACTATAATAGTGGGAGATCTTAACCTTGCACTCTCAGAATTAGATAAATCAAACCACAAAATAAATAAGAAAGGTCAAAGAGGTAAATAGAATACTAGAAAAGTTAGATATGATAGATCTCTGGAGAAAATGTAATGGAGATAGAAAGGGATACACTTTCTTTTCAGCAGTTCATGGAACCTATACAAAAATTGACCATATATTAGGACACAAAAACCTCAAACTCAAATGCAGTAAGGCAGAAATAGTAAATGCATCCTTTTCAGACCACGATGCAATGAAAATTACATTCAACAAAAAACCAGGGGGAAGTAGACCAAAAAATAATTGGAAACTAAATAATCTCATACTAAAGAATGATTGGGTGAAACAGCAAATCATAGACATAATTAATAACTTCACCCAAAAAAATGATAATAATGAGACGTCATACCAAAATGTATGGGATGCAGCCAAAGCGGTAATAAGGGGAAATTTCATATCTCTAGAGGCCTATTTGTATAAAATAGAGAAAGAGAAGGTCAATGAATTGGGTTTGCAACTAAAAATGCTAGAAAAGGAACAAATTAAAAACCCCCAGTCAAGCACTAAACTTGAAATTCTAAAAATAAAAGGAGAGATCAATAAAATTGAAAGTAAAAAAATTATTGAATTAATTAATAAAACTAAGAGTTGGTTCTATGAAAAAACCAACAAAATAGACAAACCCTTAGTAAATCTGATTTAAAAAAGGAAAGAGGAAAATCAAATTGTAAGTCTTAAAAATGAAAAGGGAGAACTCGCCACTAACGAAGAGGAAATTAGAGCAATAATTAGGAGTTACTTTGCCCAACTTTATGCCAATAAATTCGACAACTTAAATGAAATAGAAAAATACCTCCAAAAATATAGCTTGCCCAAACTAACAGAGGAAGAAGTAAATATCCTAAACAGTCCCATCTCAGAAAAAGAAATAGAACAAACTATCAATCAACTCCGTAAGAAAAATTCCCCAGGACCAGATGGATTTACATGTGAATTCTACCAAACATTTAAAGAACAATTAACTCCAGTGCTAAATAAACTATTTGAAAAAAATAGGGATGGAAGGAATCCTACCAAACTCCTTTTATGACACAGACATGGTACTGATACCTAAACCAGGTAGGCTGAAAACAG
The DNA here is from genome assembly GCF_016432865.1 of Antechinus flavipes. Classification (NCBI taxonomy): domain Eukaryota; kingdom Metazoa; phylum Chordata; class Mammalia; order Dasyuromorphia; family Dasyuridae; genus Antechinus; species Antechinus flavipes. Next base: position 290,710,468 of record NC_067401.1, on the reverse strand, counting down.
AGAAAGAAAATTATAGACCAATCTCCCTAATGAATATTGATGCTAAAATCTTAAATAAAATATTAGCAAAAAGATTACAGAAAATTGTCACCAGGATAATACACTATGACCAAATAGGATTTATACCAGGAATGCAGGGCTGGTTCAATATTAGGAAAACTATTAGCATAATTGACTATATCAATAACCAAACAAACAAAAACCATATGATCATCTCAATAGATGCAGAAAAAGCATTTGATAAAATCCAACATCCATTCCTAATAAAAACACTTGAGAGCATAGGAATAAATGGACTTTTCCTTCAAATAGTCAGGAGCATATATTTAAAACCATCAGTAAGCATCATACGCAATGGGGAAAAACTGGAACCTTTCCCAGTAAGATCTGGAGTGAAGCAAGGTTGCCCACTATCACCATTATTATTTAATATCGTATTAGAAACACTAGCCTCGGCAATAAGAGTTGAGAAAGATATTAAAGGAATTAGAGTAGGCAATGAGGAAACCAAACTATCACTCTTTGCAGATGTTATGATGGTATACCTAGAGAACCCCAGAGATTCTACTAAAAAGCTATTAGAAATAATTCATAATTTTAGCAAAGTAGCTGGCTACAAAATAAATCCCCATAAATCCTCAGCATTTTTATACATCACCAACAAAACCCAACAGCAAGAGATGCAAAGAGAAATTCCATTCAGAATAACTGTTGATACCATAAAATATTTGGGAATCTATCTACCAAAGGAAAGTCAGGAATTATATGAGCAAAATTATAAAAAAGTCTCCACACAAATAAAGTCAGACTTAAATAATTGGAAAAATATTAAGTGCTCTTGGATCGGCCGAGCAAACATAATAAAGGTGACAATACTCCCTAAACTAATCTATTTATTTAGTGCTATACCAATCAGACTTCCAAGAAAATATTTTAATGATCTAGAAAAAATAACAACAAAATTCATATGGAACAATAAAAAGTCGAGAATCTCAAGGGAATTAATGAAAAAAAAAATCAAATGAAGGTGGCCTAGCTGTACCTGATCTAAAATTATATTATAAAGCAGCAGTCACCAAAACCATTTGGTGTTGGCTAAGAAATAGATTAGTGGATCAATGGAAAAGGTTAGGTTCACAAGACAGAATAGTCAACTGTAGCAATCTAGTGTTTGACAAATCCAAAGCCCCTAACTTCTGGGAAAAGAATTCATTATTTGATAAAAACTGCTGGGATAATTGGAAATTAGTATGGCAGAAATTAGGCATGGACCCACACTTAACACCATATACCAAGATAAGATCAAAATGGGTCCATGACCTAGGCATAAAGAACGAGATTATAAATAAATTAGAGGAACATAGAATAGTTTATCTCTCAGACTTGTGGAGGAGAAAGAAATTTGTGACCAAAGATGAACTAGAGACCATTACTGATCACAAAATAGAAAATTTTGATTACATCAAATTAAAAAGCCTTTGTACAAACAAAACTAATGCAAACAAGATTAGAAGGGAAGCAACAAACTGGGAAAACATCTTCACAGTTAAAGGTTCTGATAAAGGCCTCATTTCCAAAATATATAGAGAACTGACTCAAATCTATAAGAAATCAAGCCATTCTCCAATTGATAAATGGTCAAAGGATATGAACAGACAATTTTCAGAGGATGAAATTGAAACTATTACCACTCATATGAAAGAGTGTTCCAAATCATTATTGATTAGAGAAATGCAAATTAAGACAACTCTGAGATACCACTACACACCTGTCAGATTGGCTAAGATGACAGGAAAAAATAATGATGAATGTTGGAGGGGATGTGGGAAAATTGGGACACTAATGCATTGTTGGTGGAGTTGTGAACGAATCCAACCATTCTGGAGAGCAATCTGGAATTATGCCAAAAAAATTATCAAATTGTGCATACCCTTTGATCCAGCAGTGTTTCTATTGGGCTTATATCCCAAAGAAATACTAAAGAAGGGAAAGGGACCTGTATGTGCCAAAATGTTTGTAGCAGCCCTATTTGTAGTGGCTAGAAACTGGAAAATGAATCGATGCCCATCAATTGGAGAATGGCTGGGTAAATTGTGGTATATGAATGTTATGGAATATTATTGTTCTGTAAGAAATGACCAGCAGGATGAATACAGAGAGGACTGGTGAGACTTACATGAACTGATGCTAAGTGAAATGAGCAGAACCAGGAGATCATTATACACTTCGACAACGATATTGTATGAGGACATATTTTGATGGAAGTGGATTTCTTTGACAAAGAGACCTAACTGAGTTTCAATTGATAAATGATGGACAAAAGCAGCTACACCCAAAGAAAGAACACTGGGAAACGAATGTGAACTATCTGCATTTTTGTTTTTCTTCCCAGGTTATTTATACCTTCTGAATCCAATTCTCCCTATGCAACAAGAGAACTGTTCGGTTCTGCAAACATATATTGTATCTAGGATATACTGCAACATAACATATATTGTATCTAGGATATACTGCAACATATCCAACATATAAAGGACTGCTTGCCATCTAGGGGAGGGGATGAAAGGAGGGAGGGGAAAAAATTGGAACAGAAATGAGTGCAAAGGATAATGTTGTAAAAAAAAATTACCCTGGCATGGATTCTGTCAATATAAAGTAATTATTAAATAAAAATTTTTTTTAAATAACCTAAAAAAAAAAAAAGGAAAAGAGGGAGATAGAAAGACATTCAGAAGAGGAACAGAGACAGAGAGTCAAAAATAGAGAAAGAGAACATTTATTAAGAGCTTACTATATTCTAAGCACTGTTTCAAATTCTAGAATTACAAATATGAGCAAGATAATCCTTCTCTCTTATCAGTTTATATTCCAGTAGTAGAAAATCAACACCTAAAGGAAAGCTAGACATGAAGAGGAATGAAGAATTATGTTTCTGCTCAAGAAAAGATGAAACCTGAGCTATAAGAGATGAATAAGCTTCATGGAATAGGACCAAGATTCTAATGTAGAGAAGAACAGTAAAAAATTATGGTGACAGCCACACTATTGGTGGCAAGATTTAGGAGGGGTGGAAAGTGGCATAGAAACCAGGAAAGATGAGTCTAAAACTCATTTATCAATTTTCAGATAATTCCAGGCGCTTAGTAAAAGAATCAAGTTGGGGAAGGAGGGAAATTAGGTTGTTGAAGAAGATGCAAGCAGTATGATTTGGAAATTTGGTAGCTAAGGATAGAGGGTGACACCTCTTTTGTAAGTAAATAGTTTGAGTTAAAGAAGAAAGGAAAAGAACTTTTGTTTACTAAAATTATTTTTAAAAATTCAAGAAGAAACATAATTTGTCAGAGGCACAGACCTTTGTGAAGACTATTGTATGTCTGGATTTGCAAGGGATTCACAAGTAACTTTTTAAAGTCATGTATTGAAACTTATCCCTTCAAAAGAAAAAAAAATCAAACAACCATCTGAAGATTAGAGTATGCTCAGATAAAGATTGTGAAAAGTAAATATGTGAACAAAAGCAGGCTCTGAATTATCATTGAAAGTATTAAGAGTGAAGACTGAAGACTGAAGAAATAGCAAAGGGCATAAAATCTGGCATTATTGGATCTGTATAAAGATTCTTACTTGAACAGTTAAAAAAAAAAAAGAAGCCTTCAATTATGTGATTGCTAATTAGCTTTAAAGAGAGAGAGAGAGAGAGAGAGAGAGAGAGAGAGAGAGAGAGAGAGAGAGAGAGAGAGGCTCAATCCCACTGAACAAAACTTCAGGTTCTGCTTCTGCCTGTTAGTCCCAACTAGAGTCTGAGAAATATGAAGCTTCAGTAAAGTACATGATACTCCCTACTGACACTTTGGATTTGGGATGTAAAGATGAAACAGAGAAGACAAATTATGTAGCTGTTTTGTTGAGTCTGTTTGTAACAAGCTGATTGCTGATCTCACTAACCTGGTGAGTGAAGAGCTGGCTAGGCTTACCCAGAGTTAATTTGAAGTTTTTCACTATGACTTTTAATATAATATTAAAATAATAGCCCGTTTGATGAGATTTGTTATTCTCTGATTTAAGCAAATGCTGCAAAAACAAATAAGAAAAAATAAAAACAATCCCTGTCTTCCAAGAATATATAATATAATGGAGAAAAACAACACACAAAAGGAAGTTGAAAATGGGCAGGGAGTATGCAGAAGAGCATCTTGTTCCACAAAATTGAAACTGAACAGCTAAAAAGTGGAGGCTTTGTGAGGAATTTAATACTTCTCCCTCAAATAACTTCTAACCAAATTAAGAGAATAACAAATTCTGAGTATTTTAGGGTGCCTTGAAATTTTTTAATGTTTCATTGGTTTGGGATCAGAAGAGAAAAAAAAAATTTCCCCAGTAACAGAGTAGTAGAGAAGGGGAGTAGTTAGCAAAAAGCAGGTTTTGTTCTGTATAGATATTCCTAAATAAAGCCATGTTATCAAAGCCTGGAGCCCAGAATTGTGACTCAGCTCCCTCCTCCCATGTGTTTCATTGCCAGGGTTCTCTGTGCATGTGTGTGTATATATGTATGGGTATGGGTATGTGTGTATTTTCTCTCATTCACAGATATTTAAGCAATTTGTATATGTTTACATTTTAATTAATTTGCAGATTTTATATGGACTATGAATATTTTTATTGCTGCATTTTCTTTATTATGAGTACCTATAGAGTTATTTGTTATTAAGTAAATTATTAGTTATTTTTATTATTATTAAGTAAAATGTTATGTTTAAGATATATAAACTATCATCATTGTTATTGGTTAAGTTTGTGTAACTGGAAACACACTAGCAGGAGTTCAATAGCAATATATCTATGTGCTCATGTGAAAGATATGAGGTAATTAAATAGTGAGCAACTTTACAGCAGTATTATATTGTATATATTTTATAATTTTATTATTATGTAATTATAATATTATAGTATAATATAGTGAAGTACAGATATTACAATGAAAAAAGATCTATTGTACATTGATTACAAATGTAAGATCACACTTTCACTTCCAGATATTTGCTGAAATAAATGAATAGTTGATTTTTGAAGCTAAGATGAGAGAAGCAGCAGCAAGCTTTTTCAATATTCTTCTCTAAATGACTTTAATGATTTTAATGACTTTAAAATAATAGATAAATATATAAATATTAGATCATTAGATATAGATAAACAAATAAAATAACAGATTAACAAAAAGTCAGAGTAAGACATTTTTCTAGCCCAAGACAATTTAGGGAATTGGAAAGAGAAATATACTCTGAGGTACCACTACACACCTCTCATATTGGCTAAGATAACTGGAAAAAATAATGATGAATGTTGGAGGAGATGTGAGAAAACTGGGACACTGATACATTGTTGGTGGAATTGTGAACAGATCCAGCCATTCTGGAGAGCAATTTGGAACTATGCCCAAAAGGCTATCAAACTGTGCATAACTTTTGACCCAGTAGTGTTTCTACTGAGTTTAGATGCCAAAGAAATCTTAAAGGAGGGAAAGGGACCCACATGTACAAAAATGTTTGTAACAGCCCTTTTTGTAGTGGCAAGAAACTAGAATGTGGATGTCCATCAGCTGGAAAATGGCTAAATAAATTATGGTATATGAATGTTATGGAATATTATTGTTCTATAAGAAACGATCAGTAAGATGATTTCAGAGAAGCCTGGAAGGAGTTACACGGACTGATGCTAAGTGAAATAAGCAGAACCAGAATTTCAGTTCCACGGTAATGGTAGGATTATGCAATGATCAATTCTAATGGATATGATTCTTCTCAACAATGAGATGTTCAGACAAGTTCCAGTAATCTTGTGATGATGAGACCATCTACACCTAGAGAGAGAACTGTGGGAACTGAGAATGGATCACAACATAGCATTTTCACTTCTTTTATTATTGTTTTTTGAATTTTATTTTCTTTCTCATTTTTTTTCCTTTTTGATCTGATTCTTCTTGTGCAGCAAGATAATTGTATAAATACCTATGCCTATATTGAATTTACATACATTTTACCATGTTTAACATATATTGGATTATTTGCCATCTAAGACAGTGGTTTGGTGGAAAGGAGGAAAATTGGAACATAAGATTTTGCATTGGGTCTATGTTGAACTTGCCTATGTTTTGAAAATAAAAAGTTTCAATATAAAAAGGAAAGAGAAATCTATGATACTGGAATAGAGTTGGGACAAAATCCTTTTGGCAGTAAAATCAGTTGTGAGCTTTGGTGGTAGCAACAGTAGCAACAACATCTTCAGAAGCTTACAAACCAGAATTGTAAGATTTTGTAACTGGTAAGAAAGATGCTATGGGGGACCTAGATGCTAGATCTGGGTACAGGAGAGGGCTCTCTCAGGCAACCCATAAACAGAAGTTAATAATAAAATAAAGGGAGGGAATAGAATCTATTATGTTTCAACTGAAATAAAGGGGTAGGGGTAGCAATCATAAACTCAGACAAAAGAAAAGCAACAATAAAACTAATTAAAAGAAATGAGGTAAATTACAAGTGGTATACCATCTAAATTCTTAAGGAAAAATGTTAAATAACTTATAGGAGAAAAGAGATAGCAAACCTATGCTAATGGTATAACTCAACTCTTCCCCTCTCAGAAACAGATAAATCTAAAAAGATGAATTTTAGGAAAACAAGATATGAAAAAATGTCTGAAAAAATTAAATTAAAATAAAAATAAGTATACCATTCTCTCAGTTGTAGGTTGACACCATTAAAAATGACTTACTTGTATTAAGGTATAAAAAAGTCACAAATAAATGCAGCAGAAGAGAAATATTAAATATGCCCTTTCCAGATTACATAAATCTAAAAATTCCATTTAATAAAAGATTTAGAAGTATTGATTAAAAATCAAGTGAAAACCAAATAACCTGATACTAAAGAATGAGTGGGTTAAATATCAAATCATAGAAACACATAATAAAGATAATATGGTAATAAAAATAACACACATTGAAGATGACAACAGTGAAACAACATAAAAATTTTGTAGGATGAAGCCAAATAGTACTTAGACAAAAAAAATTACATCTGAATGCTTCCATCAGTAATAAAGGGGAAAAAAAGTCAATGAACTGATCATGCAATTTTATTTGTTTTTGCTTTGTCTCACGTACTTTTAAATTTTAATTTATTTAATATTTCCTGCAGCCACAATAGAACAATTTTTTTTACTTTTTTTTAAATTTGTGAGTTCTATGTTCTCTACCTAATTCCAATGCACATATGAAGTTATGCAAAATATTTCCATAAGTCAAGTTGTGAAAGAAAACAGATTTTCCACCCTAGTGAAAATAAAAATCCTCAAGAAAAATTAAGTTAAAAAGAAAGAGAAAGAGAGAAAGAAAGAGTACTTTGATCTATATTCAAGGAACAATCAATTCCTTCTCTGGGTAAGGATAGGAATTGTTGTTCTTCAAAGTAGTGGTAGATGATCGTACAGTATAGCAAAGTCATTTATAGTTAGTCATCCCAGAACATTGCTATTACTTTTTATATGGTTCATTTCATTTTGTTTGAGTTCATGGGGGACTTTCCAAGGTTTGTGTTTGTGTGTGTGTGTGTGTGTGTGTGTGTGTGTGTGTGTGTGTTTTTCCTGAGATCATCCTGATCATTTCCTAAAGAACAATAATATTCCATCACAAACACATATCACAGTTATTGAGCCACTCCCCAATTGATGGTAATCCTTTCAATTTCCAATTTTTTTTTTTGCTCTGAGAAGAGAGCTGCTATGAATATTTTTGTACCTATAGATCATTTTCCTTTTTTTTCAAATATCTTTTAGTATTCATCCCTTGTAATGGTCTTGTTAGGTCAAAGGATAAAGATGAATTTATAGCCTTTTGGGCAGGGATCATATCTTTGATCGTTTATCAACTGGGCTCTTATTTTTTATAAATTTGACTCAGTTCCTTCTGTTTGAGAAATGAGACCTTATGAAAGAAATTTTCTTCGAAAACTTTTTTTTTACAATTACTTTTGCTAACTGTATTTCTCCTTTCTCCTCATTTATTCTCTCTCTCCTTTCACCCTGTCCCTCCTCAAAAAAAAAAAAAAAAAAAAAAAAAAAGTTTTGGTACTGACCATTCCTTCCCCAATATGTCCTCTCTTTTATCTCTCTTTTTTATCTCTCTTTCCTCCTCACCTTCCATTTCCCTCCTATTTTCCTGCAGAGTAACATAGATTTCTAAACCTATATTGGGTGTGCATGTTATTTCCTCTTTGATCCAATTCTGATAAGAGTAAGATACATTCACTCATCCTCTCATCTCCCTTTTCCCTTCCACTGTCAAAGTGTTTTCTTTCCTATTTTTGGTGGCAGATAATTAAAACCATTCCATTTGTCTTTCCCTTTCTCCTAGTATATTCCTCTCTCTACCCTTAATTTCATCATGTTTTTAGATTTTATCTCTTCATATTCAAATCATACCTGTGACTTCTATTAATATAATTTTTTCAAACTGCCATAGTAATGAGAAAGTTCCAGTAAGTTATAAGTATCATCCTTCCATGTAGGAATATAAACAGATTAACCTAATTAAGACCTTTACAATATCACTTTTCTGATTATCTCCTTATCTTTCTCTTGGGTCCTGCATTTGAAAATCAAATTTTCCATTCAGCTCTGGTCTTTTCATTATAAAATGTTTGAAAATTCTCTGTTGAATAATTATATTCACTTTTGCTAGGTAAGTGATTCTTGGTTGTAATCCTAGATCCATTGTTCTCCAGAATGTCATATTCCAATCCCTTCAGTCTTCTAATGCAGAAGCTGCTAAATCTGTGGCTTTACTATACTTGAATTGTTTCATTCTGGATGCTTGCAATATCTTTTCCTTGATCTAGGAGCTCCAGAATTTGATTATAATATTCCTGGAAGTTTTCTTTTATGTATCTCTTTTAGGAGGAAATTGGTTGATTCTTTTAATTTCTATTTTACTTTCTGGTTCTAGAATATCAGGACAGTTTTCCTTGATAGTTTCTTGAAAGATGATGTCCAGACTCTGATTTTTTTTTCTTTTTTTTTTTTTTTTTTTTTTTTTTTTTTTTTTGGCTCATGACTTTCTGGTAGACCAATAATTTTTAAATTATCTCTCCTGGAGTTATTTTCTGGGGTAGTTGTTTTTCCAAATATATATTTCACATTTTTCCTAATTTTTTTTCATTTTTTATCTTGCTTTATTGTATCTTGATATCTCATATAGTCATTATCTTATATTTGTTCAATTCTAATTTTGAAGAATTTCTATGATTTTTAAAAATACATTCTTCTTCTCATTGACTTTTTGTATTTCCTTTTGCACCATTCTTGCTTCTTTTCCTATATTTTCCTCTTAATTTTCAAATTCCTTTTTGATATCTTCCATTACTTGATACCAATTCTTATTTTTCTTGGAGGCTTTGGATATAGGAGATTAGACTTTGCTATCATCTACTGAATGTGTGTTTTGATCTTGTTTGTCACCATAGTAACTTTCAAGGGTCAGAAACTTTTTTTGTTGTCTGCTTATTTTCCTAGTCTAATAATCATCTTTTAACTCTTTGTTAAAGTAGAGCTCTGTTGCCAGGGTGGAGGGTGCACTATCCCAAGCTTCAGAGCTTTTGTGCAGCTGTTTTCAGCTGAACAAACACAAGCACAAGCATCCTTTTCTGACCTTGAGCTTTTAAGAGTGTCCACAGTATGCTGTAGTTGTAAGATCCAATATGCTAAAGCAACAGAGTCCTGCTTTCCTGATGCTGGGGCTACTGGGGTTGGGTTCAGGGCTGTGCTGGTGCAGCCTGCATTGGAATTGAACACTGGACTCCCATCCTGTTGCCAAAGACTCTCTCCATTGATATTGTAAGTCCTCCCTGTTGTCCTCAGGCCAAGATGCCCAGAAGCCTCCAACACTGCTCCTGATTTAGAGGTCCCACTTCGCTGAAACTGGGGCTTGGGCTGAATCTGTGGCTGGGGTTGGGACTCAGCCTGTGATGGCATGGCCTGTTCTGAGATTGAATGCTGCGTTCCCACCCTGGTTTCACAGACCTTTTTCTGCTGAACTTCTAGGTCCTCTTTGGTGTTTCTGGGCTGAGAGGTCTGAAAGTCACCTGTGCTGCCACTGATCCAGAGGTTGGACTAGAGGTGGAGGTGGGGCAAGGGCTGTGCTTTGTGGCCAACACTATGACTGCATTCTGGACTCATAGATCTTGATGTTATAGATCTTTTCTGCTCACCTTCTAAGTTTCCTTCAACTGAAATATGTTCTCCTTTATCTTTTGAGATGTTCTTATGCTCTAAAATTTGTTGAAAGTCATTATTTAAAGGAATTTGGAGTATTTGGGGGAGAGGTTAGACAACTTCCTGCCTTTACTCCATCATCTTGGCTCCAGTTGAGCATTAAAAAAAAAAAAAAACCTAGAAAATCAACAAATTAAATTTTTTCAATTAAACACCAAAAAAAGGATTAAGAAAATCAAAGGAAAGATTAATGTAACTGAAAAAATTTTAAATTGAATTAATAAAACTAGGATGTAGTTTTATGGGGTCTGAGGAATAAAATAGATAAAATATCAATTGATTTGGTTAAAAATATAAATTACCAATCTCAAGAATGGAAAGGGTGAATCAATCACCAAGGATAATGAAATGAAAGAAATTATCAGGAATCATTTTGTCCAAGTGTATGCCAGTAAAACTGAAACTATAAATGAAATGGGTGAATATTTATAAAACTATAAATTACTTAAATTAATGGAAGAGGAAATAGAATATTTAAATGACTGATTTTGGAAAAATAAGTTGAACAAACTATAAATGAGTCTTTAAGAAAAAATCCCTACCACCTGATGGACTCAAAAGTGAATTATACTAAACATTTAAAAACAATCCAAATTCAATATAAGCTATTTTTAAAAAATAGAAGTCCTATCAAATTTCTTTTATGACACAAATATTATTTTGATATACCTAAACCAGCAAAAACAAGAAAAAGAAAACAATATAAAAAGGGGGAAAAAAAGAAAAAGGAAATGCAATAATGAATATTGTTGAAAAATTTTAAATAAAATATATTAGAAAGGAGATAATAGCAATATTTGACAAAGATAATATGATCAGATAGAATTTATACCAGAAAATAGAAATGTTAGGAAAACTGTAAAAATAATTGAGCATGCCAATAACAAAAACAGTAAAAAAAAATGATTATCTAGCAGATGCAGAAAATATGTTTTACAAAATACAACACCCATTCCTGTTTAAAAAAAAATGCCCTAGAAACCATAGGAATCAATGACCTTTTTAAAAATGATAAACCAAACCAAAATCAAGCATTATATATGATCCAGATAAATAAGAAGCCTTTTCAATAAAATGAGAGGTACAGCAAAGGTACCCATTATCACCAATACCATTTAATATAATATTAGAAACAATAGCTATAGAAATAATATGATGAAAAGAAATTGAAGTAATACAAACACAAATACAATTAAAAAAACTATAACTCTTAGCAGATTATATGGCACTATACTTAGAGAACCCTAGAGAATCAACTAAAAAACTAACTGAAACAATTAACAGCTTTAGCAAATTGCAAAATATAAAATAAACCAATTTATATCATCAACATTTCTATGTCTTACAACAAAACCCAGCAGAATAAAAATAAACCATTTAAAATAATCATAGACATTTTTTAAATGGTAGTTTGTCTGCCAAGTTAAATCTAGGTGCTATATGAACAGAACCATATGAATATGCAGATCTAAACAACTGAAGAAATATTCATTACTCATGAGTAGACTGAGCCAATATAACAAAAATTATAATTCTACCTAAATTGATTTCTGTGCCTATTCTATGCTATACTAATCAAACTACCAAATCATTTAATGCCAATAATACCAAATAATTTAATACAAATAATACTAAATAATAATATTTAATAGAGTTAGACAAAATAATGGCAATATTCATCTGGAAAAACAAAAGGTTAATTACATTAAGAAATCAATGAAAAGAAGCATGAAGGAAGATGATTTAGCAGTACTAGATTTCAAACTATACTACACAGTGATAATCTTCAGATTCTTCTTAATACAATTCAAACAGAAGTGGTATGATTTTCTGGCATGGCAATGGTAGACTGTTCAAGTTTCCCAGGGACATAAAAATGAAGTCAGCACAAAGTTTCTGTGGAACTTCAGTTTGGTGTGGAGCCTCAGAGCCTTCCAAACACTGAGCTAACTCTGTATTAGCTTATCATCATCTCATCAGTCTCATCATCTATGTGGACATCTCTGGAATGTATACTGTCAAGGTAAGTGAATTTATCCAAAACATTCAAAATTTCTTCATTTGCTGTAATCAGTGATTTCATGTATAGATGACTTATGTGAAATGATGCAAAGTGAAGTGAACAGAATCAGAAGAATGCTGTACACAGTAATAGTAACAATATTATAAGGATGATCAGTTGAATAATTTGGCTACTCTGATCAACACAATAATCTATGACACTTTCAAAAGGCTCATGATTAATAATCTTATCTATCTGTGGAGAGAAATCTCTGAGTACAGATTGTAGCAGATTATTTTTTCACTTGCTTTATTTTTTTCTACTTTTTTTTTGCAATATGTATAACACAGAAATGTGTTTTGCATGATTTTACATGCGTAATTGATATCATATTCCTTATTTTCTCAGTGGGTAGTAAAGGAACAGAATGGAGGGAAAGAATTGAAAATCAAATTTTCAATGTTCAAATAAATAAAATTTTAAAAGAAAATAAAAGAAATAAACATGTACAGGTATAAGAAAATGGAAATGTTAGTAGTCTGAATCATTATTGTGAGTCACATCCTTTCTAAGGGCATGTAATTATGTAGGCTATTAGGAAGGTCAAATAATAACAAGGTATATAAACAGTTTCAGAAGTCCCTCCAAGTAGCCTTTTGATAAATATTTGTTGAAATTTTATAGTTGCTATGTCATAGTCATGTTGATTGGAGTATAGGATTGAAAGTCAAAAGATTTGGCTTTGGACCAGTTATTTTTAACTCTACTTTACCAAAGCCTCAGGTCTGATTAAAGAATGATTAAGTTCCCTTCTATACCTGATGTTTTATAATTCTAAGAAAATTTATGCTTTTTTCTATACTACTCACCCACAAAAGGAACCAGTGGTGAAATATATGGATGTAGGAGAGATTCATAGACCCAAGAAGACTGACAAAATTTCATTTTTAGATTACCATATTTTGGTTTGAAATGCACAATATCTCGCCTCATTTTTTCATGGTACCTGGTACATTGATCTTTGCAGCCTCCCTCAACAAACTGACAGTTTTCTTGAACAGAAAACTGGCTTTCATTTTTAAGAGATACAAGGTTCCTAGCAACAGATGCTGGACAGATGCTTTCTTCTTTTGAAGCACAGAAGTCAGACAAGGGCAAGCTTTATGTCGATGTTTGATTCTACCAGCCAGCTGCTGCCACAGCAACCATGAAGCAAGTGGATTTTCTTTGTGAGTGTTTAACATCCTCCAACACCAGATGTCACTCTCTAAGTTAACCATCACTCATAACTGCCACCCTGTTTACAGGCATGAGGGACAATTTTTCTGGGCCAGTGCTTTCTTACATTGTTTCATTAGAGAGAATGTGAAGGAAAAGGGAATTTGACCTCCTTCATAACATGCTTCTTGACAACCTGTGAGAATTTGTGGTTGCTAAATAGATATGCAGTCTCTAGAGAGAGATGCAAAATGAAGTTCCAAACCCACAGGCACACAAATCACTTAATGATGTACAACTGATTTAACAAACATAGGGGTAAAACTCAGGGGAAAAAAATATATTTAGTTTATATTCCCACCCATAGAAACAAGACATTAAGAAGAGAGCTTCTCCAGTGTGTCACTGAACAATGAGCTTGATACATTGAAAGAGAGCAAAAGAATGTCAATAATTATTCTTCATTATGACATGCACACTCTGTGGTATGGTCACTCTAGATATCCTTCAACATACCCTGGAACAATTAAGATGACTTTTTTCCCCAGGGAAAGAGCTTTGTGTTAGTTAAGCATGAGTGAGTTTTAAAGGTTAGACCCTGTCCTAAAGTTGCATAAGAGAAGAGACAGTCATTCCTGTCTATCTTTATTCATATTCAAAATATTAAATGGTCTCTTTATCAGAACTTTGTATCTACCTTTAAATTACTTTAATTTTTTAAAGTGTTTTTGCTAGGTTGATTACATGGGTTTTAAAATTAACCTCCCTAAAATATATAGAGAATATGGAAAAGAACATTTTGTAGATCAGAAGGAAACTGGCTCTGATACTTTTCTAGAAATTAAACCCCAGCAAAAATTTGGAAGATATTTCTGAAGATCATAGGAACATAGATTTAGTTGGTTGAGACCTTAAAAATCATCTAGTCCAATCTCTTCATATTATAAACAAAAAAATTGAGGCCCAAGCAGATTGAACATCTGGCTGAACATAATATACGCAGTAAATGACAAAACAGAGATTTGAATTCAGAGCTTTTGATTTCACTTTTCTCTCAAATATAGCACTGTGCATTTTGTACTGTGTATACTGTGATGTATCTAAAATAAAAATTGAAATAATTCAGTGACAAACTAGAGGCAAAACCTCTCTAGGCCAAGGTTCCTTGACATTTTTTCTATCATATACCCTCTTGGGAACCTGTTAAAGCTATGTGACCCTTCCCTCAATGTTTTAGGTTTTTTTAATGCATAATTATGATATATTAGATTACAGAGAAAATGGACTACAGTTTTTTCTTCCACATCCCAGGGATTAGAGACATGATACCTCATCTGGAAAGTATATGGAAAAATGTTTGGCTCTCCCTTTCATGGATTCCTTTCTCTTTTTTCTTGATATTATACAATACTATATATATAATACATTTCTGAGTTTATAAACTTTGTGGGGTTTTTATCTATTGGCTATTGTGTGTAATCTGAGGCTTCCATAAAAATACCAAACTATCTATTTCCATTTAATGTCTTGTGACACCCCATGATATATCAAATCTGTGATGGAGAAAGTCATCATGTAGAAGGGATAACTGTATAAAATTTGCTATTATAAAATATTTAAAATAATAAGCCCACAGATCCCAAATTAATTTTTTTTTGCTCTAGACAATGATTTTTAAATCTAATTTTAGGGTATATCAATAAGTATCTAAAGATCATAGAATAATATCCTCTAATTTTCCTGATATGAACTCCACATTATAACCATTGATATAAGATATGAGCTATTCATGCCCTCTATCTAGAAGCTCATCACACTGGAAAGGATGAGAAGGTTCCTAGAAAGGGATCACCCCTACACAGTTATATCTCAAACATTCTCAGAGACTTTAGAGTCACCCTGTTGTCCAGGAATAACTTTTACTAGCTACCATAACTCGAGCACTTGATTTTGTAATTCTCACCTATACAAAATCAGTTATTTCTCACAGATGATAATATTAACTTAATTATAAAACATTTATTTAATGATAAGGTAAAATTAGGGCAGCTAGATAGCACACTGGATAGAGCACCAGTCCTGGAGTCAAAAACACTTGAGTTTAAATCCAACTTCAGACCTTTATTAGTTACATGACTGAGCAAGTTACCTATTTGCCTCAGTTTCTTCATCTGTAAAATGAATTGGAGAAGGAAATGGCAAAGTACTCCAATACCTATGCCAAGAAAACCTTAAATGGGATCCCAAAGAATAGACAGAACTGAATGATGGGGCAACAACATATTTTAAAAGGTATTGAAGAACTATTTAATTATTGTGATAGTAAGTATTTCCTTTTAAAACCAGAGAAATACAATGCCCCAGGTTGATTCTCTGGGCAATGCAGACAAATCCAACAACTCTTTACTCTGGGGGATGATGCATTGTCTATTAGCTTTAATTTTTAAAAGCAGCTGCCAAATCTACTTTTTCTTTGCCTCTCCAACAGCTTTTCTCTCTCCAAAGCAAATGGCTGCAGCAGAGAGCAACCAGGAATTTCTGATAGGCTTTACCTATCCCAAACTTGTGAGAAAAGGTAATAGCCACAAAATGCAACAAAATTCTATTCTTTTCTAATTAGCAAGTATCAAAGTTTTTCTTCAACAAACTTTACAAATGATAATCATCTCCCAATCAGCAGTTAGTCTTCCTCTCAGTTTCAAAAGTCATTTTAATGTTTTATACTGACCATTAATAGTAAGAGAGAGATATATGGTGAAGTTAGTTACCTCTTATTTTTTTCCCCAGAGACACAGTCCTGAAGTTAAGAGGAACTCTAATACATATGGACTATATGACCTGGGGTAAGACATCTAACCTTTCAGTGTTCTAAGAAACTCTCTTAAGATTTAAAGTTGTTTCCTAACTGGGAGTTCTCATACCAAAGAAATAATAATTCAGTTCCTATTCCTGTTTCCCACTGCTCCCTTATGCATTCCAGTTAAGCTGAATATTTATTCTTCAAACACATGCCTTGTTCACTTTCTTTCCTAAGCCTAAAAGCCTCCATTCATCTTTGTCTTTTAAAATTCTACCCATCCTTCAAACACCAGCTTAAATGCCACCTTTCTGTTTAGCTTCCCATGATCTCTCCATGCGGATGTGACATCCCTCCTCTGAACTCTCTAGGCATATGTATCCCTTTTTGCACCTTTACATTAGATTCAATATTATAGTTTTCTGTGTGCCTTCTCTCTTCTAAAAAAAGCTAAAATTCACTAAAAGTAGGAACAAAGTATTCTTAATGTAGTATTGATTATTTTAGCTTTCCCCTTTGTCTATCACAGAATAGATGGAAAGAGAGACAGATAGATGGATACAACTTTTATTGTTTGAAGTGATTATTGATCACTAATAAATAGTTGTGAAGTAGAATTTATGCCGTGTGTAAATAATCCAAGAGATATATTCTCCAGGGGAACAAAGTCTCCCCCTCCAATCATGAAGCCAGGTCTCAGTTTGTTGGAAATTCCCAGAGTGAGATGAGGCAAATTATAGATAGAAAATGTTTAGTTAAGTATGATACTAAACCTTGGGGATGGAAATGGAATTGTGGAGTTGCAATATAAAAAAGAAATTATTTAGTCCAATCCCCCTTATTTAATAGATGAAGACACAGAAAAGTTAAGTGATTTATTCAAAATCAGCAGAGTCAGAAGGTATAGAACCAATATACAACTTATATTGACTTATAAATCATTTTCTTACCTCTCAATATTTAGAAATTTAGCATTTCATATTTAAGAATTTTCTTTGAAACAATGGATGAAAAATAAAAATGAGCAAATTTAAGTTTAATTTCAAGGAAAAAAATGCACAACAATCAGTACTTTCCAAAATGTGAATGGGCTTTCTTAGGAAACAGGGATTTTCTTCATTGGAGCTCTTCACAGAAACAAGGTGACCATTGGTTGCATTGGGTACTGAATGATTCTTTTTTTTACCTATAAAATTGGATGAGCTGGCTTTTAAAGTCATTTCCAAATCTGAGTTTCTACAATATGATGTGTCATCTGAACATATGAGAGACCCCTGTAGTTTAAAAAAATGTACTTATGTTTTTAAGAAATTTTAAATAGTTTGATGATTATTTTAAATGATTAATGAATTCCAATATAACTCTTAGACTGTAATCTTAAAGAGAGCCAGCCTAAAATGTTATAACCATTTCTAATTGTGGGTTAAAGATCCTAAAGAAAAAGAAGTATTCTTAGGCTCATATTCTTTTTCCAGGCCATTTTCCACTAGCCTCCTACACAGTATTGCCAAACTGAATGTCATCCTTCCTTTAAGATGAAGAATAGAGTTCACAACTATTTATCCACAAGTACAGATGGGTGGACAAAAAAACCTCAATGTTAAATGGTTATCCAAATTAACTTTCTTTAGAAGAATTTTTTTTCTTCTTAGATAAAGTTTAGAAATTTAGACATCTTGATTTTATTGCTATTGTGATTAGGGGTTTTCCTTTTTTTCTTTTTGAACCCACAAACATTCTCCTAAGCTTTCTGGTTCTCAGCTAGCTGGCTTCCAGGCATTCAACAAATTAAGGAGAGCTTACTGGCAGGACACCCAGACCCTGATTTGGGGCCAGTTCTGAAGTGGAAAGGTACATAGAAAATGGGTCAGGGCAGTGGAAAGTGGCTTCAATTTGGTATGAGCAACAAATGAAGATTCAATTGGCTAAAGAATATTCTTATTTGGATATTTTGTTTCTCTTTCATCACAACATCCATCACAAAAGTAAACTTCTCTCCACTCTGGTTACTCTTGGCTACATCTGCTCAATATGAAAAATGCCTTAATGGTCATGGTCCACATACCAATATAAATGAAACAGAAAAGATTGTACAAATAAAAAATATCCAAACATAGTGAGACTCTTTCAAAGACAATGAACTGTTTGCCTTTTCCATTTTTCCATAAGTGTAAGTTAAAATGAAGATCTTGTATAAATTTTTTTCTTACTGGTTACTCTAGTATCTTCAGTTGGAGTTACAGAATCTGGGTTCAGATTCTGTCTCTGGCACTGAAAATCTTTGTGGTCTTTAGCAAGTCACTTAACTGAATTATTTCTTAGTTTCATCATCTATGAAAGAGGTGGTATAAGCAAATGAACTGTTCTATAAAATCCTTTTCAGCTCTATTTATAATAATTATTATTATTCTATCATATATTATAGTTATATAATATATAATAAGTATAATATAAATATTATAATAATAATTACAACAACTTCATTCTTATTTTCTCAATATCATCTCATTTATCTTCCCACTCAATTCTGAAATTTAAATACTACTATAATTCTACTTTTAAGGATGAGGAAACTGAAACAAATGAAAATTAAGTGATTTGCTCATATTCACACAACTACTAAATATTTGTGAGTGGAACTGAACTTAGGTTTCTTCTTCTTCTTCTTCTTCTTCTTCTTCTTCTTCTTCTTTCTTCTTCTTCTTCTTCTTCTTTCTTCTTCTTCTTCTTCTTCTTCTTCTTCTTCTTCTTCTTCTTCTTCTTTCTTCTTCTTCTTCTTCTTCTTCTTCTTCTTCTTCTTCTTCTTCTTCTTCTTCTTCTTCTTCTTCTTCTTCTTCTTTCTTCTTCCTCCTCCTTCTTCATTGTTGTCATTATCATTTTTCTTCCTCCTCCTCCTTCTCCTCCTTTTACTTCTTTGACATTTTTATTGTGCCTCATCATTTTAAATTTTTAATATTTTATTTTTCCTAATTACAAGCAAAAACAATTTTAACCTTCATTTCTTTATGATTTTGAGTTCCAAATTCTCTCCTACCCTCCTTCTCCTCCACCATCTTTGAGAAAGCAAACAATTTGACAAAGGATATACATGTGCAGTTATCAAAACATATTTCCATGTTGGACATGTAAAAGAAAACACAAATCAAATATTTTTATTGGTTTTTGCTTTAGAAAAAACTAAACTTCAATCTGCATTTAGATTCCATCGGTTCTTTTTCTGGAATTGGGTAGCATTTTTTTATCATAGATCCTTTAGAATTGTGTCAGATCTTTGTATTACTGGGACTAGCTAAATCATTTACTGTTGATCTCTGTATACTATTGATGTTACTGAATAGAGTGTTCTAGTGCTGTTCACTTCATTTTATATCAGTTTATGTAAGTCTTTCCAGGTTTTTTTCTGAAACTACTTTACTCATCATTTCTTATAGCACAATAATATTTCATCACTGTCATATAGAACAACTTATTCAGCCATTCCTCAATGGATGAGCATTTCCTCAATTTTTAATTCTTTGCCTCCACAAAGAGTTACTATTATTTTTGTGCATGTAGGTCCTTTTCCTTTTTTTAATTCCCTTTAAGATATAGACCTAGTGATGCTATTGCTGGGTCAAGAAGTTTTATATTCTTTTGAGCATATAAAATCAGATTTTTTTCACATTTTTAAATTTATTTGATTTTCCAATTTACACATAAAATTACATTTTGGTCATACATATACTTTTATATATATAATACACACACACACACACACACACACACACACACACACACACACACATATATATTTCCCTATGAATTATGTTGAGAGAGAAAAATCTGAACAAAAGGGAAGAACAAGAGAAAAACAAAACAGAAGCAAAAGAAAAAAAGTGAACAAGAATCTGTTGATTTACTTTCAGTCTCCATAATTCTCTCTCTAGATGTGAATAGCATTTTCCTTCCAAAGCTTATTGGGATTGCATTAAATCACTGAACCACTTAGAAGAATCAAGTCTGTTATAGTTGATCATCACACATCTTGCTATTACTGTGTACAATGGATTCCTGGTTCTGCTTATTTCTCTCAGTATCAGTTCATATAAATTTTTCTGGGCCTTTTCAAAATCTTGTTCATCATTTTTACTTTCCATTATTTTCACATACCATAACTTATTCAGCCATTTTCCAATTGGGCATCTACTCACTTTTCATTTTTTTGCCACTACAAAAAAAGTTGCCGTAAACATTTTTGCATATGTGGGTCCTTTTCACTCCTTTATGATCTCTTTGAGATACATGCCCAGTAGTAGCACTACTGATCAAAAGATATGTGCAGTTTGATAGATCTTTGGGCCTAGTTCCAAATTGCTCTCCAAAATGGTTGGATCATTTCACAATTCCACTAACAAAGCATTACTATGAAATTAGGTCTTTTTGAGAATATTTTACCCCCTGCACCATTTATATGCCTCAATGATTTGTCATTTCTTTTTAGGGTCTTGGTTTCCTCCTCACAAATTACTAATTAGGTAGTTGGACTAAAGAGCCTCCAAGTTTCATTCCAGTTCTCAGATAATGCTCTAGAGATTATAAAAGTAAAACAAAAACAAAAACAATACCTTCTTTTGAATAAACAGAGAAAGGGGAGTAATAGTTTCAAATAGCCTTTTAATAAGAGTTTTGCTTTAACTAAACATGAATAATTCAATTCCATAAATATGTTACTCAAGAAAAATAGATGTTAGGGAAAAAAAATAAAAAGTTATCTTGCCTTCAAAAACTTTACATTTTACTGGGGTTACAATATTTTCAGAAGTAGCTGAAAATAATATAAATATAATGGTAAGAAAGTGAAAGAACTGATGACTAGAGCAATCAAGAAAGACCTCACATAGGAAGAGGCACCTAAGCTGTGCTTTTAGAAACTATATATAGACATGAGAAGGGTGTCCATCTGGAACATGGGGGTTAGGGAATAGAGCATGTACAAAAATAGAGAAGTAGGAGATTTGCTATAGTAAATGTTTTTGTTGTGTCTGTCTATATATGTGGATGTGCCTACATATGGGCCTACAAACCGTGGTAGAGGCAGGTACAGACCTTGCATTAACCTAAGGAATCCCAGGTTTGGAAGCTCCTTCTATACTTGCACTCAGTGAAATAACTCATAGACTTAAAGAGATGCATAGAGCATTCAGGCAATAACTTGCCCATCATCACATACTTAGCTCATAACAACGGCCAGACTTGAACCCCTGCCAATGAATTGCTCAACAAGCATTTATTAAACACCTACCTTGCACCAGACATTGTTCTAGACACTGGGATATGAGGAATGAAACAACTTCTACTCTTTAAGAGTTTACATCCTCATAGAGGAGACAAAAACACATATACATGTATATGTATATTTAAAAATACCTATATGTATATATAATAATGAATATCAATAGATTATATGAATCTTTACATATATAAATATCTGTATATAACATAGTTATTCATATATAATTTTACATTTTTATTTAGTTAACTTTAGATTTAGAATGGTTTATGAGGAGACTAGTATATATGTGCATGTTTACAGGTATATATTTATGTGTGTGTGTGTGTATATATATATATACACACACACACATAAATATATGTATATACACACACATAAATATATACCTGTATACATGCACATATATATATGCATAAGTTAAGAATATGTGTGTATACATGCATATATAGTCACTCTGTATACTACTCTGTGTTTTTAATTTTTTAAATATTTTCTTCATGTTTACATCTATTCAAAATAAATATAAAAAGCATAATTACAAATAAACATAAAATTGTTAAATATAAGATATTAGAGGGCTATAGCTGTTTTGGGGAGGTCAGGAAAGGACTTATATTGAAATAAATGTTTCAGATGAGTCTTGAAGGAAAAGAGGAACTAAATGAGACATAGGCGAAGGAGTGCATTCTAAGCATGAAGCATGACCAATACAAAGACATAGGGGTGTGTGTGTGTGTGTGTGAAGAAAAAAAGGGAAGACTCTTTTGACTGTACTACAGAGTACAAAAGAGAGAATAATATATATATGGAGTCTAAAAAGGGACATCTTGTTGAGGTTTTTGGGTAGGGTTTTAAAGCTAAATTGGATAGTTTATACTTTATTCTACAAGCAATAGGAAGCCAATTGAGTTAATTGAGAGGGGAACTGACACAGTCAGATCTGTGATTAAGGCAAATCACTTTGACAGCGTTATGTACGATGGAGAGTGATAAGAAAGTAGAATCAGATAGACTAGTTTAAAAAGCCCCTACAATAATCTAAATGACAGAAAGCAGGGATAGGTAAAGACTGCAAACCTTGGATTTTAGAATAATGGTCAGGGCAGAGGAAATGATGAACTCTATTTCAGAATACTGAATTTCAGAAATATTGAATACAGATATATTGAAATTTCCTTGGTATAACTCATTTGAGAAATCTAGTAAGCCATTGATAAAGCAAGATGGAAGCTCAATGGAAATACTGGGATTAACTATATGGATCTAGGATCACAATAGGGATGATAATTAAATACATGGAAGTTGATGAGATAACCAAATTGAAAGCACAGAAAGAGAAGAGTCCTCAGAACTATGAAGACCACTCATATTTAGGTTACCATTAGAGAAACCAACAAAAGGTAATAAGAAGAAATTAAATAGGTAGGCAAAGGATCAGGGAAAAAAATGCCTTGTTTTTTCAGACTCTTTATAGGCTATATATTTTTTCTATTTCTTGATTTAAAATATTGTGATTGATCCAGACAATGTGTATTCTGATAATTGGGTGTTAGCATACAAAATTCTTTAGCAATGAACAATATTTTGATGGGAAGTCTATAATTAAAGGTTGGACTTTCTAACCAAGAAGAAAAATTTATAATTTCTGATTTTTAAAAAAGAAACTAGCTAAGTAGCTTTTAAATAATTCTATACTCATAGTTTTAAATCTGAGAGCCATCTTCAATGGTTATTTGATATTCCGTGTTCTTTCAGTGTAGTTGTTTTAATGATTATGTTTTGAAAGCTATATACATGACAAAACTTCACAATTTAAGATATCAATCAATTAGCAAGTATTTACTAAATTCTATGTTCTAGAGTTTGGCTAGGTACTGAGGACACAAGAACAAACCTGTAATTGTCACTGGAAGAGAAAACATGCATATATAAGTATCCCAAAAACCAATTCACTACATGACAAAGAACAAATCCAATTGGGGTGAGAGGACATATTCCAAGTGCATAACTAGTTAGAGGGCTATAAATCTCTCTCCCAAATTATTCTGTTTTAGCATAAAAACACACCACTTTCTTATATAATTCACTTTTTAAGCCAAAGAGGGCTATGGAAGAACACAGCAGGAGCCAATTGCCATTCCTATTCAAATTATATTAACTAGAAAAAGAAGGGGGGAAGAGAGACCCAAAACAAGTTTTAAGAAAGAAGGGGAACCTAATAGCTTCAAGACAGATGGGGAAGAAGAGCAGATCAAAGAAGTAATACATTTCTTTCCTTACAAAAAAAGCCATGACTTTTCAAAGTTACTCTGAACTGAAAGTCTCTTGTGTTCCAATTTATTTAGTATTCTTTTAATACTGCATATTCAAAGAGACCTTTTCTTCTTCCCAGGGGACTTCTGGCAAAATATCCCATTTCATTAACCATCCAAATGAAGAAGAATTTCATTTGAAGTATAGAATTTAGGAAAAATTTCCTTGAGCTCTAGAATGCCCTGAGTGCCTTCAAATTTCTAATTCTTAAGTAACTCTTCAAATTTGTTTAAATACTAAAACTTCAAAGCTTTTAAAAATAATTCTATTCCATAGCCACCCTAACTGCCTTAAGCCCTGTGGGGAACTCCCTACCAAAAAAAAACAGACCCTTTATTTTTGACACTCATAAACGTCAAGGCAAACATACACTGATGGTTCATTTATCACATGGAAGTTGAATGAACATATGATTAGAAGCAGAATAAGTAGTAATAAGTTTGGAATCTGTTCCACATTTTGTCACTCTGTGTAGTCTCTGTGTCAATTTACATTTACTGAAGCTGGAATTTATTAAGGTATATTAGGGGCAGGCCTGGGGTTCATATTTCAAATTTTTCTGCTATTCTCCCATGTGAAAGTAAAAAGAAATGTCTCATTGATACTGATGATTCCCACCACTGCTGACTATAGTTCCACTGTGCTTTTCTATCCAGCTGAGAAAATATTTGGCTTTCAAACATCTGGCAAGGGAATGTAGAGAGACCAGTAAGTGATGGTGAATCTCCCATAGTGGAAGTTTTTTGTAGGCAGAGTAAAATGGAGTGAAAGGCAGTTCCCTGGGAATGGAGCTTCAGGGACACCAGATGTCACTATGAATTTCATAGGCATTAGAAGGCCATATAAACAGACACAGATTTGTTTATTGCCTACCTTGAGATTATTGAATGGTTTACAAAATAGAACCAATTAAAAACAAATTATTAATTGACAAATACGCTTGAGAAAATCAGAAATGAAGAACAAAGTTTAGAGTAATAAAAGAAATAAGTGCCAAAGTTTTTAAAAATGTTTAGATAGTAGCTAATTTGTTGGCTTAACTCCGATTAACCTGAAATTGTTATGTTAAGCACTGGCACCAAGTTAGACATATATCATAATGCTTTAAGCCTTATCATAATAATAGAACCATAAGAGACCATTCAAAAATCCCTTTTTGAGGGATTTTTGTTTTCTTCTGGTTTTTTAGAAGCTCAGATACTTACTAGTTGTGTGGCTCTAAGTAAGAACTTAGCCTTTTTTGCCTCAGTTTCTTAACTATAAAATAAGGATAATAATAGCACCAACCTTGCAAAGTTATTGTGAAGATCAAATAAAATATTTTGTTATTTTAAAAAAGCATTTAGTACAGTGGTTGACGCATAATAAGCACTATATAAATGCTTGTTCCCATCGTTTCTCAGCACCTTTTGCTCCATCTCAGTGTTCTATGTGGAAATGTTCAGTCTTTATGCATTTTAAAAGTTCTGAAGGTACATATTGGTAGTATTTCATAATCATTCACTATTGGGCTTTAGCAGTGTGCATATATTACTATGTTTCAGAAAGGAAGTATCAGCTTTTACTAATACCAGCAAATTATTATGGAAAGTACTTAAGAAAAAGAATTTCTTTGTCTGTAAAATGCAAAGGAGAGGCTAAATGATTTCTGAGATTCTCTCTTGTGCTAATATTCTATGATTCTAGATTCATAAAGTAACAATAAGTCTTACAAAAAACTTAAAGGATGGTGACATTTGGCACTGTTTGTATAAATATATGTGTGTATATTGTTATATACATATTATCTCATTTAATTTTTACAATAAGCCTGTGAAGCAAGTACTTAAAATATTATTATCACCATTTTACAGATGAATAGGCTGAAGCAGAGAGATTATGGAGCACAGTCATGCTGAATATGTGAGTAATCAAACTGACAAACTATTTTTTCGCATTTATTTATAATATTGTGAATTTCTATGACATAAAATAAAAAGGTTGCCCGTGAAACTGCAGATCTAATATATACAACTTGCTATTTCTTTTAAATATATAATAAAACTATCATAGACATTTCTTCTTTTTTCCTTCTTTCTGATCTTTCTCCGCCACCTCAAGATGGTTACCATAACACACAAATAGATATGTATGCATGTATGTGAACACATATATGTATGATTTCTCTATACATACTTCTATTTATAAGTTCTTTCTCTAGGTGCAGATATTATGTTTCTTCATATTCTTTATAGTTAATTTGGATATTACAATAGTTAAAATAACATTTGTTTAAATTCATTCTTAAACCAATATTGCTGTTACTCTTGGTTCTGCTCATTTCACTCTTCATTGTTTCATGCAAGTCTTTCCATGTTTTTCTGAGATCACTTAATTCATCATTTCTTGTAACACAGTAGTATTCCATCACAATAACATATCACAATTTGTTCTCATATCACAAAATGGAATCTTCCTGATAAGCCAGCTCCCTATCTACCAAATCATGTTGTATTTTGTTCATATAATGTTATACCGTTTATAATACAAATTGCTCTCTAAAAGTGAGTAAAGTATAGTGAGTAACCATATACTCATCTAAATGCTGACTTGTTGAAGATGTTAAATAGACTTTTATAGCACAAAATAATTTTTGTGCTGCAGGAAATCTTAACCATCAAAAGGTTCATTGATATAACCATAGTAACACAATAAGGAGACCCAGTATGGAACTAGGTCTCCTGTCTCCCATTCAGTCACTTTTCTAAACTGTGATCTCATCTTTAAGATCAGTATTGGAGCAGTGAAAATGCTTTGAAAAGTTAATGTTTCTATTTATTCTTTCTAGTTTCTGAAACAAATATGTCCTTATTATGCTACAAGAGTTTCTTATGTTATTAAAATCCCAAAAGAAAAAATATTAGCAATACTTGAAAGAAACAGGGACAGAGAAGGAAGTCAGGAACTCTTGGGGGTAATCCATATTCAATGACCAAAAAAATAAAAAATCAAATAGTGTTGACTATGAGCCAGGCCTCAATAATTTCATCAATGAAATAAATTGTCGTTTCACTCTATGTGATTCTCTCCTTCCTTCATTTCTTCTTTCCCTTCCTTCCTTCTTCCTTTCTCCATCCTTTCCTTCCTTTTGCTCTTTCTTCCTTTTTTCTTCTTTTCCTTCCTTCCTTTTGTTTTTTTTTTTTTTTTACCTCTCCCTTCTTTTCTTTCTCCCATTCTTCCTTTCTCCATGGCTTCATTTCTTCTTTCCTTCCTTCTTTCTCTCCTTCTTTACTCTTCTCTTCTTCTCTTTCTTTTTTTTCCTTTCCTTCTTTCCTTTCTTCTTTCCTCTTTCCCTTCCTTTCTTCTTTCCTAGTTATGTGAATTTGGACAAGTCCCTTGATTTTTCAGTGCCTCAGGCAATTTTTGTAACATCATAAGTTCTAGAGAAGGGACTTTCTTACTTCAGGTTCCTTCTGCTGATGAAAACCAGAGGCTGACCAAAATAAAATAGCTTTTTCAAAGAAAAAGAAAGAGCTGAGAAAGAGAATTCTTGTAAGAATAAGAGAGATGGCCAAATACATTATTATGCTGTAAATAGGAATCCTGATACATTTTTCCATATGTCTGTTTCCATCAGCATAGGCATTTTTCCCCACTTACTTGTTGTTAAAGCATTATTTTCTGCAAATATTTTTTTTTCCTTTTTTAAAAAAGGGAGAAGGAAAAATAACCTCCCGTGGTGATTAATAACTGTGATTTGTTCAACGGCCTTCTTATACCTTAGAAGCATTTTAAAGGATGTTTGGTTTGGTTTGGTTTTTTGCTTATAGAATATAACTTCCATATAGGAAGCAACCCAGCAACAGCCAGTCAATGTATTTCTTATTTTATTTGTAACTTTAACATCCAATTTTCTCTGACACATCTGGTTTGAAACAGTTCTCTACATGTGCATACATTCCCTAACTCTACAAAATGCACAGAGAATAAACTCTCTTTTTGATCTAATGACTACAGAACAATATTAGCCACATTCATGTAATATTATTGGAAAAGAAAAACCTTGAAATGTCATGTAGCCATGTCAGGGAGAGTTAATAGCACAAATCTAGATGGCCTCCCCTTATTCCCTGTCTGGCTCATCTCATGGCATAGCCTTCTTGATTATAACAAATTAGTTTGACAAATGATTGCTTTCATCAGACTTATTCAATTATCAGACAATGCTTGATAAGTATTTCACAAATAGACACTTTATTTTGAATTGACAGGAAAGATGGATCTCTTTAACAGAATTATTTGTTTAAAGATGAAGTAGGTTTCATGATGGCAAAATGTGATGTGTAATGTGCTGGAAAAATCAGCTATATAGAATTCACATCCCATGAGTCATTATCTGCCTTTTTCTGGGATATAAGGCCCACTCCTAACCAATAACATCTTTCCTGTGTAAGTGGAGGGTTGCCTTGGAATACTTTAATTCCATGCCCTGTGCTATATAATATATTGTTTTATTCAAAAACTTCCAGGTTTTATTTTCATTTTTCAAAAAAATATTGTTTGGATATATTAATTACATATTGTTCATGAAAATAAAATATAAATTCTATCTTCTAGATAGATAGAAGGGGAGGGGAGCTAGGGCAGGCAGGCCTAAGATTTCGCTACTGAAGAGAACTATGGCCCTTGTGAGGAAATTAAAACTACTAATTCATAATCACACCTGCTCTGTAGCTTAAGAGCTCCCTTGAGTACTGGAAGGTGAAAAACTTTGTCCAGGGTCACACAGGCAATATATGTATCAGAAGCAGAACTGAAACCCAGGTTTTCCTTCTTCCAACACCTGCTGTCTATCTACTCTGTCATGCTGCCTCTAAGAGGTGTGATTTTCCCAATGCACTTTATTTTTTTTAATAATTTTTTTATTGATAGAATGCATGCCAAGGTAATTTTTTACAGCATTATCCCTTGCATTCATTTCTGTTCCGATTTTTCCCCTCCCTCCCTCCACCCCTTCCCCCCAGATGGCAAGAATCCTTTACATGTTGAATGGGTTGCAGTATATCCTAGATACAATATATGTGTGCAGAACCAAACAGTTTTCTTGTTGCACAGGGAGAATTGAATTCAGAAGGTATAAATAACCCGGGAGGAAAAACATAAATGCAAGCAGTTTATATTCATTTCCAGTGTTCTTTCTCTGGGTGTAGCTGCTTCTGTCCATCTTTGATCAATTAAGGCTCTCTTTATCAAAGAGGTCCACTTCCATCAGAATACATCCTCAAACAGTATCATTGTTGAGGTATATAATGATCTCCTGGTTCTGCTCATTTCACTCAGCATCAGTTCATGTAAGTCTCGCCAGTCCTCTCTGTATTCATCCTGCTGGTCATTCCTTACAGAACAATAATATTCCATAACGTTCATATACCACAATTTACTCAACCATTCTCCAATTGATGGACATCCTTTCATTTTCCAGCTTCTAGCCACTACAAACAGGGCTGCCACAAACATTTTGGCACATACAGGTCCCTTTCCTTTCTTTAGTATCTCTTTGGGGTATAAGCCCAGTAGAAACACTGCTGGATCAAAGGGTATGCACAGCTTGATAACTTTTTGAGCATAGTTCCAAATTGCTCTCCAGAATGGCTGGATGTGTTCACAATTCCACCAACAATGTATCAGTGTCCCTGTTTTCCCACATCCCCTCCAACATTCCCCATTATCTTTCCCTGTCATTCTAGCCAATCTGACAGATGTGTAGTGGTATCTCAGAGTTGTCTTAATTTGCATTTCTCTGATTAATAATGATTTGGAGCATATTTTCATATGTCTATAAATAGTTTCAATTTCTTCGTCTGAGAATTGTCTGTTCATATCCTTTGACCATTTATCAATTGGAGAATGGTTTGATTTCTTATAGATTAGGGTCAGTTCTCTATATATTTTGGAAATGAGGCCTTTATCAGAACCTTTGATTGTAAAAATGTTTTCCCAGTTTATTGTTTCCCTTCTAATCTTGTTTGCATTTGTTTTGTTTGTACAAAAACTTTTCAATTTGATATAATCAAAATTTTCTATGTTGTGGTCAATAGTGATCTCTAGTTCTTCTTTGGTCATAAATTCCTCCCTCTTCCACAGGTCTGACAGGTAAACTATCCTATGCTCTTCCAATTTATTTATCATCTCATTCTTTATGCCTAGGTCATGAACCCATTTTGACCTTATCTTGGTGTACGGTGTTAAGTGTGGGTCAATGCCTAGTTTCTGCCATACTGATTTCCAATTTTCCCAGCAATTTTTGTCAAATAATGCATTCTTATCCCAGAAACTGGTGTCTTTGGGTTTGTCAAACACTATATTATTAAAGTTATTGGCTGTTTTGTCCTTTGAACCTAACTTATTCCATTGATCAACTAGTCTATTTCTTAGCCAATACCAGATGGTTTTAGTAACTGCTGCTTTA
This sequence comes from Antechinus flavipes, assembly GCF_016432865.1. Classification (NCBI taxonomy): domain Eukaryota; kingdom Metazoa; phylum Chordata; class Mammalia; order Dasyuromorphia; family Dasyuridae; genus Antechinus; species Antechinus flavipes. The sequence continues at coordinate 290,680,095 of NC_067401.1, read as the reverse complement.
TAATATAATTTTAGATCTGGTACAGCTAGGCCACCTTCATTTGATTTTTTTTTTCATTAATTCCCTTGAAATTCTTGACCTTTTGTTTTTCCATATGAACTTTGTTGTTATTTTTTCTAATTCATCAAAGTAGTTTTTTGGGAGTCTGATTGGTATAGCGCTAAATAAGTAGATTAATTTAGGTAGTATTGTCATCTTTATTATATTTGCTCGCCCAATCCAAGAGCATTTAATATTTTTCCAGTTGGTTAGATCAGACTTAATTTGTGTGAAAAGTGTTTTGTAGTTTTGCTCATAAAGTTTCTGATTTTCCCTTGGCAGATAGATTCCTAAATATTTTATACAATCAGTAGTTACTTTAAATGGAATTTCTTTTTGTATCTCTAACTGTTGGGTTTTGTTAGTGATATATAAGAATGCTGATGACTTATGTGGGTTTATTTTATATCCTGCAACTTTGCTGAAGGTGTAGATTGTTTCTAATAACTTTTTGGTAGAATCTCTGGAGTTTTCTAAGTATACCATCATATCATCAGCAAAGAGTGATAATTTGGTTTCCTCATTGCCTATTCTTATTCCTTTAATCTCTTTCTCAACTCTTATTGCCAAAGCTAGCATTTCTAATACAATATTAAATAGTAACAGTGATAGTGGGCAACCTTGTTTTACTCCTAATCTTATTGGGAATGGTTACAGTTTGTCCCCGTTACATATAATGCTTACTGCTGGTTTTAAATAGATGCTACTGATTATTTTAAGGAAAAGTCCATTTATTCCTATACTCTCAAGAGTTTTTAATAGGAATGGATGTTAGATTTTATCAAATGCTTTTTCTGCATCTATTGAGATGATCATATGGTTTTTGTTAATTTGATTATTAATATGGCCAATTATATTGATAGTTTTCCTAATATTGAACCAGCCCTGCATTCCTGGTATAAATCCTACTTGATCATGATGTATTATCCTGGGGATGATTTTCTGTAGTCTTTTTGCTAATATCTTATTTAAGATTTTAGCATCAATATTCATTAGGGAGATTGGTCTATAATTTTCTTTCTCTGTTTTCAACCTACCTGGTTTAGGTATCAGTACTATGTCTGTGTCATAAAAGGAGTTTGGTAGGACTCCTTCATTCCCTATTTTTTCAAATAGTTTATAAAGCATTGGGGCTAATTGTTCTTTGAATGTTTGGTAGAATTCACATGTAAATCCATCTGGTCCCGGGGATTTTTTTTTAGGGAGTTGATTAATAGCTTGTTCTATTTCTTTTTCTGAAATGGGACTATTTAAGCAATTTACTTCCTCCTCTGATAATCTGGGAAGCCTATATTTTTGGAAGTAGTCATCCATTTCACTTAGGTTATCAAATTTATTGGCATAAAGTTGGGCAAAGTAACCCCTTATTATTTCTTTAATTTCCTCTTCATCAGTGGTAAGTTCTCCTTTTTCATTTTTAAGACTGCCAATTTGATTTTCCTCTCTCCTTTTTCTAATCAGATTTACCAAAGGTTTATCTATTTTATTGGTTTTTTCATAAAACCAACTCTTAGTTTTATTTATTAGTTCAATAGTTTTTTTACTTTCTATATTATTAATTTCTCCTTTTAATTTTAGAATTTCAAGTTTAGTAATTGATTGGGGGTTTTTAATTTGGTCTTTTTCTAACTTTTTAAGTTCCAGGCCCAATTCATTGATCTTCTCTTTTTCTATTTTATTCAAGTAAGCCTCTAAGGATATAAAATTTCCCCTTATTACTGCTTTGGCTGCATCCCATAAATTTTGATATGATGTCTCATTGTTGTCATTATCTTGAGTGAAATTATTAATTGTGTCTATAATTTGCTGTTTCACCCAATCATTCTTTAAGATGAGATTATTTAGTTTCCAATTACTTTTTGGTCTATTTACACCTAACTTTTTGTTAAATGTAGTTTTTATTGCGTTGTGATCTGAAAAAAAAGCATTTACTATTTCTGCCTTCCTGCATTTAATTTTGAGGTCTTTATGTCCTAATATATGGTCAATTTTTGTGTAGGTTCCATGAACTGCTGAGAAGAAAGTATACTCCTTTCTGTCACCATTCAGTTTTCTCCAGAGACCTATCATACCTAATTTTTCTAATATTCTATTTACCTCTTTAATTTCTTTCTTATTTGTTTTGTGATTTGATTTATCTAAATCTGAGAGTGCAAGATTGAGATCTCCCACTATTATAGTTTTGCTGTCTATTTCTTCTTGCAACTCTCTTAGCTTCTCTTTAAGGAAGTTAGATGCAATACCACTTGGTGCATATATGTTTAATACTGATATTGCTTCATTCTCTATAGTACCCTTAAGCAAGATATAGTTTCCTTCCTTATCTCTTTTAATTAGATCAATCTTTGCTTTTGCTTGATCTGAGATAAGGATGGCTACCCCTGCTTTTTTGACTTCACCTGAAGCATAATAGATTCTGCTCCAGCCTTTTACCTTTAGTCTATATGTATCTCCCTGTTTTAAATGTGTTTCCTGTAAACAACAGATTGTAGGGTTCTGACTTTTGATCCAGTCTGCTATCCGCCTCCTCTTTATGGGAGAGTTCATCCCATTCACATTTGCGGTTACAATAACCAATTCTGCATTTCCTGCCATCCTAATATCCCCAGATTATACTTTTCTTTTTCTTGCCCTCCTTCCCTTCTTCCCTATTGATCCCACTAACGTCGCACAGCTCTCCCTCTTTAGTATCCCTCCCTCCTCCCTTGGAATCCCTTCCCCTTTCTTGTACCCTTCCCTTATTACTCTTTTTCCTTCTCCCTTTTCCTCTCCCACTTTTTAATGAAGTGAGAGAAGAATCTGTGTAAAACAAATATGTCAATTGTTTCCTCTTTGAGCCAACTCTGATGAGAGTAAGATTCACACAATGTTCCTCCCCCTCTTTAAGTTCCCTCATATATGATAGGTTTCCTCTGCCTCATTGTCGCATGTAGTTTCCCTCTTTTTATCTCCCTTCTTCCCTTTTTCTGTCACTATCCCCTTTCCATTTCTACTTCCCTTTTGTATGTTATATCGGTAAAATCAAATTATACATATGATTTTTATGTATATTCACAACAGAAATACAGTTCTCAAGAGTTCCTTTTACCTTTTTCTACTTCTCTTGATTCCTGTTGTTGAAGATCAAATTTTTTGTTTAAGTCTGGTTTTTTCCTTAGAAACAGATGGAATTCCTCTATTTCATTAAATATCCATCTTCTTCCATGGAAAAAAATACTCAGCTTAGCTGGATAGTTTATTCTTGGCTGCATTCCAAGTTCTTTTGCCTTTCGGAATATCTGATTCCAGGCCCTTCGATCCTTTAATGTTGAGGCAGCCAGATCTTGCGTGACCCTTATTGTGGCATCTCGGTATTTGAACTGTTTTTTCCTGGCTGCTTGTAAAATTTTTTCTTTAGTCTGGAAATTCTGAAGTTTGGCCACAATATTCCTTGGAGTCTTTATTTTAGGGTCTTTTTCAGAAGGTGTTCGATGAATTCTTTCAACGCCTATTTTCCCTTCTGGTTCTATTACTTCTGGGCAGTTCTCTTTGATGATTTCCTGTAAAATAGTATCTAGGCTCTTTTTTTCATCATAATTTTCGGGTAGTCCGATGATCCTCAGGTTATCTCTCCTAGATCTATTTTCCAGATCTGTTGTTTTTCCCAGTAAATATTTGACATTTTTTTCCAATCTTTCATTTTTTTGGTTTTGCTTGACTGATTCTTGATGTCTCAATGAATCAGTCATTTCTATTTGTTCAGTTCTAATTTTTAGTGAGTTATTTTCTTCATTAGCTTTTTTTACTTCTTTTTGTATATGTCCAATTGAGTTGTTTTGCTCTATGGAATTTTTTTCCATTTCACTATTTTTTTTTTTTTTTTTTTTTTAGTGAGTCATTTTCTTTTTCCAATTCACAAACTCTGTTTTTTACCTTTTCCAATTCACATTTCAGGAAGTTGTTTTCTTTTTCCACTTTATCAAATTTTTTCTTTTAATGAGTTATGTGCCTTTTCTGTACTCTTTTGCATAGCTTCTCTTTCCTTTCCCCATTTTTCTTCTAGCTCTCTTTTAAGGTTTTGAATAGTCTCTTCTAGGAGAGCCTTTTGTATTGGAGACCAACAATCATCTGGAGACTGTCTGCTATTAGTCTCTTCAGGGTTGAAAAGCTGTTCTCTTTCTGGGTAGAAACTATCAATCGTTCTTTTGATTTTTTTACTCATTTTGTTAAAGCCTGTAAGGTCTGCCTTCAGAGCCAGGAGGTTACCAGCTTCCTCTGCAGAGCAGTGAAAGGTATATGGACGAGGTAGCTGTCCTGTTGACCGGCTACAAAAAGCAGCGAGGTACTGGAGTGCTCTGGGAAAGAGTTCCCCACCAGAAAGTAACTCAGGCCTGCAGGGCCGGGCTGGGAAAGTGCCTTTCAAAGAACCTCAGCTGTGTGAGATAATGACTGCCCTGGGGCTAGACACTTAGCAGTGAGAGTTTCACTGCCCCAAGCCAAACCCTGCCCTGGGGCTGTGGGTATTTGCAGGGACCGGAAGTGTCTGCCTAGGGAAGCACAGGCAGCTGGGGAGGTTCTATTGCCCCAGGCCGAGCCCCCCACACTGCCGATTAGAGGCTGCCCAGGCTGTGCCCCCTTGCCGTGCAGATTAGTAACTGCCCCCCCGCAAAAACCCCGAACTGCCGGATGTGGCCACAGGCCTGCGGTAAAGTCTGCCTGAGTCACTTCCGGGTTTGAGGGGTTACAGCCAGATCTTGTTAGGCTCTGGCATTTGTTAGAGGACCCTCTGTTTTAGGCTTTAACTTCTCTGCCAGTTTACTGCTTTGTAATCAAGGCAGAGCAATTAGCCTATAGCAGAGTGGTCCCTATAACTTCTCTAGCCACAGAGATCACCCCAGCCCTGGTCTGCTCAGGACGCTAGCCTCTCACTGCCTGTGCTAGTCTGTTCCTGGCCCCTCAGGACAAACCTTTCCTGGCGAGCTTCCGGATGGGCTGGTAAATTGTAGTGCTTCTTATCTTCATGAATTTAAGCAATGAAGAGTTATTTTTGAGGCTGGATTAAATATTTGGTTATGAGGGTAATGAGAGGAGCTTAGAGAGTCGTGTGTGCCTGCTCCGCCATCTTGGCTCCGCCCTGGAAGTTCCCCAATGCACTTTAATTGCTCTCTTGTATCTGTTTTCATTATTAAATAATATAAAATTGTTTTTTTTTTTCCATTCCCCATGAAAGTGCTACCCAAACTATTATCATAAATTTCTAGACAAGTAAGTTTTTCAATTACTTAAAGAAATGAAGGACCAAATTAGGAGATTCTATTTCTGTTACTCAAGTCCACTGCACACCTATGCATTGCCCTTTGGAGAAATGTCAACTAATTTCTTCAGATACTCATAGTCATAGAACATCATCAGAAAAATATTCTTGTTATAAAGATGGGCCTTTCCTTCAAGAAAGAGTTTTAAGCTACCAAAAGCACTGAATAATTTCCCAAAGGCAAGGCAATCTTCGCCACTCCTCTACTTCAAATTTTGGTTCACTCATCATCCATGAGCAACATTAGTCTGACATGTCTATATATTGATGAAACCCATTCTATGTGCTGTCCTTTCAACCTTGGAACAGAGTCTGCATTCTGATATTCTTCTTTCCAATTGGATAGATAAGAAAATTAAGATGAATACTTCCTTAATTCTGCCTCTTCAAATCCTTCTAAGAAAATTGAAGGTGTTTTCTGTTTCTTGAAAATTCTATTTTTCAATAGTTTTCTATGTCAGTTTGAAGAGATATATTACTCAGGTTATCCACATGCCCTGACCAGCTGGTGTGGGCTGACAGGCATCTGTCAGATTGGTAGCTACCTGCTGAAGTGTTCGGTGTTGAACTGTTTAACTTGCTGATAATTCACTGTGCTAGGACAAAAGCTGTGAAATTTTCTTGGACTGACAGCCTATGGCTCTCTCTTTCTCTACTTTAATGAAAGTTAAATGAGATTTTTACAAGATCACAAGGGGGCATGTCTCCTGGGACTAGCACAGACATCTAGTATTGCTTACCTGTAGGCTTAATCTGCCCTTGATCCTATGGGCATAATATATATTGCTCTCTGCCCTCCAGAACAAGCAAGATTGGATTCTGCATTTTTTTCAACATGTGGTTCCCACAAAGAAAGGCTTTCAGATGGAGAAACAGAGGTCACTGATGTTGGGGTTGTGCCCTTAATCCATATTTCAACTGCCGGTCTTTCCTTGAATATTCTCATTACGGGATGAATTCACCTCAATTGGTATATGTGTAGATTTTTAATATCATGGATGATGAAATGATTGGAAATGTATGGGAGCATTTGAAGGGAAAATAGCTCAGGAAAAAGACTAGATTTGCTCCATTTTTAAAATGAATCAGAGAAGAATTTGAAGATCAAAGGTGAGTTGTGTTCTTTGCTGACTAATTTGTGGAGAATCTCTCTCTCTCTTTCTCTCTCTCTCTCAAAAAAAGTGTTTGAAAAAAGCAGCACCAAAAGAAGGACATTAAGAAGTCCTTTGTCTAACAGTGGTAAAACCTAAAATAATCTAAGAGTTATAATGGGTTTAAATGCAATGATCCTAAAATGCAGGCAGATATCATCAATGGCTCACTTGCTTGTTTACCTGCAATGTGAGTGTGAGAGCATACCACTCATGAATAAATTCACCAAGGCATCTTTCTATACAACCATATGAGTCTACTAAGAAACCTAGAAATTATCATTGGTAAAAAAAAAAAAAAAAAATTCCCAGATTTAGCCAAAGATGCATTAATACAAGTAAATATAGTATTCTAATAAACAAGAAAATCTTTAAAAGTGCTTATCATCAATCCAGATCCAACATACTTCCTTTTAGGACTACAACTGTTTTCTGTTTTTCTTCATTTTCTATCCTCTAAAAATAAATTTATCTATGGTAAGCAATTAATAAACTATAGTGTATAATGGATACAGTGTTAGATATGGCAATCAAGACCTGAGATCAGAATCTTGACTTAGACATTTTCCAGTTTTGTGACCCTCTGATACTAAAGTCAGATACTAGGTCTGCCATCTCCACTGTGTAGTTTTATCTCTGCTCACTATCTTCTGCCTTTACAGCATAGCTATTGCTATTTTGTTAGCATGGTGTTTAAGCTATGAACTGGGCTTTAAGAATCTTGTCTTTCAGGAAGTTTTATCTATCTCCAATTTTTTTTCCTCCTAAAAGCCCCTCTTCAGAATAAAAAAATACCACAGGGTTTTTCTTCCATCCTATGCATGGGAGGGGAAAAAGTGTCAGACCTCAGGATTTCTCAGATTCTTTGGCAAGCATAGAGCTTAGAATATCACCTGACACATAGTAGGTAGTTAATAGAGACTTGCTGGCTTGATTTGGATTGATTCTTTTGAAAAGGCATATGGAATTTATTATATGCTTTTTAAAAGGTAATGAAATTTCTCAATTTCAGGTGCAAATTTTTGTTTCTGTTTTACTTCACATATGGAAATGCTCATCTTATTTGGTGTTTGTTAAGTTCAGAATAAAAAATACTCAAAAAAGAAAAGAAAAGAAAAAAAAAGAAAAGAAAAGAAAAGAAAAGGGTTCATGGCTAAAGAAAAGCTAGATACAGTGGTACCAGATTTTAATTGATTCAGTTCATTTTTGTTGATCTTCTTTCATATAGATGGACAGCTTCTTTTAATGTCTTTTGAAGCACAGCAGAAATTCCTTTATAATATTTATAACAAATGATATTTTAAGTATAAAAGGCCCATACAGAGAAAATGCTTGCCAAAGAATCTGAGAAATCCTGAGGTCTGGCACTTTTTCTCCTCCCTTGCATAGAATAGAAGAAAAACCCTGTGGTATTTTTTATTCTGAAGAGGGGTTTTAGGAGGAAAAAAAATTTGAAGATAGATAAAACTTTTTGAAAGACAAGGTTCTTAAAGCCTAGCTCATATCTTAAATACCATGCTAAAAAAAAATAGTAGTAGCTATGCTGTAAAGGCAGAAGATAGTAAGGAGAGATATAACTACACAGTGAAGATGGCAGACCTAGTATCTGACTTTAGTATCAGAGAATCCAGTGGAATGAGAAGAAAAGTTATTAAAGGGACTGTCTGACCAAACCTGTTAGACCCACTGAAATATGATCTATAATTGAATTAAGATACTAGTCTCTTATCATACCCTTTTATGTCTGTTAATTATCACTATATTACTGTTGGGTTTTGCCCTTTGTTTTTGAAGAGGACCAAAATGACATCATTATGTTAGAATCAAGTTATAGTATGTCTGATTGTGGCTGATCAGACCAATATGGTGTGCCAGAATGTTCTTCCACAAGTCATCTAGAAATAGTCCTTATGAACATTTTGAGTAGCTTCTCTAATTTTGCATATTTCGTGTTTCTTTTGTGCTAATTCAATTCTGCTTTACCTATGAAGCATAGCACCTTCTCTGATGAAAGCATGCCATTCTAGGTGGTCCTGTGTTAAAGTGTCTCCCATCTCATATAATTGATTCCAAAATTCTTAAAGATATCCCTTGAGAGAGTCCTTGTATCACTTTTTCTGTCCACCCTTTGAGGGCTTGGCAAATAATTTTTTGGCAAGTATACACCCAATATATTAATCCTAATAATTATAAATATGTACTACATATTAGTGTATTATCACTATTCCCAGACAATGTTAGATAGAGAGCTCATCTCAGAGCCAGAAAAACCTAAATTCCAATACTGGTTTTAATTTATTGGGTTACCCTGAACAAATCATATAAGCTCTCAGTGCTCTAGGTAAACCTCTAAAACTACAGGTTGCAGAGAAGATGTTGATCTGCAATCCAAAGAGCCTCCTACACAAATGAAATTACCAACCCAATTCCTATCCTTAAAGAGTAATTTAGTAGCTTATTTCGTTGGTAGGCTTGACTGCCTATAAGAGGTTGAAGTCTTGAGAAAGAGAAGGCAGATTTCTGATGCTTCCAGGGATATTTCTAGCTGGGAATGAAATGAGCCAGAAAGTTATTATTAAGAAGGCCTAAAGATTAAGCCAGGGTGATGTGATCTCAAGCTATCTATAATGGGCTACAGATTGCATAAGATTCCACTAATATTTTCCTCCAAAGTCTCTGTAATAGGAATGTGTCAGGAGTCTCCCTATAAGGGGGTATTTTTTATTACACCCCTGCTAGGATTTCACTTAGCTCAGGGAGCCCATAGAATGAATGCATTTGCCAGAAGACTTTGAGCTCCAGAGACAAAGCTAAAAGAGAAGCAGCAGTTGCCTTAGGATAGAACCATAAGACACTCTCAGGAAAAAAGGTTTTAAAATGTTTAAACTCTTGTACTACATCAAGCCTCTAGGACTCATTCCTGATTAGTTGCTTTTTTCCCCTCATCCTTGCTTTCAAAAAAATAACTAAAAGATACAGCCTTATTTTGTACATTTTAATATACATTTTGGAAATTTATTTAAAATGTCAAACTCTCATTGGCTCTCTCGATACAGTGATATTATGGGATAATAATAACTAATAATATTAATAATGATAATTTTCCTGTTGATTAAATTTCTTCTCAATTCTGAATTGTTCAACTTATAGACATAATAGATTCATAGTAAATGGTCCTTAAGTGGAGCAGGGGATTTCTTTTTTTGTTTTTCATTAGCAACTTCTAAAAATACAGAAACAAAAGTAAGTGAAGAGTTATAACTTCAAGTTTTAGCATCTTTAATTGGAATCAAATAAAGGAAAAAGTTCCCTCTTCCCCCTCAACTCTGCAGGAAGTGAGTATCCACCTGGTAAAAATTGAGGAAACACTTTAGGGACAGAAAACAAGCAGATAGAAAACTTCCTTTAGTTTATGCTCCTGGGAAAGAAGGACAAGAGCCTCATGAGAATTTTTTGGAAATATTCTTTCAAATCCAATCTATTTATTCCTCTTCTTTCACTTGTACATCCATATCTTACCCCACCACACAAGGTTCATTATTCTGTTTCCTGGATCACACTTCAGGTGATATCTGATCTTCAGAATCACAAGAACTTGGACATACTGACAGTTTTCCTTAGTTACCCTTCTCCAAACTTTGCAAGTAGGAATCTCGGTAGCCCATCTCTGAAACAAAGGTACATCCTAAATTATTGCAGGAGTAATCCAAGGTTCTTAAAGATTGTATTAGCAGAGAATAAACTTTAGTAGGTTCTGCCTACCCAAAAAAGTTTTAACTATGGGCATGGAGACTAGCCATATGTCTCTTAAGGGCTATCCCAGCTAAGTTTGAAGAGGCTATCACAAGATACTTGGCCATTAGGGAATCTGGTCCAAAGTTGGTAATAATGCTTGTGGACAGACTGACAATAATTGTTTTATTGTTCGTTGTTCATTCATTTTTGAAAGGAACTGATAACATCACAGGGTAGTGTCTTGACTAAAATGTGAATTGGATTTAAATGAAGCAGAGTTGACCAAAATCATCAGCCTTACTCTCTCTTCCAGAGTCAACTAAGACTAAAGATGTCAAAGTCAAAGATGATTGATAATGACCTTGGTTTCTTCAACATCAGACAAAGCTCTAAGTGCTCCAAAGCATCTGTGTTAACAACCTTCATGACTCCTGGAACAAAGTGTTCTCACCTATTCATTTTGCCAGGGAAAGTCTCCATATGCTTAAGGTAGATATTCCCCCAACTCATTGATAGGTCTGAGGCTTGTCAGATACCCTCAACCTGGTTTAGTCCATCTGTTGAGATAGTTTTACTGGACTGTGACTGCTGCACGTGCTACAGTTTCTTGATACCATAGATAAGAGTTGGGTGAGAGGTGCTCATCAAAAGTGGGATGAGCAACTCTGAAAAAGGATTGGCAAGCCCTCACAATAGAGGTGCTAATCTTCCCTGAACTCTCCTTACAGTGATTATTTACAGATTAGCACTAATTAAATGTTTCACAGCAAGCCATGGCATTGACCACCAAGGGCACTCAATTTGCACATTAGTGGAGGCAGTTCTCATACTGAGGAAATCACAGATCCTCTGAAGTACTAAAATCTAAGACATCTGAAGACCATAGGCTTTTCCCTTTTATCAATTCTATCATAATATAGTAATACTTCTCTCCATCTTGTCTATTATAGCTGTCAAAATCCCTTTACAGATTCATTTCCAAATCATCTCTTTGGATGTCATCATGAGCCCATATTGCAAAGGCAAGGAAGGGATATTTACAGAGGTAGTCTTTGCAGAGTAACTGCCTGGTTAGGAATTTGTACTTTATTATACCTTGTGTTAAATAAGTCTGCCATGTGGAAATCAATAATTACCGGATGAAAACTAGATTTAACAAATCTTTGTTTTAGAAAGGAATCTGTATCCCAGATATAATATAATGTACATACAAATTGTTAGGAAGATCCCTGGGTTCTAATCCCAGTTTTTCCACTCACTATCTGTATAATCTGGTGTAAAACACTTAACTTTGGGGCTGGATATCTTTAGCTATCAGTTAGGGTATTGAATTCAGTGACTCTAAGATCTTTCTAGCTCTAAACCTATGTTCTTTTAATTTGCAGAAATTTAACCCACCACATGGATAAAGAAAACTATCCTTTATTAGAAAGTTCTCTAAACCAATGATATCATACATCTGAAATTTTTAAAAATTCTCATTAGCATTCAGAGTTTAAAAAAAGAAGTTTGTTCAGCTATAAAGAGAAATGGAATGTGTATATTTTGGTTTTTGTAGGAATGTTCACTCTAACAAAAACCTAATGTGGCATTGATTAAGAAAATAAACCAGAAGTAAGAGGAGAAAGCCACAGGAACAAGCTTAGAAAGAGCACCTAGTGAGAAAAGGGAAGTGGAAGAAAGAAGCAAGGAACAAAAAGATAGAAAAGCAGATAACCAACAAGAGGGCAGGATTTTTTCCCTCATACTCCCAGATGTGTTTTCCTCCTCTTCTTGAATTATAGCTAAAGGAATCAGCAGGCCTTTTTCAGGATCAAAGTAACAAAGCCTTGAAGGAAATCTTGACCTTTTGATTGTTAATCAGGTCCACAGATTGCAAATCCTATATGCTGGGAAGGATTTATGAGATTTAGTCCTCCCTTACTCTACAACAATTGGTCCTAAATTCTTAAAGAGATAATCAGGTTCCTCTCTTCTCTCCTTATACCTGGATGTTTCACAGATGGAGTCTGAACCCAGGCTTATTCAACAAATATCAGATAGACTATCATGACAAAAGGACACATAATCATCATCATCATCATTATCACAAGTGTTCCTTAACCCTGGTTATCTAGTATCTGTTGCAAAAGTCTGAATTCAGACTTTTTGAAAAGTTTTTTAAGTTTTATTATTTCAATTAATCTATAAAACAGCACTGTGGGATAGTACCATTGTGCCCAATCTACATATCAGGAAACAGACCTAAAGAAAGTAATTTTTTTTTCAAGGTCACAATCCATAACTGTGTTTGAAACTCTCTGATTCCAAAACCTTGTCCCTTAACCATACTGTAACAGTACCTTGAAGTTTAAGAAAGGTCGTTTAAAGAGAAATAAAAATACCTTTAGGAAATCAAAGAAAACCTATAAGAAAGCAAAGGAAAAATGGACAACTCTGAACATACTGTGTAGTATTTATCATATAGGCTGTCTTGAAATGGAAATTCATTGATTTATATTATGAATACTCTCATGTTCTGCTGTGCACATGGCAATTTTTTCCTTTTTGATTTTCCATTTAAATTTAAAATAAAAAAATTTTAGAAGAAAAAATTTTTAATTGTGCAGGATAACAAATGTGGAAATATGTATAAAAAACTGTACATGTTTAACATAGGTAGTTTGCTCTCTAGGGGAGAGGGAGGAGGGAATGGAAGGAGAAAAACTTGGAACACAGGGTTTTGCAAAGGTGAATGTTGAAAACTATCTCTGCATATGTTTTGAAAATTAAAAGCTATTATTAAAAAATGAAACCTAAAAGGTTAACAACTCTTCTAAAAAGAAAAAAAATAAAGATAAAAGAACCAGAAAAAAGGAAAAAGAAAACCAATAATAAATTCACAAGTATAATTCATTACCCCCAGGAGGTGAATCCAGTCAGCATACTTTCATGATTTCTACCACACATGAGTAGGAGCAAATTCAGTTGATGATGGAAATAATTAAAATAATTCAAAAATAGGACCTGGCAGGGAAAGATACAAAAAGAAGGAGGTAAAAGACTTGAGAGAAAAAGCAACATAAAATTGAATGAAATGACTTGCTCATTCTCATATTGATGAGAGAGAGAGAGAGAGAGAGAGAGAGTGTGTTTGTCTGTGTGTGTGTGTGTTTGTGTGTTTTAAGGAAGCAATCAGAATTAAATGACCCTAGCCAGGATCACACAGCTAGTATGTCCTTGAGGCTGAATTTAAACTGAGGTCTTCCTGACTCCAGGATTAAGGCTCTATCCACTATACCCCCTAGCTGGCTCCATAGCTAATAATTTTCAGAACTGGAATTTGAACCCAAGTCTGCAGAGTGAAAACTTCAGTGTTGTACACACCATATTGCCCCTCAAGAAGTCTTAAATTTCATAGTTAATGTCACAGATGATGGTTACTCCTTTCCATTGGCATCAATGGCAGAATCCTAGACTGAGCTAAAATGGTGGGTTGTAAGCTACTGTGTGGAATCTTTAGTCATTGCTGGGCAATTGTATGTGGTGGAACTAAATGAATGCTTTGTTTGTAATTAGAGAAACTGTTCTAATCTCAGTTCTGACCTTCAGCAAGTTGATTCATTTTCAAATGTGTTTCCTCATTCATAATATGAAGGTCTGAATTACATGACTTCAAAATGACCTTTTTTTCCTAAATCTACAATTCTATGAAGGTTTTCTTCTTGACGGTTGCTGCTTCTGCTTCTCCTAATTGGCCATAGCATCATCTTTTCATCAAGACTAAAAATAAATGGAAGCAAAGAACAGTGGATAAAGCATTAGGGGCAGGAAGACCTTCTCCAAACACTAGCTACGTGATCTAGGGAAAATCACTAACTTCCTGAGTCTATATTTTTTTCATATGTAAAATGAGAGATTACATATAATGTCCTCCAAGCTTCCCTCCAGTTCCAAACAATTATCTTATTACTAGAAAGAAAGAAGGAATTCCTAGAATTTGAGAATGGGTATCATAGGCATCAGACTTCCTTTTACAGAAACTGCAGTGTAGGTCTAATGATTTTACCCTGAAACCTTTGGAATATTAATAAAAGAAGTTCATTCATTAATTCATTCAGCAAACATTTATTATATCCCTATTGTGTTTGATGCATTAAATTATGGGAAGGAAAAAATGAGGGAAAAAACTAAGCCTTACTATCTACTTTAAAGGTTCTTGAGGAAAACTTGCATACAGATGAATATTTATTAGATTATAATTTAATATTATATCATATATTAATATTAATTATTGAATAGTATTATGCTATGTATTGATGTTTGATTATGTGGGTATATATATATATATGTGTATATATATATATATATATACTAAAAAGTGCAAAAGAGGAACACAAAGTTCTAAGAGATCAATCCAATGTAGTATCATTTCTATCTGTTCTCAGAGATACCAGGCTCCTTTTCTACTAACTCCTTAGCATCTCAGTTGTAACATTTCAGATCCAAGCTATTTCTATTTCTATCAATTGCTACCCATCCTTTTTTCTCCAATTTCTAGAGCCGAAGTTGGAGAGGACAGTATGGATTTTGGAAAGAGACAGATGCTCCTTTGTGAAATTTTTTGTTCTCCAAGGCAGCTTTTGTTGTGCCAGTCTCCTCTAATTGTCCTGCTTCAGTTTCCCTAATGGTCCTGCCTCAGTTTCCCTAAATTGTCCTGCCTCAGTTTCTCTAATTGTTCTGCCTCAATCCCCCTGGTTTAACCCTTCTTCTCTGCTCCTTAGAACTGAGATAATTGGGGCTGTGGAGATCTGGCATTCCAAAAGATAAGACTCCAGCTGTCCAATCTCAGATACCTAATTGGCATTGTCTATATCTCTAAGTTTCAGACTTCTGGCTCTAGTTGGACACCTGCTAAGTCCTCCCAATTTGTTTGAATTTATGGTCCTAACCCTGACGTCAGAACCGGATTGAAGGTCCCTGCCTGGAGATTCCCACTTACCAGAATTTGGACTCCAACCCTTCTCTTTGTGTACCTGAACTTAAAGCTATATATATATATGTCATTGAAAACTCACATTTGCTGCTGTATTCTTCAAGACAAAAGTCTCATTCAGCTCTGGGATCAAAAATGGATTCTTTTGGTCCCAGTAAATCTTTCCCTCTAAGAAATCCAAATAAAATCTTAAAAACTCTCTAATCTTTTACCTTGCCTCAGTTTCTCTGACATTACACTTTTCCCTTATTTAGAATGTATTTTCTTTTTTGTGCCATATTTCATGAGAACTCTTCTATCACCACAACAACTCTTGCTTACTAGAATCAAAATTGAAATAGTCATTGGTATATGAATGTTTCTGTTGTGTATGTGGTTGTTTGCTTACATGATTGAATTTAAAGAAGACCTTCAAAACTTTATGGAGAGAGCTTCTTCCTCAACAAAACATTTGCTGAAGTAGGTTTTATATGTATGATTTTGCTGTCACTTGGCAGGTCTGAAATACAACCCACCCCTTTAATTTTTTCTAGATTTTATGTCTATATACTACAAGCAGTTTGATTCAACTATGGCCCTAGAAGCTATAAAGAGAGATTTCATATCCAATTAGTCAGTTAACAAATGTTTAATAAGACTATATTATATATTAGGTACTATGCTAAACACTGGGAAAGCAAACAAATGCAAAAATAATGCCTCCCCTCAAAAAGCTCCCACTTTCATGGTGAAAATAGCATTCAAATAATTATGTGCAAACAAAATACATATGATATAAATTGGAGCTCACTGATAGAAGACAGGCAATAGCATTGAGGAGTTTAAGGAAAGGCTTCTTATAAAAGGTAGAATTTTAGTTGGTATTTAAAAGAGAATGGATAAGAATCATGGAGAATTATTGATAAGAACCTTTCCTTCATTCTATTTTGATTATTATCACTCTATGTAATTCTAATTTTCAATGGCACAAAGGATAAGGATAAGAGATTTAAAACTATAAGGAAATTTGGAGGTAATCTACTATATACCTCCTCTCATTTTCCACATTAAGAAATTCAAGCCTAAAGAAGTTGGAATCTTCACCTCTATCTCCCAGTGTTTAATGTTTTTAAATGACTATATTATAAACAAATGATTGAATGAATTGAGCAGACACAGTGTTTTCATTCAAGCCCTTTCAGCAAAAAATTTACTCCTATATTAAAATGAAAGAGCAAGTAACACCTTCCCTTGAGAAGAACAAATTGCATCCATATCTGACTAAGTTGACTGTTGTATTAAAGAGATTGTTCAGTCTCTTCTGGAGAGTCACCTATTCTTATTTGAAAAAGGTCACTATTTGAAGGGCATCAGCTCTAGCCGCCCAATTTTTTGCAAGTTTATGGCCATGAAATCCTAGGAATAGATAGGCATGTCATCCAAATAAGCCTTCATTGTCCATTCCGAATGAATAGCTCACATTAAGAAATATTTAAGAAATTGGAGGCAAGTTGGTAGGCAGCAACTGAACCAAACTCTTCCAACATTCTCCAAACAACTTTAAAATAATGCCTCAAATCAAATTCTGTACTGGCAAAGCCAGTCCTCACTATTAACTTCCTCCCCAGATTTCTTTCTTCAACTGAATATATATTATTTCCTCTTTGAACCAATTCTAGTGAGAATGAGATTCAAATGTCTATCATTCCCAAATTTCCCCTCCACTGTAAAAGCCACTTCCTTGGATACTTCTTTTATGTGAGATAATTTTTCCCTTCTTCCTCCCACTTCCTTTTTCTCTCAGCTCATCTTTCTATTTTGTTCACAGTCAAGTCATACTCATTTACTCTTTCTATGTGTAATTCTTCTAACTGCTATGATGACAACGTTCTTAGAAGTTAGAAGTATTATCTTCATTTATAGCAATGTAAACAGCTTTATCTTATTGAATCATTTATGATTTATCTTTTATGCTACCTTTTTAGGCTTCTTTTGAGTCATATTTGAAAGTCAAATTTTCTATTCAGTTCTGGATTTTCATCAAGAATACTTTGAAGTCTTTAATGAAATAAAGGCTGCTCCTACTTTTGCTTGTGCTAGTCATCCTTGTTATTACTTTGGAATTACAACCCAGAACTATTTAGGAGCAATGAAATAAAGTCCTGTACTCAGTGCTAGCAAATGGGCCCTTTTATTCTTTTGCTGACTAATAACTGACAGTCACTGAACTGAGAATTTCCAAAGTTTCTGTTACCATTGTTGCAGTTCCCTCTAAATCTCACTGCTGTATTGTCCTGGTATGCACTGTGCTTTGAACTGGTCCTTCTTTGGTGAAATAGACCTTTGCTTCCAAGATCCTAAATAGTCTTCAGCTAGAAAAAATGTTCCACTTCTAGAAGAAGGAAAAAGAAGAAAGAGCAGGAGGGGGAGGATACTGACAAAGTAGGTGAAAAGCATGAAGAATCAGATAAGAATGGAGTTAAGTACAATTCTGATGCTATTAAGGAGTGTGATGCTTCACAGAAGGTGTCATTAGGGCATTCCCCAAACCCTGACCAACCCCTCTCAATTAACCTTTTAAAGGTGGAGGGAGAAGGAGGAAGGGGAGGCGGAGGGACACAATTGGCACCACTTATGAAGCAGCCTATGACAAGATTACAAAAGACACTAGTTGAAGCAAAAAAAGAAGGGCAGGATATATCTGATTTGATAAATGCATACCCTGTGATTGAAGAATTTGATTCTTCAGGTGAAGCCAGGAGAAGATACACTTCTTTTGATCTGGAAAAAAAAATCAAGGATTTGAAAAAGAGTTGCACTCTTCTATAGGGCTACATTGTCTTTTGTTAAGATGGTATTAGAGAATTTGGCTTATGAAATTTTAACCCCTTGTGATTGGAAATCTATAGCAAGGACATGTTTAGAAGCTGGACAAAACTTATTGTGGCTTTCAGAGTATAGTGAACTATGCAGGATACAAGCCCAATAAAATAGCCAAACTGGAGTTAATATCCAAATCACCTTTGACCAACTAGCAGGTAAAGGTCAGTATGCAGATGCTTCAGCACAGATTAATTACCCTTTGATAGCGTATGAGCAAATTGTTGCTGCTGCTGCTGCTATCAAAGCATGAGGCTCCCTCTCAGGAAAGCAAGATTGGGGTAACGCCTTCACGAAAATAGAGCAAGGTCCAAATGAACCCTTTGCTGATTTTGTGGGTCATCTGCAAACACCTGTCACACAAACGATTGGAGAAAATGCAGCTACAGAAATAATGACCAGATATCTGGCTAAGGAAAATGCTAATGAGGTTTGTAGAAGAATTATTCTGGGACTACACAAGGATGCTCCTTTAGAAGAGATCATAAGACACTGTGCCACAGTGGGCATGAGTGCCTTTTATACCCAGGCTATGATGCAAAACATGGTGACAGGGTCCCT
Organism: Antechinus flavipes; assembly: GCF_016432865.1. Lineage (NCBI taxonomy): Eukaryota > Metazoa > Chordata > Mammalia > Dasyuromorphia > Dasyuridae > Antechinus > Antechinus flavipes. Next base: position 290,661,482 of record NC_067401.1, on the reverse strand, counting down.
CTCGGCAAGGGACTTCCAGAAAGACTTGTCAATGCTTTCAGTGTAGTAAAGTAGGGCATCTGAAAGCTCAATGTAGGCAAAGAGATAGAGTGAGAAGACAAGATGAGAGAACAAGACCCAAAACCCCATGGACAAAATGCAACCAGGGCTTCCACTGGGCCTCAGACTGTGGACTTGATCCAGGGAAACAACAGGCGGGGCCCGGCTCCAAGACCTCAAACAAAAACCGGGTGGGCCATGATGGCAGCCGAGTTTATACCCAGAGAATCTTTAGAAGTTCAGGACTCTGGTATGATCAATAAGCAGAGAACAATAAGATGGGAGAAAGGAATTATGTGATCAATCAACCAAAAAGCAATCAGATGGAAGAAATGGATTCCAATTGGGGAAACTACAGGCTTTTTAACCCAACAGAAGAAGGTCCAGTGCAAGCAGCTCCAATATAATCTCCAGGTGATATGGAGAGATCCAGAAAGTGGTTGAATGGAAGGGACCAGACAAGTTAATTGCTTGGAGAGAGGGTTTACTTGTATCTCTACAGGTGGAGAAGGAATCAGATGGGTGCCGAGTCCTTTTTATAACTGATATATGTATGTATATATGTATGCATACATATAAGTATGTATGTGTTTGTGTGTATACATGTCTCTGTGTATACACACATGTATATGTATGTCTCATGGTAGCCATCTCTGGGTAAATGTATCATGAATAAAAATGAAACTAAAAGAATTGTTTGAGGTATTTTATCCAATTGTATGGCATTAAATCTTACAATCTAAGTGAAATGGAACAATATTTACAAAAGGTTAATGTGCTTATATTAATACAAGAAGAAACATAATATTTAAATAATCATTTCTTAGAAAAGAAGTTGACAAGTCATCAGTTAGTTTCCTAATAGAAAAATCCCCAGGATCAGATGAATTCACATGTGAATTCTAACAAATATTTAAAGAACAATTGAATCTAAAACTATATAAAGTATTTGGAAAGATATGCAAAGAAGGAATCCTACCAAATTCTTTTTATATCACAAATATAGTGCTGATACCTAAACCAGAAATAGAAAAAACTAAAGACCAATTTCTCTTAATTGATGAAAAAATTTTAAATAAAGTACTAGCAAAAAGATTACAACAATATATCACAGAGGTCATACACAATGGCACGATAACATTTTATAACAGGAATATAGATTGACTCAATGTTAGAAAAATTATAAGGATAATGGACTATATCAATAAAAAACTAAAATAATTTGATTATTTCAAAAGATGCAGAAAAACTACAATAAAATGACGATACCCATTCTAATTAAAAACTTTAGAAAACATAGGGAAAATTGAAGCTTATTCCAAAAGTATATACATATAAGTATATACATATACATATATTTTATATGGATATACAACAAAGTATACATAATCAGTAAAGGTGATAAATTAGGAGTGAAAGATTCAATCTGCCTAGAACAATGATAGTACATATTGTCATTTGATAAAACCTGAGACTTGGAGTTTAAAACAGCCTTTAATTGGATTGTGCCTTTGATAGAAACCAGAAACTACTGTTGTTAGAGGATAATCAATACATCTTAAAGCTAGAGACTCAGAAGCCATTTATTCCTCTTTTCTTATCATATAGTTGAAGAAAGAAAATAAGGTAGGTAAATCATATGCCCAGCATCACATAGGTAGTAAGTATCAGGGGCAGAATTCAAACTCAAGTATACTGATTCCAGAGTCAGAGCCTTTTCTACCTTTCCACAATGACTCGGTGAAGGACTGGACTCTGTTATACCATTTGTAGAAATGGCACCAAATATTAAAGCTCCATGGCCAGATATATGGCAGAGGAAAAGATCATTGTTTGTGTATATTATTAATTTTGAAACTAAAGTTATTTGAAGCTAAAAGCAGGGAGATACAGTGAAGTTTTTATAGAGGACTTCAGTAATCTGCTTCTTAAAAGCTCAGTTGTCCGTCTGCTTGGTTTTGACTACATAGAATATCACTTCCCCAAAGTGGTTACCCTCGAGTGGCCTTTCCCTCTTTTCAACTACATTTTGTGAGTTGCCTTCTGCCATTAGATTGCAAGCTCCTTGATGGCAGGATCTGTTTTTCATTTTCTTCTTTGAATCCCCAATATTTACCACAATTCCTGTCACATACTAGGTATTTAATATTTATTGAATTGAAGTCTAGATTACTACTCCATACAACCCAGTGGAATTGATGGTCATGAACATGATAAAGTAGAGAATCAGAAGAGGAGGAGAAACACAGATTAATAAAGTTTGAAGAGTGTGGGAAGGAACCAATGGCATTGAAACCCTGAGGAATAGAAGTCTCCTCAAAGCCGGTAGAGCACAGGACTTCACATCCTACATTCTGACAGTATGAGAAGTCCTAATACTACAATAGGAAAGAGGTGCTTAAACTGCAGATAATAAAAGAATGACCACTCTGAGCTAACCAGAGATTTCAAGATCCTTGGATTGGAGATAATGAGGTCCATCTGGTTTCATGTTTCCTAGCATGAAGGGCCCTGGTCAATTGGCTTTAAGATGCAAGCATACCATGATGGGAGATGTAGGCAATTCTCCATCTTCAACAAGACCAAGACTAGAGGGATAAACATAATACATTTTCCCATGATTTTTCAATAAAATGTAAACCCAATTCATATTTATCTTTGTATCTCTAGCACCAATCACAGTAACAGGTACATATTAGGTGTTTAATAAATCCTTATTGGTTACTTATTAATTTAATTTATTTATTTTATTATTAATTAATTTTATTTATTAATAATTATTTAAATATTATTATTATTATTGTATTTATTAAATCAATACATTATTGATTACTAAATACCTTATTGATCACTAAAACTATAGTAACTGTATTTGTCATTTAAGAGAAAAATCATTAAAATTAGGAACAGGAATCAAGAAACCAATGCTCCCAAGGAGAGGGATCCAATAGAGCTAGCACTGAAAAGAGTCTTTTAAGCCATCTGATCCAACCCACTTATCTATAAGATGTGTAACTGAGGCTAAGACAGGTTAAGTGACTTACCATGAAGTATTTGTCAGAGGGAGGATTTGAATCCAAATCTTCATTGTTGTTCTAAGTTCAGTCTACCTTCCCCTCTACCTCACTTACATATGTGAAGTTATGAAGTGCGGATGAGTTAAGAAATCCGAGGGATTGGACAGTTTAGTACTTATCTGTAAAACAGGAAGGCAGCAGTTATTGACAATAATCCTAATAAGGACATAGATTTCTTTCCATCTCTGAGGTTGCCTGGAGCCAGCCCATATAAGCAGAACTAGCCCAGGCTACTGACCCTTGTAAAAATGAGCTACAACATCAGAAGAAAATACAAAATGTACAAAATGATTAATATAAAAATGTTTTACATGATTGCACAAGTGTAATCTATATCAGATTGCTTACTGTTTGAGGGACAGGGAAGGGAAGAAAGGTAGAGAGGGATATAATTTGTAACTCAAAACTCTTTTTAAAGTTAAGAATTGTTTTGGGAGGCAAAATAAAATATTTTAAAAAGATAATTATAAATGTTTAACTACTCAAAAATGCAAAAATGACATAAAAAAGACATGGCCTATAAGTGGTAGATTGCCATAGCTCTAGGGAGTCAGTTTCTCTGGGTGTCTCACCATATGTCTCTCCATTCCCAGGTGCTATCTGGTTCCCTGGAGACAATTTCATGCACTCATATGCATTGTAAACAACTTGATATATGAAGGAACAACTTCCACTATAGGGCTTAAGCAATAGTATGTGAGATGTTTATAAGGATTTGTCTTTAACCATGTTCTTGTTTAGTTACTGTAGTCTGTGACAGTTCTTAACATCAGGTACATGAACTTGTTTAACATTTTGATAACTAGACTTTGACTTCTTTTTATAGTTTTTTTATTGTCATCATTCAATTAATTTTTTTTTCAGTTGTATCCAACCCTTCATAATTCCATTTGAGGTTTTTTGGGGAAAGATACTAGAGTGGTTTACCATTTCCTTCTCCAATTCATTTTATTGATGAGGAAACTGAGGCAAATAGAATTTGCATAGGATCACAGAGTTAATAAATGTCTGAAATATTTGAACTCAGGAAGATGAGTCTTCCTGATTTTAGGACCAATATTCTATCCGTTGTGTCACCTAGATACCAAGGGCTTCTCTTATAATCCTATTTTAAAAGCATTATTCTGAGAAGCAACTCATAGACTTTGCATAGCCCCCAAAGGAGCTATGACATAAAAAAAGATTAAGACCATTAGAACAAGATTACAGTACACAGAGTCTAGTACAAGGGTTTAGAACAAGAGTCTAGTACACAGACCAATGAAGCATCTTCCTAGAGAAGGAAAGCACCACACAATCTTTTATTCCCCATAGTATGTTCCTTCTATTATACTATGTTGTTTCCCTTCCTAAACAGAGATACTTCTCTCAAGCATATTCCTGGGGACATTTTCCCAAAGGAGCTGCTTCTCCATTCTTACTCCATAAAGTTATATATCTATGAGAGTTTTTGTTAGCTTTCTATACAATTATCCTTTGAATTAACATAATACATAGCTCTGCCTTTCAGAAGCAGCTAATTGATACTCAGGGGACTGTTGTAAGGAAGATGAGTTCAAATCTAACCTCATACATTTACTAGCTTTGTGACCATGGACGAACTTTAATCTCAACTTGATTCAGTTTCCTCAACTGTAAATTAGTCTAATTATAATACCTGCCTGACAGGGTTGTTGTGAAGATCAAATTTCTAAAATTTTAAAAATCCAATTTCTAAAAAAGGCTTGCATTTTATAAAAGTTTAATCCCTTCCCTCTTTCTCTTTCCTTGCTCATCTTTTTGGGGACCTTTGCCCTACAAGTGTTTATTGGTTCCCTTCTGTTTCAAGCAAAAGTGAGTGTCCTATAAAAGTAAGCTTTATGGAATTTTAATGGTTTGCTTTCAAATGGAAAAGTCCCAAGAAGAGGATAATATAAGAGGTTTTCAGTGGCCCAGTCCTACTGTTTATATTAATACAAAAGCAGATACTTACCAAAAAAAAATCACAGGTATTTACAGACAATACTCTCCTACAAATGAAAGGGCACCAGAGGGCTCTAGAAACTTTCCCATCAAAATAGTTAAAAAGCATTAACCAATCACAGACCTCAGCACAATTAAACAGTATTGATTTTCCCTAATTTAACATGGTCCCAAATGAACAGAAAATCCACCCAAAACAACTGACTCTCCTCTTAACTTCCCTATTTCTTTTGATAGCAGTTTCATCATCCCATTTACCCAGGTTTGAAACCTCAGAGACTCTTCTTTCTCCCTAAGCCCCTTGCATTCAATCAGTTGCCAAGGGCTGTTGATTCTACCTCCACAGTATTCTTTACATCCTTCATTGCCTTTTAATTGGTCTCTCGGTCTTTAGTCTCTTCCCTCTCCAAACTTTCTTTAAATGTCTTCACAATCTCAAGAATCAGACTTCATCAGTAAGAATATTCCTTCCAAAAACGTGTGTTTCTATTTTTTTGGTATCCAATTTCCTGCAAGATTCCTGCCAGAGTAAGGGAAAGTCTTCCAGTTTCCCACATACCTAGAACTGTACATATGTTTAGCCAAAAGCCTAAATTCAATAGGAACAGAGGAATATGGGTTAGTTTCCAATGTTAACAGCTTCTCAGAATGACCAGAGACTACTAGAACACCCACAAATCTGCAAGATTCTGCTTCTGGAAGTAGATAGATTAGAAAGTACCACTGAAAAAGCATTAGAGTGATATGAAGCTCCAAGGAAATAACACAAGGAACTAACAGAAGCAGCACAATATTCAAATGGGAATAGCCTAGATGTAATCTGAGTTTCTTTACCCTCCACCCTGAAATGCCAAAGATGACCCTGAAAATATAGTACTCTTGTAATGCCAGAGAAACTGAGGCAAGATAGAGATTAAAGAGTTTTTAATATTTTATCTGAAAGGAAGAAATTGTGCTGGGGACATACTGCCCCCAGGACTGATGTCCGAAGCATCCAGCAGCTAATGTGTGTTTCCCATGGCTCAGTTACAGGGGTAGACCCAGGCAGGGGCAGAGTCAGAGCACTGAGATTGAGAATGGACTATCAATCCAGTTCTGACAGGATGAGGGGAGGCACAGGGCATTCTGATAAATTGGGATAAAGAAAAACAATGACAGAATGGGGAGTTAGGATCATAAATTCTTGATGATTTAGGAGGAGTTAAGAGCCAGGAAGTCTGAACTCCCCTTATCTTGAGTTTACATATTGACAATCTATAACTTTAGAATAAGTACCCCTGATTTATATCAGTCTTTATGAATCGGGTTGGGGGAGGGGGGGAAGAGTAGCAACTAAGGGAATTGAGACAGAACAATTCAGGGAAACTGAGGCAGAACAATTGGGGAAACTGAGGCAGAACGATTAGAGGAACTGAGTCAGGACAATAAAAGGAACTGTGACACAACACTGAACTTCAAAGATGTAAAACTCTCACAAGTAGGAGACAACATAAGAATACAAGGCTCTAGGCAGACCATCCCACTCCAAAATATGCCCAGAGGCAGAACCCAATCCTGGCACAATGCACCAATTGAGTAATGAAACCTGAAAAGATGAGTAAATAAAACAAAGCATACTAATATCAAAATTACTGCAAATCTAACTTCATAATAATTGCAAGCGAAGACTCCATGAATGCCTTAGATTCCTGGGGGGGGGGGGGGGGGGGAAATGAGGCAAAAGATGATAAATAAAGAAAAAAAATTATGTAAGGAAAAATTGGGAAAAGAATATATAGTTTGGAAGAGAAAATAGTAAACATTTCTCAAGTAAGTAGATTTCCTGAAAACTAGGTATTCAAAATAGAAATCAGTGACTCCATAATACAGCAAGAAATGTTAAAATAACAACTAAAGATTGGAAAAAAATAAGTTTAAAATATGAATACATCTGCATTGGGGGAGAGAGAGTTTAGGAATCACTGGGATCCTTGAAAAGTAATTATCAAAAGCTTGAACACAATATTTCAGTTAATCTTAAATGCAAACTGCACAGATTTATTACAACCAGAGGGCAAAGTGAACACCACTAATTAGCTTTAAAAAACCTCAAACAAAAAGCCCTAAAATTATCATAGTCAAAATCTGGAGCTATCCCATTTGATGATGCTGATGATGATGTACATACTCCCCAAGAAGGACTTAAAGTACCAAGGAACTATATCCTGTAATGACAGAGAAACTGAGGCAAGATAGAGATTAGAGAGTTTCTAATATTTTATTTGAGAGGGAGAGATTGTCTGGGGCCAAAACAAGATCCATGTTGAGCCCAGCAGATTTAATGGGATTCAAGCCTCAAAGCATTCAGCAACGAGTGAAGAATTCCAGGGATTCTTTATAAGGTTCCAGTGATCAGGAGAGACAAAGGCAGAGAGGGGGGAAATAGGAGTAGAGCACTGGTGAACAGACCATAAATTCTGTTCTGACAGGGTGGGGGTGAGGACCATAAATTCTTGATAACTTAGGAGGACCTAGGAGACAACATGTCTGAAATAGAAGATATGCTTACCTATCTCTAAATAACCTATCTACAATTTATGGCTGTATGGAATACTAATGGTCAGGGCTACTTATCTCTTTCCTAATTTATATCAGTTCTAATGGTCAGGAAGGGGGGTTGCAAACAGGGGGATTGAGGCAGAACAATTCAGGGAAACTGAAGTAGAACAATTCAGGGAAACTGAGACAGAACAATTCAGGAAAACTGAGGCGGAACAATTAAAAGAAAACTGTGGCATAACAAGCCAAGATCACAAAAGACGTAGAAGTTTTTTTTTTTTTACTAAAATTGAGATATCTTGAAATATGATATTCTAAAACATAAAAGATAAAAGCTTAAAACCAAGACTAATTTTTCCTAGACAGCTAAATATTGTGGTGGGGGTCAGAGAGGGAAGGTGAAAAGGAGGGGATGAACCTTTATTGGAAAAGAAGACTTTTAAACATTTTTTAAGAAACCATCAGGGCTGAGTAGGATCTTGAAATAAAAACGTGGGTCTGGAGAAAAGTAAAAAAGGAAATTTATTTGAGAAATTGAAAAGAACTATAAGATGGTATTAATATTTTATAGGAGAAGAAGAAACAAGTGTCCCTTTAGAACCTCATAATCTTCAAAGGATATTATAGGAGTTAAATAAGAAAAAAAGAGGTCCTGTAATGTATTAGTTCTGCTCTGAGGAGTTAAAGAGAGGAAATAGAAGGGATAGGTTTTTTTAAAAGTAGACTAGTATTGGGCTTATACCCCAAAGAGATACTAAAGAAAGGAAAGGGACCTGTATGTGCCAAAATGTTTGTGGCGGCCCTGTTTGTAGTGGCTAGAAACTGGAAAATGAAAGGATGTCCATCAATTGGAGAATGGTTGGGTAAATTGTGGTATATGAATGTTATGGAATATTATTGTTCTGTAAGGAATGACCAGCAGGATGAATACAGAGAGGACTGGCGAGACTTACATGAACTGATGCTGAGTGAAATGAGCAGAACCAGGAGATCATTATATACCTCAATAACGATACTGTTTGAGGATGTATTCTGATGGAAGTGGATCTCTTCGATAAAGAGAGCCTTAATTGATCAAAGATGGACAGAAGCAGCTACACCCAGAGAAAGAACACTGGAAATGAATATAAACTGCTTGCATTTTTGTTTTTCTTCCCGGGTTATTTATACCTTCTGAATTCAATTCTTCCTGTGCAACAAGAAAACTGTTCGGTTCTGCACACATATGTTGTATCTAGGATATACTGCAACCCATTCAACATGTAAAGGACTGCTTGCCATCTGGGGGAAGGGGTGGAGGGAGGGAGGGGAAAAATCGGAACAGAAGTGAATGCAAGGGATAATGCTGTAAAAAATTACCCTGGCATGCGTTCTATCAATAAAAAGTTATTTTAAAAAATTGAAAATCCAAGATTGGAAGTTTGAGCACAAGAAGGAAGACAACAACCCAATAACTAGAACAAAGATCAATACTTTAAAAAATAAACAAAAAACTAGGCCAAAGAACTCATAACAAGATACGCTCAATGCTGAGATTTGTTTCTGTTCTCCCCAAGCTTCTTGTGACCACACATGAAATGGTGTGGTCAACAAAAAATAAATTTGTCTATTGGAAAAAAAAAAGTAGACTAGTATTGAAAAGGAGAAAGAGTGGAACTTTTTGTTCCTCATAAGTGGAGTACATGAGGAGAAACATGTACAAACATGGAGGAAGGGACTGAAGGTGTGGGTATCAAATAATATGGAAAAAGAACTGATGAAGTTGCAACATAGGGAGAGACAGAGACAGAGAGAGAGATCATTTGATGTCCATCCCTTCAATCCCTTTCTCCATGTTTAATTGTCCTAACAGAGCCTTCTCTAATGGTATTTTTAAAGATTTTCTCCAATCCCTCCCAATAAAAGTTCAATTTACAGACATGTGATTTTTATATTTTTAAATTGCTAATTTCAGAAAATGGTGCTCTTACCCAAAGTCACTCTAATTTCTTTATTTTATAGACCCTCAGTACTACATGAGATATGTGTGCAAGATAAAGAGACATCCTTCATGTAAAGAATACATGCAATATGTAATAATAAATCACAAATGATATGCGAATCAAATTTACTATATACTCACTTGTGTGTGTGTGTGTGTGTGTGTGTGTGTGTGTATATATATATATATATATATATATATATATATATATATTTATTTATTTATTTATTTTTTGGTGCTGTGAATCCCCTGTAACACCAATGAATAACCCTCAAGCTAGTACACCACTCATAGCAATATCAAAACCATTTGGGGCTTTCTTTTAGCTTTCTTTTCCCCTCTGGGTATCTATCTCTGCTTAAGAGATGATTGTAATCCATATATTCTCTTTTTCTTTCTCTACAAAGGCTTTTCCCCTTCTACTGAAGAGAAAAATAAATTCCCTTGTCTCTTGATAATTAAAAAAAAATCTTCATCTCTCAAAATTCTCTTTCTCCTTAACAAGCTCCAGCTTCCTCCCTTTCTCCCGCTCTACCTACTATGCTGTCCTCATCAGCCACAAGCCTAAATCCAATGGTCACTATTTTTTGTTCTTATTTGTCTATATTGTGTGCGGGGAGGGGAGGGGGGAGCTGATTTTTATTGATGGGGAAAATGTTTAAGGGAAGTAACAACTGAGAAACAATTCAATTAGGATGTCAGCTGCCTGGGACAATCAATGATAGAGAACAGAACAGGCATCTCTCCCTTTTCCTTCCACCTTTTTGAATTGGAGGTTTTGTGTCTCAATACCACAAAGACCTGATGTTTTAGCCTCTTAACATTGACATAATCCCCCACTTAAATCTAACTCCCATCATCTGCCCTCTCCTGTCCAATCAAAGAGTCCCAGGGGGTGAAACCCATTCCTATCCTTCAGCCCCACTCTATGCAAACTCCTTGGTGTGCCTAGAGAAGAATTATTATGCCCACTTTTTCTTCCCCAGGGTCTTTCTCCAAAAAGAAAATCAATGTCAAATGGACTAGGGAACCCTGGATTAAAAATGCCAGATCAATTGTCAAAGCCAGTTTTGGTGCCTCACATTCTTAAGGCATTGACTGTGATAATGGATGGAGAAAAGAGCATGAGATACACACACACACACACACACACACACACACTTTTCCTCACCACCACTACCTATTACCAACCAGTAGATAAGCCAGGAGCCCTGGAAATAGTAGCATCCCATCAGAACACTCGCTGGGTCTGCTTCCAGCCCAGCTCCTGCAGCCATCATTTCAAGAAGTAACCCCAAATGAGATGTAGCCTGGCAACTGCTTCTGTGGGTGATAAAGCTCCAGCAACCAAAAGCTTAGGGAGGAAAGTGCTTACCACAAAATGTCCTTTGCACTGGCAAATAGCTCAGCTTTAGAAACTGGTCATGATTTTCAGTAAAAATGACATCATTTTTGTCTGCTTAGCCACCACATAGAACTCTGATTTGCACATGAAACCTTTATATGTTATTTCCTCAATCAGATTGTGAGCTTCTAAGAACAGGGACAGTTTTCTTTTTTATTTGTACGTATAGCTCTTAGCACATAGCAAATAGTATCTGTTTTTCATTCATTCATCATCACCTCATTAATTTGTTCTTATGTCTAGTAATCAGTAGCATTTTTCTAATGGTCCCTGTTTTTCTAATTAACTTTAAAGATCTTTAGGACCAATGCTGATTACCATTGTATCAGCTAATAGGTTGTTATTTTTTATTATTATCATTATTATCTTAAATTCACACATTAGCCAGTTTTCTTTAGCCTTGTTCAGCTTAACCTAACAGTTTCCCCTGATCTGTTTGCAGTTCTAGTTTGTCATATAATTCTGATCTCCATTTAAAGATGAGCCAAAGCATGCAATGTAGCCTCAATCCAGAAACCCAGGTGTTTTGAATTAAGAGAGGAATAAAGCATGTTTCTGGTTTGAGATTCCTAGGCCAGAATGAACTCTTGACTAATGAGGTGAGAAATAGTTGACTCTCACAGGCTTAACTGAGAGCACTTGCATTCTGGAATTATCCTTCTCTATTAGAATGGGTCCCTCATGCTAGATGGCCAAATGATGCTCTACTTTTTGTGAGATTATCCTGTAGTGTTCCTCTCTGTGTGTGTGTCTGTCTGTCTCTCTGTCTGTCTTTATCTATCTCTTCTTCCTTCTCTCTTCCCTCCCTCCTTTCTCCTTCTCTCCATATTTCCTTCTCTCTCTCTCTTTCTCTCTCTTTCTCTCTCTCTCTTTCTCCCTCTCTCTCTCTCTCTTTCTCCCCTTTCTCTTATATCTCTGTCTCTGTTTGTTTCTCTGTCTCTGTGCATCTCTCTGTTTCTCTGTGTTTGTCTCTCTATATGTGTTTCTCTTATTTATCTGTGTCTCTGTGTGTGTCTCTCTGACTCTATCTCTGTCTCCCTATCTCTGTATGTGTCTCTGTCTCTGTCTGTCTCTGTGTGTCTGTTTCTGTCTCTCTGTCTTTGTCTATGTCTCTGTTTCTGTGTGTAGGTATCTCTGTCTCTGTGTGTGTGTCTGTCTGTCTGTCTGTCTCTGTTTCTCTCTCTGTGTTTCTCTCTGTGTTTTTCCTCTCTGTTTTTCTTTCTTTCTCTGTCAATCTGTCTCTGTTGGTCTCTCTCTGTATCTCTCCCTGCTTCTCTTTCTGTCTCTGTCTCTGTTTCTCTCTTCTCTCTCTTTCTCTGTGTCTCTTGTGCATCTCTGTCACTTTCTTTGTATCTCCGTGTGTATCTCTATCCCAGTCTCTATCTGTCTCTGTCTCTCTGTGCATCTATGCCTCTGTGTCTCTGTCTCTATCTGGTCAACTATCTCTTTGTGGTTCTGTGTGTGTGTGTGTGTGTGTGTGTGTGTCTGTCTGTCTGTCTCTCTCTCTCTCTCTCTCTCTCTCTCTCTCTCTCTCTCTGTCTCTGTGTGTGTGTGTGTGTGTGTGTGTGTGCCTGTCTCTCACTGTCTGCTCTATTTCTCTTCCTCTCCTTTTCCCTCTTCCTTTTCTCTTTCCTTTTTTCCCCATTATTCTGGATATAAAACTGTGCTAAATAATATCATAGCTCATTGCCCTCAAAGGAAGAAAGTATAACAGGTTACTGCCCTAACATATCCTTGATCTCCAGGAGAAGCATAAAGGCCAAAAGGTATTCTGGGATGGGAAATAAACATCAAAATGATTTCAATATTTGGCAAGGACTTTCTCATATATTTTTCATTTAGTTCTCATAAAACCTTGGACAAGCATAATTTTTAAATATAATTATTGGATGTAAGGAAACTAAGTGAACTCCAGAGAAGGTAAGTGATTTAGTCAACTTCTAACTGCTAGTTAGTTTTAAATTTTGGACTCAAATCCAAGCCTCCTTGGTTCACATTCTATTTCTAGTACTTAGTACCTATGTGACCACCTACATGATGCTTTTGCTGATCTCCTCAGCTACTAGAACACTTCCCAAAAAATATTTTGCATTTCTTTTGCATAATAATCTCTATATTATTATATTTTAATGTTATTTCTTTAAGGGCAATGACAGATTTATTTTTTTTCTTTGAATTAACCAATGCCTATAGCACTATACATCCATGCTTTAAAATTTGAAAAGCATTTTTCAAATATTATCTCATTTATCCTTATATCAATCCTGGGAGGTAGATGCTATTGTTATCCTCATTTTTCAGCTAAGGAAAGGGAGGTATTCAGAAGTTAAGTAATTTGTCCAGAGCTACATAGGAAGCAAGCAACTGAAGCTACATTTAAAATAAGAACTTCCTAATTGCAGTCCAACACTGCTAGCCATAGAACAACTCATCTTCAGTGGGTGATGAGTGAATTCTTATTGAATAATTGATTCAAATTTTTAAAATTTATATATGTCTTTTACCCTTATTATATCATAAACTTCTTAGGTGCAAAGTTTATATTTTAAAATCTCTGTTTTCATAGTGCCTTGCTTATAATAGATGCTCCTTCAGCATCTATTTGTGTCTTTTGGTTTGTGTGTTTGAGGGAATAGTTAGGGACAGTAGTAAGTACTTTTATATTTGAAGTAAGAAGACATGGGTTCAAAATCCAGCTCTGGCTAGATGACTTTAAGCAAGTCAATGAACTTATTTAGAGGTCAGGTTTATAATTGGCAAAATGAAGAAATTGAATTTGGTGATCCCTTAAAGTTCATTCCTGTTCTAAAGCTCTGCTCCTATGATCTTATTCTATCAGACCACAGAGATCATCGATAACCATTGTGCCATATGCAATTCTTCGATAAACTGGGTATATAATTTAATTAAAAGGAATGAGGCACTGACCCATTCTAACATGCCATATGAACTTGACAAATAAGTGTTTCTATAGTGTTTGTCATCCTATTACAGAGTACTTGTATAGTATACATTTAAACCTCAAAATCATTCACTTCATAGATGAGGAAAGAGAAGCTCATAGCTGTTAAGTTATTTGACCTGAGTCACATAACTAGTTAATGATGGAAAGATAATAAAATCCCTGCTTCATGACTCTTAATTTATGATCTACCTACATCTCATTGCTTTCTCCATGCATTGCCCTTAAAAGAAATACCATCAGTTTTTTTTTTTTTTCAATGAAATGATTTTGGAAAGATTTGCAAAATCATAGCTATCTGTTTATCTTACTCTTTTGGAGGTTCCATCTATAATCAATCAACAAGCATGTTAAGCACCTACAATGTGCCAAGAATGTGCTACTTAAGTTTTGACTATTTTGCATTTAAATTAGTATTTAAACAGATACATTAGGAACCTTCACTAATGCTGATATTAATGGCATCCTTTGATAATGTCCCACTTTTGTCATAAAAAATCAGCAGGTTTATGTTCATATTATCCTTCTAGCATTTAGAGAATGTCTTCTCTACCCCAACTCCCTGAATCATTTCAGTTCTTAGCCAATCATCTGGTTAATGTTCAGAGATTATTAGCTACCACCAAAAAAAAAATCTTTTATCATAACACCACACCTATATTATACTTAAGAGAGAAACTATGCTTTTAGTGAGCTATATTTAAGTAGTGATGATGATGGGTACCAGCCTAAATAGGGATGAATTGTTGCTAATTTAAAGTTTTAGAAATCACTAATAGATTTTATTTAAAAAATGGCAAATCTTTCAATGATATCATCCCCCAAAGGAAATCACAACAAAAAATCTTCCAGTCCATCCTAAATTTCTCTGTATAAATCAAGTCTAAACCCTATTAGAAAAGGTGTGATATATAACTGCATTCTTATGGTTCCAGACCACAGTTGGGGCAGAGTTTCAAGATTCTCCCTATCTGCTGTAAGCCTATAAAAATAAAATGAGTTTTTCAGTGATTCTTAGACGTTGCAAGCATGTTATTTCAATTTTATTATACAGTCATCACTGGCAATGAACAATATTCACAAAAAGGGAAAGGTATTTTTTAAAGTTGTCACTTAATTTGTTTTTCCACAGTGAATTTTATTTGGAATAATTCATGAAACGCTTTTCAAAGGATAGAAGGAAATTTATTTCCAATGGTTAAAAATATAAAAAATTAATAGCAAAATGTTTCTTTCTGTATAAATAGGTTTATTGCCCTACTGACTCAGAGGCAAGAGAGTTCTGTTGCTATGAAAAAGAATCAAATAAAATTTTAAATATTTGAATTATTACTGTAATTGCCAAACCTTCAAGCTGTGCTAAATTTCCAACTTGTGCTTTGTCTTCAGGAAGCTGACTTTGCATTAAATATTTCCACAAAAAGGATCTGGCTATTGACTATCTAATCAGAATACATTCACTATTCTACAAGATGCTTTTTTGGGTATTTTTCTTTCTCCGAACCATAGTTTTACACATGAAGAAGTACATTTGAAAATTTTAGAAACTATACCTATACTTTTGTTCTTTTGGGTCCCAGAGAGTTGAAGTAGGAGTAAAAGATCAAAGTTTCCAAATAGCAGGTTTTACAGGGAAAAAAAATATTCTAACAGAACTTTTAAGAAAAAGAGTAAGCTTTAAAAAATTAAATAAAAGAGTAAGCTGCCTTGCTGAGTAAGGGGTTTCTGCTCATTTGAAGACATCTAAGAAAACCTGAATGATCTCTTGTCAGAAGTATTAGAAAAGACATTCTAATTTAGATAATGGTAGGATTAGGATTAGATTCCAGCACAGATTAATCCTTGGACCTCCTGTACCAAGAAATCTTAACAATTATAGTAAAAATTGATGACCCCAATCATGAATTTGTTCATAATACAAATGAATAAAAATCTTTAACAAATTATAGGAAATATACCATAAACCATATACCATAAAAACCTTGCTTTGTCAGAATTGTTTATGGCATAGATAATGACAAAGTGTCTAACATATGGATACATGAACTAGAAAACATTGGAGGTTCAATACTAACAAGAATGTTACCTCACCACCAGTCAGGTGTTTTGTATTCAAACCACACAATACCTTGAGGTTTATGCATAGTGATTTGTCTAGACAGTCTCTGAACTGGGAAGATGAGAAGAGAAATTTAAATTACTTCATGAAATATTTTGAGTTCAGAAATTAGGAGCCACATTCCAATTATAATGACTTAAATGGAAAATCTGGGCTGCCCTTTATTGCTGAAAACATTAAAAGGGATGTTGTCCAGAAAATCCTAGTTAACTTGCCAATCAGTCAACAAGCATTTACAAGCACTTGCTTTGCACCCAAATATATTGGTATACATGGGGGCATACAAAGAAAGCAAAAATAGTTCCTCCGTGTGTGTGTGTGTGTGTGTGTGTGTGTGTAAGGGAAATCACTAATCTTTCTTTGTCTAGCAAGCTGCCTATACCCTAGGACTTAGAATTCTGCTATCTGGTACTCCCCTAGATCCTGTTCTGTCCCTTTTCTGACAACTTCACCCCACCTCAGCCCCCAGTATCTGGAATCATCTTTGTCCAAGATCATCCAGGCTAAAGATTACTAGTTTTCTAGATGGGTGGCTTCTTCCCACCTGTGATATAAGGCAGGGGAACCCAATAAGACCCATCTGACCAGGATTGCTTCTTTAATTATAAACTACTTGATCTTTCTTAAACCTAGAGCTGTCCTAATCCATATAGTAAAGATGGAGTCAAAGAGTTCCTACAGAGTTTGGTATTAGCAAGTACCAAGTCATGGTAACAACCTTATAGATTTGCTGTGCCAGAATTAACTAGAAAATTATTCCCACTGCACCTGGATTTTTTCTCTTCTCTTTCCTGATCATATTTTGGAAATGTCTCTTCAAACCCTATGGCGGAGTGAGCTGCTGCCATATTTTTAGAGGTGGATATTATCCTAGTGTCTTAAACTTGCTGACCATCATCCTCTTTAGTACTTACTGGAGTAGCTTACCCAAGAAAAGGGCTTGTTGTTTTCAACATTGGCTCATAAAATATATTGCAACAGAATTCAAAGAAAAAATTATGTTTTTAATTTTACTTGGATCTCAGCACATTATAGGACTAATGTCTTGTTTTAATGTTAAGAGCAAAAATACTTTCAATCAATAAACATTTAATAATTTCTTGCTATATATTATAGCTAATAATGGGGTTAAAAATAAATCTTGCCCTTACAGAGGTACCATTACAATGAGGGAGAAAACCATCAGTACATCTAAGATAAAAACAGAATAGAATGAAAGTAGTCATAGAGAGGTAAGGAACAGCAAGTGGAGGCACTGGCAAAGGCCTTCTGTGACAAGTGGACTCTAAACTGAGTTTTAAGGAAATTGTGAGTAATTGTCCTTTTTAAAAAAATTATCTTCTGTTCTTTCCTTGCATTATTTTATTACTTTTTTAGATTCTATTAATATATTTCTAAATTCCAAATAGGGCAACTAGGCGGCATAGTGGCAGTACACTAGAATGGCCCACGTCGAGTCAGGAAGATTTATCTTCCTGAGTTCGAATGTGGCCTGAGACACTAAGTAGATATGTGATCCCAGGCAAGTCATTTAACCTGTTTGCCTCAGTTCCTCAACTACAAAAAGAGATGGAAAAGGAAATTGCAAATCACTTCAATATCTTTTCCAAGAAAATCTCAAAAAGTCAGATATGACTGAAAACCAATTAAACAGCAACATTCTAAATCTCTTTCCCCTTAACATTTCCAGAGAGCCATATCTGTAACTAAAGGTAGAACAGAAGAGAAGAGAAAGAAGGGAGGAAGGGAGAAAGGGAGGAAGGGAGGAAGGGAAGGAGGGAGGGAGGGAGGAAGGGAGAGAGGGAGGGAGGGAGGGAGGGAGGGAGGAAGGGAGGGAGGGAGGGAGGGGGAGGGAGGGAGGGAGGGGAAGGAGGGAGGGAGAGGAGGGAGGGAGGAGGGAGGAAGGGAGAGAGGGAGGAGGAAGGAGGAGGGAGGGAAGGAGGGAGGGAGGGAGGGAGGGAGGGAGGGAGGGAGGGAGAGAGGGAGGGAGGGAGGGAGGGAGGAGGGAAGGAGGGAGGGAGGGAGGGAGGGAGGGAGGGAGGAAGGAGGGAGGGAGGGAGGAAGGGAGAGAGGGAGGGAGGGAGGGAGGAGGGAGGGAGGGAGGGAGAGAGGGAGGGAGGGAGGGAGGAGGGAGGAAGGAGGGAGGGAGGGAGGAAGGGAGAAAGGGAGGGAGGGAGGGAGGAAGGGAGAGAGGGAGGGAAGGAGGGAGGGAGGGAGGGAGAGAGGGAGGGAGGGAGGAGGGAGGGAGGAGGGAAGGAGGGAGGGAGGGAGGGAGGAAGGGAGAGAGGGAGGGAGGGAGGGAGGAGGGAGGGAAGGAGGGAGAGAGGGAGGGAGAGAGGGAGGGAGGGAGGGAGGAAGGAAAGAAGGGAGGGAGGAAGGGAGGAGAGAGGGAGGGAGGGAGGGAGGAGGGAGGGAGGGAAGGAGGGAGGAAGGAAGGAAGGAAGGAAGGAAGGAAGGAAGGAAGGAGGAAGGAAGGAAAGTATATGCAAAGAATTAATCAATAAGCCATTTATTATCTTTTGATAGGTTAAAATAGTTTATTAAAAAAGGTATTTTTACCCCTGTTTTTAAATTGTCCATTTTAAATGTGTCTACTCAGAATCTGCTAACCCCTATTATTCTCAGTACAAAGCCGGGCACACAGCAGGCACACAAAACATGTTTGCTTTTCATGATAATTCTTAGTGTATTAAAACGAGACAGAGCCTCCATAGAAAACTTACTTAGAATCATAGGATATCGCCACTAGAAGGTATCTTAAGTATCATTTGTTCAAACTTATTTACCCCTTCTTAATAATAAAGTCGTTTTAAAATCAAGAAAAAAATCAACAAATACTGAATGAGCTCCTATCATGTACAAGACACTATACTACTTTAAGTTTATCAAATTGCTTTGAACTTCTAAATGCCAGAAAAATTTGCATAATAAATGTACATTTATATTTGTTTCATATCTTCAAGAATAAATTTATTCATTTTTTTATCTTAGCCATTATTCACCTACACACACAGCTGGGCCTTATTATATCACTTGTTTGTCATACATGGATGACTGTGAAAATTAATATAAGAATTCATGAAAGCCCTTAGGTTTTTTTGTCCTTGCAGTACACACTAATGTTCCAATTGGTTGAAGTATTTGCTGATAAGAAACAAAAATAAGAGAATTCCCTTGATTAAGTTAGTAGGTTTCTCATAATAATTCAGGAAAGAGATAATAGGGCCCTAACCAAGAGCAGTTTCAGTGGGCACGAAAGAATGAGAATAATCCAGAAATACTACGGAGGTAGGAACAGAAGGAATTAACATAAATAGATGCTGTTATTTGTCCTTTTTTGAAGAGAACCATGACATCAGAAAGATGATGCTATGACATGCAAGTGAATTGGATTTAAGGGAGAGAGAGTTGTACAAGGTCACCTTCTTCACTTTCCCCTACAGAGCCATCTGAGTCCAATAACCAGATATAGATCAGGACTGGAGATAGCCCTGGATACAATGGGAGATCTTGGCCTTTTTAAGCTGTTTTTCAACAGGTCTCAGTCTAACTGAGGCTGCACATATTTAGTGATTAAGGTTAGATAGCCATTGAGGCAAAGAATCCCCTCTTGTACCTAATCAAAAATAATAATAATAATAATAATAATAATAATAATAAAAATAGATAAATATCTGGAAGGGGAAGGCCCTTAGGGTTTCTGGCCAAAGCAGAAATTATTTCTATTTACATTAATTTGAGTCTATCAGGACCCAAACAATGACCCAAAAAAAGACCTATTGATGCCCAATGAAAATCGAATGGTTTTGGTTTAAGGCATGATCCTTAAGGGAAAAAAATAACTGGAATTGGTCAGTTGGAAGAAACCTTCCTTCTTTTTCTTCTTTCCTTCCTTCCTTCCCTCCCTCCCTCTTCTTTCCTTCCCTCCTTCCCTTCCTCTGTCCACATAGCATTGGGGGATGAGATACCCTCACATCAGTGGGTATCCCCAGGCCAGTATTGCAGATTTTGCAAAAGAATTCGCTGCCCCAATGTCCAAGTGCAGAAATGTGTTTATTGTCACTGAACAGCTCTCTCAGTGGGCTAGTTCCTGATTAAGAAGATATTGAAATTTGGGATACAGAGTCTTAATTTTTATTTAGCCTTCCAAAGTTTGGGGCTAGGGAGCAATTAGGGACTAATTTCCAAATAAATAAGGGTGGTGATTGTTTCCCAGACCAAAGTGATTCCCAGATCAATTGGAGATGGTACTTTCCCATAGGAACCAGGAGCTGGTTGAGCCAGAGCTGGAAGGGATTGAGATTCAGGGTTTTTCCAACCCAGGTCCACCCACACCCAAAGATCAGGGGGACAGTTCTATTATATCAATAAGATATCACACCCTCCCCTACGGATACTATTAAAAGCATTTTTTCTCTTTTGCACCTCTGAACCATCCCAGCCATAGAAGAAAACAGGAGTAGAAAGTGCTTAACTAAATCTGTATGTTTAGAGTTCTGTAGCTAAAGAGTTAATTTTATGAGTTCATTACAGACTCTTGTCCCTCAATGAATCTGTACAGGTAGGAAAACTCAGATTGTTGTTCCATTATTCTGTTGATCCTATTCTTCCTGACCCCATGGAACATAGCAGGCCAATATTATCTGTGGTGTTTTCTTAGCAAATGATACTGCAATAGTTTGCCATTTTCTTCTCCCGTGGATTAAGTAAACAAAGGTTAAGTGATTTGTCCAGAATTACATAGCTCCCCAATGAATCAGATAAAGTGGTTTCTCTAGGTGGGGTTGGTTCAGTCCTGAGCTAGAGAATTCCAACTCTGTTGAATTAAAGAGACTCATTCAATTCTGGTGGGGTTAGCCAGCTCAAGCTGAAATCCAGCTTGTAGATAAAAGAGCCAAGTTGGGACTCCATCACTAGCCAACCCCCAAGGAGCAGGCCTGCTTGTAGCAGGCTATTTTAAAAAAGCCACTTAAAAACTAATTTCTTTGCAGAGGTCCTGACATGCTTGCTATACCAAGGAAATCTTTGCCCACTGGAATAATATTCTCTTTCAGTGTTACCTTCTCTTTATCTCTCTCACCTATTTTCCTAATAACACTTTTTTTCCTCTCTGTTGGGATTTCTCTAAAGTTCACTTCACTGCCAGAACTCCTACACTGAAGAATTCAGCCTCTCTCTCCTTGCATAGTAAAAGCTGACTTCCCAATGCCTATAATAAACCTCTTTTATCAATCTAGGTTTTCAGGGTCTGTAAATTCCTTTACAGAGAATCTCTGCACCGCAAGAAAGGAGTTCCCCAAAACTCCCTACCCTTGTGCCGAATCCCTAGGGGGTGCAGGGGACCAAACCTCTCTATTTGGTTCCCTGAGCCCCGAACCTGCCACTAGACCTTATCATTTAACTCCCTGACCAGCAGAAACCCTAATCTCATTTTGGTTCCCTAAATCTAGACCTCATCATTTGGTTCCCTGAAAGGGTACCCCAAAGCCTAAACCTCATCAATATAAGTAAGACTCTATGACTTAGTTTTTTTTTTTTTAATTAAAAAATACATACTTGGAGAAGAGGGGAAAAAGGAGACAAGAATGTAAAACCCTTTACAAATATTGTCTGATTAAATCTTTATGACAAAGAATCAATAAAAGGAAAGAAAAATGGGAGCTCAAAGAAAATTCTAAAGAATTCATAAAATTCCCCCAAAGATAGTATAAAGAACAACTAGAAGGACAGACTTTTCTCACATTTGTCCCTTTCCTTCTCTCCTCTGTCACTGACATTACCTTGTACAAACCTCCGTCATCTCATGCTAGGGCTATTGCAATAGCCTATTGATTCATGTCATTTCTTCAAGTCTCTCCCCACTCTAGACCCTTCTCTAGTCAACTGCCAAAGTGATTTTTTAAAGCACAGCTTTGACTAGGTCAACCCTTTTGTCAATAAGAATTAATGTTTTCCTATCACCACTAGGATCAAACATAAACTCCTCTGTTTGTCATGCAAAGTCCTTCCTAACCTATCCCACCCCATACCTTTCTAGTCTTTTTCCACCTTATATACTTCCATATATTGTGAATCCACCAACACTTCCTTCCTGTTCCTCACACAAAACACTGTATGTCCCTCATGCCTGGAATGATCTCTCTCTCCATTTTTCCCTCCTGGATTTCCTGGATTCTTTAAAGTTGTAGCTAAAATCTCACCTACCACTTTCTACTGAAAACCATTCTAAATCCATCTAAATCCCAGTGCCTTAACTTCTATTAAATATTTCTAATTTATGTTGTATATATCTTATTGGTACATAATTGTTTATAAGCTGTCTCTCCTCCTCCTCAGTTAGACTGTAAGTTTCTTGAGAGTAGGGCCTTTCTTGTATCCACAACACTTAGCATGGTAATTGGCATGTAGCAAGCACTTAATAAAAAATTCCTGACTGGCTGAAAAGTAATTTATGCTGAACATGAGTACAAAGGCTAGCAATGCAGCCAGTAGGGTTCTAAGAAGAGATTAGTAAAATTGGGAAGATAATTTAGAATTTGATTTTCATGACATTATGAGAAAATGGGAAGTGACTGCATAATTGGAAATTGTGGGTTGGATAGTGATAAATCGGTTAGGTTTTGCAAATAAATTAAGAATCAAATGTACTTTTTACATTTCCAAATGGATATTCTATTAGGCATCTCAAATGCAAGATATCCAAAAAATAATTTTTCTACCAAATTCACCCCTAGAATAATTTCTATATTTCTGTAATAGTGCACCAAACAATTAAAAAGCCTTTTGTAAGTGCTCAAGTATCATCTGAAATAGAACTCATCTTTTCCTATATAGAATGTAGGATTTCCTAATATTCCTAATATACAACAGACATAACTAAGACATATCCCATATGTAACACATTGTAAGGGTCTTGCCTCTGACCACATTCTCTTATGGGTCACCCAGCGTAAGCCAGACACTTGTCTCATTGCTATATGTTTAGATTATTAATACTGAGAACTCTAGTAATCTAGGAGTATATTGGATAATTTATTTTTCATTAGTGAATTTGCAACCACTAATTAACTAATTAGCTTGTGGTCTCATTCAAATTCATTAAATATTAATTACTGAGTGAAGCAGAGAATATCATTTGCCATTAATAATTACTCTTATTTATCTATATTTAAATATTGAAATCACAAATTACTTCTTACCTTTCCAATCTTCATATATGTAAGTATATTTTATAATTTAGTCACACTAGTGACTTGCCAATCCTGGCAGAATCACTGTATTTTTTTCATCTTTTTCTTTGCACTGGCTGACTCCCATATCTAAATATCTCTCACTCTTGAACTTTGACTCATAGCTATCTAGGTTTCCTTCAAACTTGGCTCAAACATCTACCTTCTGCAGGAGACCTTTCCTGGTGCAACCAATTGATAATGCTTACTGCTTTATTTAAGATTACCTTCCTCACACACACACACACACACACACATTTACACAGACACACACACATTTGCAATGCATCATACACACACATATATATGTTGATATGGATATAGATTTTATGTATATGTAGCCACATGAATATACATATACATGTATATTCACACATGCATTGAATATAAAAATGTGTGTGTGACACATTTGTGTATATAGTATGCATGTATATATGTAATAACATATTACATCTATGTATATATAAACACATATACTCAATATTTTGGCTAAAACCAGAATCGCTCCCAAAGTCAGCTCAAACTCTCAAAATATTAATAGTTGACACCTCTTTATGTGTCTAGAAAATGACTCTCCAATCTTTCAACTTATTGAGGCAATGACTAAAGTCTCTCAATATTTTCTTAATGGTTCTCTTTAGGATTATGTCTTTCTTTTTGTTCTCTCTTCAATGAACACAGGAAATAGTATCTCCAAATTTCACTGTACTGCTGCTCTTCATAAAATTATCTTTATAAAGTTACTTTATAATACCACACTTAAAACAGTACCAATAGGAAAAAGCTTTGTTTTCTCTTGCTTTGTTTTTCCTGGAATCTTTTTAAATTACATAGTAACAGCATATGTCTCAAAAAATTATGAGAATCAATGTTTCTTATTCTGAAGACCCATTTCTAAAACAGAAAAAGTTAAAGAACTGACCTGAGAGGTAAGTGAAAGAAAAAGTATAACCTGTTGTCAGGAAGAGTTGACTGGCAAAAGAAATAGATAATAAGGATCTTTAAGATCAGGTGAAGAAGCAAAATTGTGTATGTTTCAATTATTCCTCATCTAGGGGGTTATGCTTTTTCTAGAAGAGATTAACACTGCCTTGGCTAAAAGCATCAGTTGAAATTAAAGCTGAAAGTGCCAAAGACTACATCTGTCATTGAGAAGAAGGCCAAGCTGAAGGGAGGAAATAGTTTGGCTAAGTGGTATAGTAACAGCTATCTAATCAACATACCCAGCTGAGATTCTAGTCTCTCCAAGGAGCTAGTTAAGCTAGCTGTGTAGAACTATCCAAAGTGGATGCCATGTCCAACAATGAACTTTGTCCCTGAGAAAGCTCCACATTTCTCGAGTTGTGAGTGACCCTAGGCACATTTATTACCCACATAAGCCAGATGGTGAAAAAAAAATGGCAGAGAGAGACAGAGAGAGACAAAGGTGTAGAGACAGAGACAGAAACACAGAGACAGAGACAGAGAGACAGAGACAGAGAGGGAGAGACACATATACACACAGAGACACACACAAAGAGAAAGAGAGATTTGAGAGAGAAAAATCTGAATTCAGAGAGAGAGAGAGAGAGGGAGGGAGAAAGAGAGAGAAAGAGAAAGAGAGAGAGAGAGAGAGAGAGAGGGAGGGAGAAAGAGAGAGAAAGAGAAAGAGAGAGAGAGAGAGAGAGAGAGAGAGAGAGAGAGAGAGAGAGAGAGAGAGAGAAAGGGTATTTATACCCATTTAGATGTCAGGCACTATCACATGATATAGATAATATATATGCACACATGTGCATACACACATACACCTATGCAATCAAACTAGTCCCTCACTTATGGAGTTTATATCCTTATTGGGAAAGACAGTACTTGAAGGGAAGTTGGAAAATGGAGTTGAAGTTGTGCCACTGGAGTTTATTGAGTGAGGAGTAATATGATGAAACCTACACTTTAGAAGAAAATGCCTTGAATAATTTTCTCAAGTCAAAGAACCCAATTAAGAAGCAGGATAGGCCAGCCAAAGATGATAAAGATTGAAACTAGGATTATGACAGATTGGTGATAAGGGATGAAATCTCAGGAGAGAAAGGAAAGCAATAGAAGGAGAACTGAAAGTAATCTTCATGGAAACTGATGAGATTACCAAATGAAATAATATGGAACAAAAAGAGAAAAGACCTTGGGAAAGAGATTTGAGGGACACCTATGGCTAATGGTGATGACGTGGATAACAAACTAGCAAAAGCAACTGAGAAAAAGCAGGATAGCTAGATCGGTAGGGAGGGAGGGAGGGAGGAAGGGAGATAGATTGATAGATGATAGGTGATAGATGTAGATAGATGATTAATAGGTGATGAAGATATATAGATAGATGATACATACATAGATAATTAGATAAATAGATTTTAAGAATGAGGAAAACTTGACCATAGATATCAGAGAAGGAACAAGTTGATAGGGAGAAACTGAAGACAATAAAAAGCCAAAATTATATCAAGAGCAATCTGTCTGTTAAGATGGAAAAAGATAGAATCAAGTGAGGTGAGAGAGCAAAAATGGTGAGGTAGAGGAAACACTATTGTTGAGATCTCTCAACATTCCTCTTCAAAAAATTTTTTTTAAATAGCCCTTCAGAGCAGGAAATAAAAATGGCCAAAAAAGGAACTACATTCATGCAGTTCATTCATCTGATTGCAATCTGGCTTCTGTTAAATCCTCAAAATATCCTATCAGCAGACATGAAGAGAATATTTCTTGTTCACCTATAGCAGAAGCAGTTTTTAGGAAACTTGTACTTGATCAGAATATTTTATATAAGTGGAGGATAAACAGTGATATAACATTTACATAGAAATAGGAAACTTCTGATTATAAATGGCAGATATACTTGAAGAAACATGGCATTACTATGAATCAGATTGCCAGACAGGTTTTCAAAGATTTCCTGACCTTTATTATATATTACTTATGGATAAAAGCAATCTGAGAGATTTAAATAAAAAGTTAATCAAATTAAAAACTGCAAAGCTAAAATTGAATTTTTTTAAAACAATGATACACAGAAACAACTTATTATTAAAGATCCATATTATGGAAATGATTCTGACTTTGAGACTGTATATGATCAATGTGTGAAGTACTATGAAGCATTTTTGGAAAAATCTCATTAGGGCTCATATTCATTGCTAATGAGCAACAATGATTGACATCAACTTAGAAATGATGTATGTATATCAGTTGATGTGTTATTAAAGAGTAATAATGTACTGCATTTAAAAACCATCATTGTTCCTTCAATTTATTTAATGTTCACATATGTTCTCATTTTAAAAGGTAACGAAAATTAATCATTACTTCTGAAGCAAGAATATTTGATTAAATCAATTATTATTAGTAAACCAGCTAGAACTCCCAATTTATGCCTCTAATTTTGAAAATGAATTAACTATATAGTGGAACAAACTAAAATTTACATGTGAAAACTAAGAGGGAGGAAGGGAAAGAGGGAATGGAGGAAAGAAAGGAGAAAAAACAAGGAAGGGAGGAAAGAAGAAAGGAGAAAAGGAGGGAGGGAGGGAGGGAAAGAGGGAAGAGAAGGAAGGGAAGGAAGTGGAAGGGAGGGAAGGGAGGAAAATAAAGGAATGGAGGAAGGAAGAAAGGAAAGGAGGGAGTGTAGGAAGGAAAGAGGGAAAGACCTGTTCAATCTCCTTTACAATTTGGAAAGCCCCTAATCTTTCCTGCAATTAGAAATCAGATAACTTAATTTTATAATGTACCCTGTACTCTGTTAATTTTTTTTTCTTTTATTTAATTGGCATTATTTGATTAATTGTTTTAACATAGAACTATTAGTCTCTTGGGGTCCAGTGTCAAGCTGAGGAGGTCTGGTCCAAATTTGTTATGCAATTGGCATGCATTGCTTGATAAATAGATGTGCTCAGAATCTCTACTTTGTTTTTTCAATTATTTCAGATTTTACCCATAGAGATGTGGTGCATGTGATCATGGAAGAAGTCAATTGGAAAAGGGCAATGGATTTGTAAATCAATAGCCCCTTATAATCAATGGAATGAGGAGAATATATTAGGTGGGAGTATGATAATCATTGAGGAAAGAGTCCAGACAGATTATCAGTACTTGAAGAAAGATGTGTTAAGAGAAGTACCTGAGCTGAGAGACAGACAGAGAGAGAGAGAGAGAGAGAGAGAGAGAGAGAGAGAGAGAGAGAGAGAGAGAGAGAGAGAGAGAGAGAGAGTTGTGTGAATGTCTCTCTATGTTTTTACCTGTGTGATTGTGTATTGAAAGTGAATTAGGGAGGGGAGCACATCTGTGGTCACTAAAAAAAATTGATTCCATTTCTTCCCATTATTTCCAAGAATTTTTTTCCCATTATAATATCTGCCCTCAGAAATTAGTCAGGAGAACCTGTTACCACACCAATTTAATACTTAATCATGTTTCCTTGTGTCAGAAACACTAGATTTTATTTGAGACTTATGGAAACTCTAAACATCAGAAGATCTAGAATTGAATCTGCCATGTATCTGTTTGAACTAGGGGAAGTAACTACTCTGGGCTTCTGTTTCCTCGTATGAAATGTTAGGAGAATGGACTAAATGATCTCTAAGGCCCTTGTCACCTAAAAAAGCCCATAATCCTAAATGAGCCCAAGCTCTGGAAAACATGAACATCTTAAAGGTTCTTTGGGCCAATTGATTTGGGAATTTGTAATTTTTTAAAGTAAGGACAGAGAACTGATAATATGCAGATAATTTCCAAACAAAACAGATGTTTAAATATGGACTATGCTAGACCCAGTGAGCAACTGCAAAAATCTGGAGATTTTCCATCTTGGTTCCAATCTTACTGCCTTTCAGCCAACAATCTTGTGGGAAACTAAATCCCTGATACATAACAGTGCTTCTGTCTACTTTGTCCCAAGCAGAATGTACTTGCCAAGTAGGCTTAGTTTCCTAGTTTACAAAACAACCTCCTAATAGCTCCTAACTTTAGGGAGCTTCAGTGAAGGAGAAAATTAAGGCTTTTTTTGTTGTTGGCTACACACATCATTGGCCACTAAGATTTAAAACTATTAGTAGCAAGAAATAAAAAACACAAAGCAAACAATAACAACAAAATTTAAAAAATAAAAAAACCCTAAGTTACCCAATTAGCTAAAAGAGGTAATTAAGAGTGAGCTCAATCTACCCAAGGAGCCAAAACCTTGTAAAACAGAAGTTCATGGGATGCTTTTAAAGATGGAGATGGACAACTGAGGAGCAAATACCAATAGTAGGTCGCATAATGCATACATTGTTGGGTCTGGAGTCAAGAAGATGTGAATTCAAATCCACCCTTAGACACTTCCTAGCTACCTTGATCTGCCTCATTTATCTTTACAATGGATCAGTAATAGCACCTATCTTCCAGGATTGTTGTGAGGAACAAATGACATAATATTTGTAAAGTGCTTTGCACAGTGCCTGGCACAAAGTAGGCACTTTATAAATATTAACCATTATCATCATTGTTAGATTACCAGGATGGAGTTCACTTGCCCAGCGTTATATGCACTCAGTAATTATTGCGATTAAGGTTTGAGGAGTCCAGAGTCAGTATGCTTCCCACTCCTCATAAAGCTGTGAGAAGTGCTTGCTGTATCTTTACCATCTTGCCTGACTCTTTGGAATACCAGCAACACCTAAGAATGGCCTTTGTGGGCAGGTCACTCATCAGTGTCCCTCGTGTTGGGGAGACAGGGCTTCAGAAGAGAAAATAATGTAAAAACCATTGGAAGACATCTAAATATAAAAGAAAGATATATGAAAAAAATCAAATGAAGAAATTTAAAAACAAGTAGTGTGGAACAGACCAAGGTCAAGAGAATGCTCATAAGATCAGAGACAGCATTGAAAGGGAACAAAGAAGCCATTCAACTCCCTCATTTCATAGCTGAATAATTTAGATCTAAAGAAAGAAAAAACCATCCAACTCTCTCATTTCATAGCTGAATAATTTAGGCCCAAAGATGTTAAGGACTTGCCCAAGTGAAGAGCAAAGATGGGATTCAATCCCAGTACTCTGGCTCCAAATATAGCACCCTTCTATTGTGTCATTTCCAGTAACAATTTTCTTCCTCTATGTGATGTGTTCTTGTAAAGGAGAATGCTGACCAGGTGTTTCTTAAGTCCAGAGAAGGCAAAATGAGAGGAAATTAGATCAATTAAAAAAACAAAAATATGTGTTGAATATAAGAAAGAATTCTTAATAAGTAGAGTTGTTCCAGAATGTAATGAAATGCCTTGCTAGGTGGTAAGCTCCACACTACTCAAAATGTGCAAGTAGGAACTAAATGACCATTTGTTAGTTCTACTATAAAGGAGATTGGAACAGATGGCTGCTGAAAGACTCTTCAAGTTTACTAAGCTAAGTTTTCCCCTACTATGATGACAATTAAATATTGAACTGGTTTGATGAAGGACTGAGCAGAGAGAGGAAACAGGAATAGTACAACCTATTTCCTTTGAAACTGTACATTTTAAAGGTTACATGATAATTTACTTGTTCTTTGGCTAGACAAAACACTGGACAATACTATGTTACAGACACTTCAATTATCAGAGTAAAGTGGATTTTAGAGATGATTTAGTCCATTTTCTTCATTTTATAAAAAGAAGAAATTGAGACCAAATGAGAAGTGAATAAATCAGTTGACAAGGCATTATCAGGTATACCTAATGTGGCAAACACTATGGTAAAGATGAAAATATAAACATAATAGAGATGAAATCCAAGGCTTCGGGGAGAATATAACATATATATTGTGACAATCAAAGTGCTATCAATTAAATGTATTTCAGTCTCTGAAGTCATACCCAGAGGCGTGCTGGAGCCAGCCCTAGTAGGCTTGATATGGTTAATTGTTAAATTTTCTTTATTTAAAATTTATCATTTTGTTGATTGTATAGATTTTCATTTTTTAGAGCACACAATTAGCAAATATTTTTACAGGAATGTTCCATTCTTTTTTTTATGTATACATATTTATACAGTTATCTTGTTGCGCAAGAAAAATCAGACCAAAAAGGGGAAAAAATGAGAAAGAAAACAAATTGCAAGCAAACAACAAACAAAAAGAGTGAAAATGTTATGTTGTGATTCACACTCAGTTCCCACAATCCTCTCTCTGAGTGTAGATGGCTTTCTTCATCACAAGATCACTGGAATTGGCTTCAATCATCTCGTTGTTGGAAAGATTCATGTCCATCAGAATTGATCATCATAACAATCTTGCTGTTTCCATGTACAAAGATCGCCTGGTTCTGTTCATTACACTTAGCATCAGTTCATATAAGTCTCTCCAGGCCTCTCTAAAATCATCCTGCTGATCATTTCTTATAGAACAATAATATTCCATAGCATTCACATATCATAACTTATTCAGTCATTCTCCTCCAACTGATGGGCAGCCACTCAGTTTCCAGTTTCTTGCCACTACAAAAAGGGCTGCTATAAACATTTTTGCACATGTGAGTCCCTTTCCCTCCTTTAAGATCTCTTTGGGATATAACCCAATAGAAACACTGCTGGATCAAAGGGTATATGATACAGTTAGTGACAGTGCAGAGAGTTGTAGGAATCCCCTTTTTGGTGGGAGGCGCAGGTCCAATGTGAAAGAATTCACGAACCCGAAATATTAGAGGCAAAAAAGGAAGTTTTATTGTGCATGTGCACATTTGTGCATATTTTTTTCAGAGATCTGGATTGCTAAATAGCATTCCCTTGTATTGCTCTATAAACTCTGTCACCCCAACAAGAGATATATTGATGAGCCAGACAAGATGGCAAAGATACAGTAAGCAGAAGTATATTAGAAGGTTCAGTGACATAAAACTATAGTCTAAAAGTATAATCTAAAAAAGAATAATCTGATGAATTTAAATATGATTAATTACTTTGTTCAGCTGTCTCAGTCATGTTCAACTCTCCTTGCCCCATTTGAGATTTTCTTGGCAAGGACACTGAAGTGGTTTGCATTTCCTTCTTCATTTTACAGATGAAGAAACTGAGGCAAACAAGGTTAAGTGACTTGCCTATGGTCACATCTTAATAAATATGTGACCATATTTAAACTCAGAAATATGAGTCTTCCTAAGTCCAGGAACAACACAATATTGTGTCACCTAACTGTACTCTGACAAATTACATTATAATTCATAAAAACCTAGGAACTTTTTTCAGGTAAATTAATAATAATTATAAGCCCAGCTTCTGGGATAAGAACTTACTATTTGACAAACATTGCTGGGAAAGTTGGAAAATAGTATTGCAGACACTAGGCACTGACCCACTTCTAACACCCTATACCAAGATAAGGTCAAAATGTGTTCATGATTTAGACATAAAGAGTAATATTATAAGCAAATTAGAAGAACAAATGATAGTCTACTCTCAGATCTGTGGAGAAAAAACTAGAGTACATTAAGGAATGCAAAATGGATAATTTTGATTATATTAAGTTAAGTTTTTATACAAAAAAAAAAAAAAACCCAATGCAGACAAAGTTAGAAGTGAAGCAATAAACTGGGGGAGGGAGTGTGGGGGGTTACATATAAGGATTCTGATAAAGGCCTCATTTCTAAAACATTTAGAGAATTGACTCAACTGGATAAGAATTCAAGCCATTCTCCAAAAGATGCATGATCAAATGATATGAAGAGACAACTTTCAGATAAATTAAAATGGTTTCTAGTCATATGAACAAATGCTCTAAATGACTATTGATCAGAGAAATGCAAATTAAGACAATTCTTGTAGATTGGCTAAGATTTCAGGAAAAAATAATGATGAGTGTTGGAGGACAAGTGAGAAAACTGGGACAGTAATACATTGTTGGTGGAGTTGTGAACTAATCCAACTATCTCTAGAGAGTAATTTGGAGCTATGCCCAAAGAGCTACCAAACTGTGCATACCCCTTAACCCAGCAGGGTCTCTACTGGGCTTGTATCCCAACAAGATCATAAAAAAAGGGAAAAGGACCCATATGCACAAAAATATTTGTAGCAGCCCTTTTTTCAATGGCAAGAAAATGGAAACTGAATAAGTTATGACACACTAATGTTATGGAATACTATTATTCTATAAGAAATGATCAACAGGATGATTTCAGAAAGGCCTGGAGAGACTTACATGAACTGATGCTGAGTGAAATGAGTAGAACCAGGAGAACATTGGACACAGTAATAGCAAGATTATATGATGATCGATTCTGATAAATGTGACTTTTCAACAGGGAAGTGATTCAGACCAGTTACAATGGTCTTCTGATGAAAAGAACCATCTGCACCCAGAGAGAGGACTGTGGGAACCAGGTGTGGATTACAACATAGTATTGTCATGTTTTTTCTTGTTGTTTGCTTGCATTTTCTTTTTTTTTCTCATTTTTTTTCTTTCTGATCTTTATATTAAGTATGTGCAATTCTTCTATACATATTTCCACAATTATCATGCTGCATAAGAAAAATCAGATCACTTGTTTTCTGGGGAGGGAGTGGGAGAAAGGAATGGAGAAAAATAAATTTGAACACAAAGTTTTGCATCATCTGTGCATATATTTTGAAAATAAAAAGTTTTAATACAAAAAAATTATATCCCACTTCCCCAAAAAATCCTTAACTACTACTTTCTTTAACTATTGGGCACACTGAGAGATTACTAACCTGTGACTCAAAAATTGCATGTAAAGTTTAAAAGTAATCTTGCTTTAAAGCAGATAGAATTTGAAATTGACTCTATTGACAACACATTTCTTTCTGTCGGGGACATCAGCTGATTTATTTTAAGGAAAAGCCTCAGACAAACTATTTGAGGAACTTCTTTGTTTATTTTTTTCTCTCCAAGCCTAAATTCAAAGCTAAAGAAATATAAGATTACACATACTCTAGTGATGATTATTTTGATGAAATCCTGAGAACACCAACCTTGTAGAGATTTCTTAGAATAGGTTGGTAAAATTAGGATGATCTAATACCAAAATGTCAATTGTCAGTAAATTATAGTCATATCTAGTTGTAACTATCAGTAGCTGGCTTGGAAAATTTCCTTTCTGTGCCTTACTTCACCTCTCTTTAAAATAGCAATGAAAATCTGTTCTAAATAATACACAAGGTTGTTATAGGGCACTTAGAAAGACAGGAAAAGAAAAAATAATAAACAAGCAAAACAGTTCCAGAAGTTATTTGTTGAATTTATTGCACTTTTTCAAAAGCAAGCTCTACATAATAGAGATTTATGGTTTCATTTGCATTCTTCTTCGGTTCAATAATATATATGAGAATGCTCATTTTATTTGGTGTTTTAAAGTTTGAATAAAAAAGATAAGCAAATAAGAAAAATAAGGAAGAACTATTCAAGTTACTACTAATGCAATCAAATTGAAGAACTAAATTATAAGAGAATTAAAGGGTTCACTAGCAAGAATTGACAATGTCAGTGGACCAGTGGTTATCCTGATATTTGAATAATTTTAATGTTGGGAAACTCACTCCAATAAATAATCTACTATTTCCAAATAGCTTCATTTTATAGGATTTTAAAGTTGTTCTTAATATTTAAATTAACCATCATTTATTGAATATCTATTATGTACAAAGTACTAGGGAGATAGAGATCAGATCAGATGTAATCTCTGCCATTATGGAATTTACACTCTGATATAGGGATGAGATAAGCAAATAACTACATCAAGACATATGATCATGTGAAGTCTAAGAGAGTAAAAGCCATGAGTGAAATGAGTAGAACCAGGAGAACATTGTACACAGTAATAGCAAGATTATATGATGATCGATTCTGATAAATGTGATTTTTCAACAGGGAAGTGATTCAGACCAGTTACAATGGTCTTCTGATGAAGAGAACCATCTGCACCCAGAGAGAGGACTGTGGGAACCAGGTGTGGATTACAACATAGTATTGTCATCCACTGGGTGGATTTAAATCTTTATGGAAGATGAATCATTTTAGTTGGAAAAAGGGATAGAATGAAAGAGCCAGAGAGATAAAAATGCACAGAGAGCATTTAAGTGCTTAGTATATGACAGGGAAAGTAAGCATTTACAATATATGATGCAATGGATGGAGCATGTAGTTAAAAAGACTTCTCTTCTTAAATTCAAACCTGGCCTCAAATACTTACTAGTTGTATAACCCTGGTCAAGTCTCTTAACCCTGCTTAACTATCCCATCTATAAAATGACCTGGAGAAGGAAATGTTAAACAATTCCAATATCTTTATCAAGAAAACCCTAAATAGTGATGCAAAGAGACAACACTAAAAAGTGACACAATAACAAGATTATATACAAAGCACTAGAAGAAATATATTTAGATCAAGTTTCATTACTGATATTCTAATGGAGGAAAACACAAAAAGAAGCTGGGAAAGGAAGAAGGAAGGGAAAGCATGAATAGCATAACAGCATAATGACAGATGAAGTGGAAGTCCTAGATTTTGACACTAGATGACAAAGGCTGATCAGAGCTGAAGGCCCAGGTGTGGAGTTCAAGTTACTTATGAGAAAGAGATAGAAATGAAAGTTCAAATAGAAGTATCATGTTGTCCAAAAAGTGATATGTAGGTAAGTATAGGCCAATAAAATGTCTGTCTTCAGAGTTTGGATTAGAGGTAAGAGATTAAAGATAAAAAGGAGGTTTTTTGCCACAAAGAATAAATAGACTATAAGTATCCATACTAGAGCTGTGACAGTTGAGGACAAGGAGAAAGGAAGAGATGGACACAAGAAAATTTGTAGTTAGAATAACAAGACTTGATAATTGATTGGACTGAAAGTTGAAAGAAAAGGAAGAATTTAAGACAAAACTAGTTTTGAATATGACTGAGGGATGAACTAACATCTCACAGGATATACTAAGAAAAAGTTAAAATGGGTACATAATTTAGACATAAAGCATGATATCTTAAGCTAATTATAGCAGCATGTAATAATTTAAGGTGAACACAGTGAATAGAGAGCTACCCATGGAGTCAAGAGTATCTAAGTTCAAATCTAATGTCAGACAGTTACTAGCTTGTGTGTGTGGGCAAGTGTGATCCTGGGCAAGTCACTTAATCCTATTTGCTTCAATTTGTCATCTGGAAAATAAGTTGGAGAAAGAAGTGGCAAATAGTGGGGCACAACTGAAATGACTCAAAAACAACAAGGAATACTTTACCTGTCAGATTTATGGATAAGAAAAGAATTTGTGATCAAACAAGTGATAGATAACATTATAGAATGCAAAATGGATATCTTTGATCACCTCAAATTAAAAACAGGTTTCACACAAACAAAATCAATTCAACCAAGATGAGAAGGAAAACTGGAAACAAAAAATTAGAGAAAGATAAGAGTGATAGAAAAACAACTAGGAAAAAGATATGTGTGCTAAGAGAAAATTAAGCAAAAAATTATTAGCTTGATTTTTAAAAAGCACCAAAAAAAAAAAAAAAAAAGGAAATAATACCTTAACAAAACAGAATTGGACAAATGGCAAAATGCTCATTGAAGAATGTCATTCCTTAAAAATTAGAATTGGAAAAGTGGAAAATAATAACTTTATGAGGCAGCAAGAAACAATAAAACAAAATCAAAATAATGAAAAATAGAAGAAAATGTGTAATAGTTAAACAGAAAAACAACTGTCTTGGAAAATAAATAAAATAAGATATTTTAAGAATTATTAGACTACCTTAAACTCAAAGGATAAAATAGAAATTGAAAGAATTCACCATTTACTTCATGAAAGAGATGCTAAAATGAAAAATCTTAGGAATATTATTTCCAAAACTAAAGTCTAGTTTAAAGTAAGGCCCTTGATAAATATAGAGAATCAACAACAATTTAACATCAGGGAGGCAAGAGGAAAATCAAAGAAGGTGAGAACCACTGCTTCAAGCACATGGGGAAATGATAACGACCATCCCCCCCCAAAAAAAAAAAAATCCTATAGGACTGCTCAACTTCAAGGCTTTAAAAGGTTATCTCACAGAAGAATAATTATTCTGATGAAAATTCTTAGGAATATTATTGCCAAAACTAAAGTCTAGTTTAAAGTAAGGCCTTTCATAAATGCCTTAGAATTAGAAGTAAAAGCAAAGTCTGTTTTATTGGGAATATTGCAGGAGGGATTCTCTTTCAAGTTGGCTGGAACGATATAGCCAATGGAGTGCTCCTTTCCAACTCTGAAATCTTATGACTATAATTAGAGTTGTCCAAAGTATAATGTGCTGTATTAAGTTCCCTTTCTCCTCAGTTCTCTAAGTAAAAACAGGGTGATCCATTGTCATTATCAAGGGATGTTATCGATTCTCGTTGCAGGACAAGGACAGTTAGGTCAACTCTAAGATTTCTTCTAAATCTAAGATTCAAGAAAATTGTAATCTTTTAAGTCTTGTTCTAGAATTCATGTTTCACATCTACATTTCAGCATGAATGCCCTACATAGCAATAAATACATGCTAAATGATTTTTTCCTTTAATGAAATTATTGTAAGCTTTATTGTAACATATTTATTCTAGCTTAAGAAGGTTTTATTTTGCTAGGGAAAGAGTAGAGGATGGGGAATAGAAAATTCCCTAATCATTTCCTCTTAAGAACTGGATACCCTTCAGAAGTCTTCTGAAGCATAAGGATATTTGTGAATCTCTGGGTCATTCTGTGGATCCTTTGAGGCTATTGCTCTAAAGTATTATTTCCTGGCTCATTCAGTTATGAATGACAGTTTGGTTCTACTGTCTTGCTTTGTCACTCTTCATTCTTACCACATGAGTTCACAGTACCAACAACAAAAGATATGCAAAGGATAAATGATGCAGTATTAATGAGAGTGTTCTTGCAGCAATGCAAGGGGGAATTTCACCACTAACATGGCAACCAGTTGTAAATGAATCATCTTCACTGTCCAAGGGCATAGTATATGGTTGCTGTCCTACTCAAAGGTTACTTGTAATCTGAAAGGGAAGGAGAAAAAAAATTTAAATTAAAAAAGCAACAATGAGTTCCTTCAAAGAGAATCTAGAATCAGGAAATCCCCACTAATAATATGGCTTTAAAAGGAATACATTTTGGGAAAATGTAACATTAATTTCTTAGTTGCTAGGAAAGTATAAGAAGGAAATTACTAAAGTTCTTGTTGCTTAGAAGGCATACTAGAGATCTTTTAGTCTAACTCCCTCATTTTATAGAGGAAGAAAATGTGGTTTAGTGTTCTTCAGTCTAGTCAATGATTTGTATTAAGTTATAGAGAGAGTAAGCTGATATAATGGATAAAGTGCTATATGTTAAATCAAGAAGACTAAAATTAGATCTGGTCACAGGCATTTATGAGGTATGCACTCTG
This sequence comes from Antechinus flavipes, assembly GCF_016432865.1. Lineage (NCBI taxonomy): Eukaryota > Metazoa > Chordata > Mammalia > Dasyuromorphia > Dasyuridae > Antechinus > Antechinus flavipes. The sequence continues at coordinate 290,623,789 of NC_067401.1, read as the reverse complement.
AGCAAGTTATTTAACTTCTCTGTGACTTAGTTTCTTCATCTGTTAAGTGAAAATAATCATAGCATGTACTTCCAAGGTTGTCTTTGCTTTAAGTGCTTTGCAATTAAAATACTATATAATCGTGAGGTATTGTTGTTCTTATTATTAATTGAAAAAGGTAGAATTTGAATCTTGTTCCTTTGACTCAAATTCAATATTCTTTCCACCTACCATACCATGGATATGATTCAGGAAAATGCAAGGTAAAATAAACAGATTCTTATTCTAGAACAAACCAAACACAATCTCCTTCATATAGGAGGTCATAAATTTAATTCAGTTTAATTCATGTCTATGAATTATTTGTTGAACTCCTATTGTCTTTGGAACCTGACTTTGACCACTTGACTTAAGCAATAAGAGTTTGGTAGTTTGAAAGCAAGGAGTAATTTACATGATATCTATGAATAATCCTTAGCCAAAATGGCTTAGCAATAGTCATTTCTTCTTCTCTTTTTTTATTTTTGCTGAGGCAATTGGAGTTTAAGTGATTCACCAAGGGTCACACAGCTAGGGCGTGTTAAGTTCTGAGGCCAGATTTGAACTCAGGTTCTCCTCACTTCAAAGTTAGTGTTGTATGCACTGTACCATTTACCTGGCCCAATAGTCATTTCTTCTAGTTGGGACTAGAGAAGTCCCAAATGAAGAAATACTTAAAATTCATCAGGTGATATATATTACCTAACAATATGTACATCATCTTTACAATTGGTATTGGTATATACAGGTCTAGAGAGAGAAGAATACTGTCTTCATGTATTTATAATAGAAAAACAAAAATATTTAAACACATTTTATATTAAGGTCATCTTATCTAAAGCAGATTCTAGTATTAAAGAATAATGTTATCCTCTGAAAGACTTAACTACTGATCAGCAAAATAACCAACTAATCTTTAATTCTAGATGACTGATGATGAAGATATCTGCTGCCTCCTCAACAAGAGATATTAAATTAAAAATGCAGAATGAAACACATTTGAGGATATGACCAATGTGGAAATTTTTTTTCCTTGACTACATTTGTTACAAGGATTTTTCTTTTCTTTTTGGAGTAGAGCAGGAAGATGTGAAGAAGAAAATGAAAATAAGCATTAATTGAAAAAAATTTTAATTATAAAAACTATATAATAATGGCAAGCATTTATTCACAAAGAACTTTATAAATATTACAAACTCATTTTGCTTTTCATAATAGCTGTGGGAGGTAGGTATAATTATTATCCCCATTTTATAGATGGGGAAACTGAAATATACAGAGCTTATAGGATTTACTCAGTATCACGCAACTACTTTAGTGTCTAATGTTGTATCTGAATTCAGTTCTCCCAGGACTAACATTCTAATTACTGTATCACCAAAGTTCTTTAAAAATAATAATAATAATAGAAACATGCTAATAGAAGTTGTTCCTCTCAGAATCCTCAAACCTAAGATAAAATAATAAATGAGAACTTATAACATCTAAAATGCTTTGCTAAATCCAGGAAAGTAAATTGAAATCACACAGCAGTTTCACGAGCTACTAAATCTCTTATTCATTTGCCTCCCACCATGTAAGTTCATTTCAGCTTTCTGGGTTGGAGGTTCTTCTAAAAGCACAGGAAGTGTATGATTGATTTCTTCTTTAGTGATCTTGTAGGTTACAATCATAGAATGGCATAATTTAAAAAGGACCTTAGGGATAATCTATTTGACTCTTTCATTTTACAGATGGCAAAACTAGAAACTAAAGATAATTATAACTTACTCAGAATCACATGCCAGGAGCGGAATAAAGATTAGAGTTAAGGCCTCCAACTCTAAGCCAATTTTTTTATTTCTATTATTACATAATATTGCACTTTTAACTTGTCTAAACTCCAGGATAGAAAAAAAATTAAAGGGAATGAATATAGTGGGAAACATACAGGAAATAGAACCTTTGGAATTGTATTGTTCCCTAAATTCAATCAATAGATTGCTTCTAACCCAATAATTGCTATGCTTTTGTTTACATATTAGAGGAAAAGTCACCCTTTGAAAATTGAGGTCATTTATTTTTAAACAGGAACTGTTACCCCTTGCTTCTGGCTTAATTGTTATAGTTCTCTTTACAGAATGACTGTCCACCAAGAAACATTCAGGAAATTCCAGGCAAGTGCTAGATGGTGATGTGTTTCATAAAGATAGATGATAGATGAGAAACATTCCCATTTAGAAGGGCGTGAGATCTCAGGGAAGATGAAAAAAAAATATCTTGCTTCTCCCATCAATTTACTTCCTTCAAGACATCTCTATTAAAATATAGGATCAAAGCAGTGAAATATTGGGTAAAGGGTAATGGAATGTGGATGATGACATAAATCTATGAACATTAAAATCTTGGAAGTACAAATAACTAGAGAAAAAGCCTGACTAAAAATAACATTTGTATTGATAAAATGTGTTTTTGTAATCTGCTTTTGGTAAAGAGATGTAGGCATGGCAAAAACCTGAAAATATTCCCTTTACTCAGCTTAATCCCAAATAATTCAATTCAACAAGTATTATGCAAAATAGTATTTTTGGATCTTGCAGAAGGAAGAGAGGCCCAACCTTTAATTGCAGGACTTGAAAATGGACACCCAAGGGAAATTGTTGCAATCATTAGAAATAGGAACAGAAGTAGCGTTATTGAAACTCTAGACCCAATTACAATGTGATTACAGATATACAAAGGTTTGTGTGATTTTTGCTACATACTCATAAAAGACAAGATTATGACTGGGACAGTATCAAGAGGTATTTGAATGGTTTATTTCAATAACACAATTGAAGGTGACATAGAAAGCTTATATAAATTAGCATCTGACATAGAGAAAGCTTCTCATGAAGATTTGAATCCAGATAAAACTGCTGAAAAAAATTATATATTGGTTTGATAATACCTCTTCATGGTAGTTAAAATTAGAATCTAATTTTAATTCTAAAATTAGAACCATGTGTGTTGTCATATTGTTATTGCTTTGCAATATTAGGATATTTTTATTGATCTTTCTCTATCATACTTTTTATCTAAAAGATAAAAAGGGGAAATTGCAAGAGTATGGGACCCCACCAAGAGGGAGTACAGAGGCCACCTCGAAATTTAGTGCACAATAATTTTTCTGTCACATTGCAGAAACGCCCTTGTTGAGCAAGCAGCAATGATTTGTGATCATGGGAATGGGTGAGCCTGAGGGTCACAGCCAGTGGCTCATGAACAGGATGCATTGACAGGGCCTCTCACCTGGGAGCGAATTGCTGAATTGCTGGATCTGCTCTCCTGCCATTGGCAGATACCATGCATATGCAAAGCCCAAGAGCTGCTTCTCTGAATAGTGATTGGGGATTGCCTACTGTTTACACGCTGATCACACTTGCAAAAATGTATACTAACAAGATTGTACAGTATAATAAACTGGAGCTCTTTTCACACTCGATGAGTCTCCTACCTCATTCATCTCTCCTCTGAGATCAAAGCGCTCATATGCTTTGAGCTCTTAAGATGGCCACAAGAAATAGTGGAAGAGAGAATTCATTAGTGTTTCACTAAGCTACTCTGGTACTTGTCAACAAAAATTACCCAAAACAAATTCTTAAAAAGTAAAAGAAAGCATTATAAGCCCCTTATATAAAACATGGCAAATGAGACATTATGTCCTGGGTAATAAAATGGGCAATACAATAGTTCCTGAGAGATACAGTTTTGTTTTTAGATGAGATGTTATTCTACTATTCCTTGGGCTTGTGGCTTTTATAAAGAAACTTTATAGTAACTAGTATTAAGCTATCACTATGTAAGGACAGATAATTTAAGTCAATTAAATATTATTTAAGTATCTACTATGTGCTAGATATTGTGTTTGTATCATTTTAATAGTGCTGAGTCTCTAAAAGGTTAAAACAATAAAACAGAATATAACATGTATATAGATAATTATGATACAATGTGAGTGGACCCTTTCCCCCCCCCAAAAAAAAAAAAAGATCTTAACAAATTACTATAAAGAAATATGAGGTAGGAAAGATAAATTTCAGCAATGTTGTTGTTAGATTAGCATTTAATTCTATTTTTGAACATCAGTTCTTTGTTTTTATTGACTTCCCAGCACTCTGTAGTATAATTCAAAGGCCACTGGATTTGGAATCAGCTGCTTTTTCTATGCAACTGTTTAACTTCTAGAAGGAGTTGGACTAAGTAACCCCTACATTTCCTTCCAACTCTACATCTGTGAGCTTTACAAGATATGAATTATTTAACACAGAGAAGATTCCAGAGACAACCATGGGTTTTGAATGTATAGAAGAATACTGTGTAGAAAATGTTATGAGTTATTGATTACATCAATACGTAAAAATGGATTTTAAAAATGGAACTTGAGTTAAAGCCTCCCAGTAAAGATTGTTATTTGTTATAACAAGTTGGCAAGGAAGACAACGGAAATTCTTCATTTATTTATTCAATTAGTTTGTGGAAATTTTTTTTAACTTATCCACTTAATCTATATAGTACCTTTCTTTCAAAAATCTTTGGTTCCTATCCTCAGTTGCCTTTTTAAAATTTTATTTATTTTGTTCTGAACTTAAGAAATAAAACATATTTCTATAACAGTAGAATAGGGAGAAAAGATGATAATACATAAAACTGCAAATCTATTGTGTACAACTTGTTATTCCTTTTAATTATATAATAAAGTTATTGTGTAACTTTCTTTTTTTCTTTACGTATATGCATGTGTATACATACACATAAAACAATGTTTTTTTATGTTTTAAAAAGCAGAAGTGCTTTGTTTCACTGATAGTCAGAAATTCTAGTCAGTGAAGGATTAAGAAGTGCTGAGCAAGCAAAAAGTAAATGAATAACTAAACCAACAGATGAGTAAAGAAAAAAGAAAATTAATTGAACTTTTTGAAATGAATACTAAAAATCAATGAGGTAAAAATGGTTTACTCTGAAAATGAATGAGGTAAAAATGCCCTATTTTATCCTTAGGGAATTAGGTTTTCTTTGTTAGACCAAAACTACCACCTAGAGATATCATAAGAATCACCATTTCAAGCAAAGGACTATTTTTGAGATATTTGGCCTAAGAATGAATTGTCCTGCTATGTTCCTTTAGGGAAGCATTTTGGCATAGAGGAGATAGAACTGTACTAGGAGGTTCTAAAGTTCCTAGAAGTCATAAAAGATGAATTCTAGTTCAGAATCTGTCATTTTCTAGGGGGAGGAATATAGATTTTTTATTTACCGTCTCTTGATCTTGGTAACTCATATGAAAAAATGGCAAAATTTGACTAAATGATCTCTACTCAATAATTCTACAAATCCATATGTTTACATTCTAGCTAATTAACATGTCATTTCCTCAACTGGAGCAACTTTAAAAGCTTCCTATTGTCTCTAACATAAAATATGAACTCCTTTATTTAGCATTTAAAACTCTTCAAAACCTGGCCCCAACATGTCTTTCTATTGTCAGTGGATATCACTCTACCTTCCACACTCTAAAATCCAGTCATACTGGTCATCTCTGTTTTTATCACACATTATATCCCAATAACTTCCAAATCTTTGTCATGGTTGTCTCTAACATACTAGGAGTTTAATAAACACTTACTGATACCTGCTTTATTTAATTCCTCTCATTTCAAGATGAAGTTCAACTACCTTCTACATAAAGGCTTTCCTGGTTTTCCCTTTCACTGCCCACTCCACTCACAAATTATTAGAGCTATCTCAGTGTTTGGGAGGCTCTGAAGGAAAGTATGGGAGAGGAGAGGTATTAAATTAACTACCATACTAAAAATTTGCAGAATCATTGCACAAACCTTATTGTGGTATGCCTATGAAATCTGAAAAGTATACCAGCACTGTGCCAAGAAACCAAATCACTTCCATTTGAATTGTTTTAGGAGGATTCTGAAGGTTATTTGGAGGATAAGACACTGAGGTCCTTTCTTGATAAATTGCCAAGCATTCATACTCTACTACAGAAAGCACAATTCTATCAGTCTGGCCACTTTGTTCAAATGCCAAATGTAAACTTGCCTAAAAGAATATTTTATGGAAAACTCACACAGGGCAAGTGTTCACAAGGTGATCAGAAAAGATAATTACAAGGACATTTTCAAGGTCTTTCTTCAGAACTTTAGAATTGATAGAATGACATGGGAGACACTGGCATAGGGCCTCCCAGAATGGCATTCCCTCATCAGATAAGATGCTGTGCTCTATAAGCAAAATAGAATTGAAGTAGATCAGAAGAAATGTGAATTACACAAATATTTACAGGAACTTTTTGTGTCCTACTGGAGCAGAGCATTCCAAGCTCATATTGATCTGATCAGCCACAACTGGACAAACAAATTTGCTCTAAAATAGTGATGTCATTTTGGTCCTCTTCTAGAATGAAGGACAACAACCAATGATCTTGCATTAAATTAATTTGTCCTTATTTTATTTGTATTCCTTTTATTTATTCTTTATATATTTGTATTCTTATCTCTAACAATGTAAACTCCTAAGAAGTAGGGATTGTTTTAATCTCTAAGGCCACAGCACTTAGAGTGTCTGACACATTATAAATATTTAATGAATGTTTTTTGGTTGACTGATTGAATTTGAATGTCATTAACTTTCTTTGGGCCTCATTTATCTCATCTATAAAATGGAGATAGTAGCAGCATAAGATCTAAATCTTAGGAGCTGGGTACAGTCTCATTACCTAGATTATCTAGTATCTGCTTGTCTCATGGAACCCTTTGTCTTCCAGTTAACCCAGGACCTGGTCAGCTGCCATCTTCCTAGACTGTCTATTTTAAAAAGTATGATTGATAAATTTTGTCATTCTGATATGTTTACATATATGTTACATTTGTTCATATGATATAGATAATGCTATGCTGTATTACATTGTATATTATATTGTACATCAGAGTGTACATATGATTTTTCCAGATATATCTCCGTCAACCATATCTCCATTGAGCTCTCTTCCTTTTAGTAATTTTAAATGATCACACTTTCCAAGAATGATATACTCATATTCCCCCATTCTTCTATTGAAGAAGGAAGGTTAATTTTATCATTTATTCTCTGTCTCATCATCTTTCCATCATCACCATTATTTAGAGTTCAATATTTTTAGTGATCTTTTTGTCAGCATAATTGTATGTATACAAATAAATATATCTATTAACATGGATGTGACCATACCCAGAATCTTTAACAGGGTAGTAATACCTGCCTGTCCAACCCTCAATGAATTTCTGGATTTTTTCTAAATCCCAGGATATAAAAGAAGACTTTCATTCAAACATAGAAGTTCCACTCTCACAATTGCCCTTCTTTTCTCTTGCAAAATTAGATAAATTCCGTGTTCTTAATATGGGAGGTCATATGATGGCTTCAATCTGACTTGCTCTCTTGAAGATAATGGATAGGAAAGGCTACAGACAACATTTGATGTAAAAGTCTTTTTATGATTCGACATTTGTTTTCAACACATATCCCACAGGCCTACTGAGTAACTGAGAACTTTGGACAGCTTAGCCCTTCATTGTTTTTTCAGGAGCCTTCACATTGTTTGGAAGCATATCCTGCTTTCTCTTCAAGCTACAATTCTAATTATTAGAAATTCATTGCTTTTCTTGTTTTGAGGTCATAGTGTGAGGAAGTTAACCTGAAAACTATTTACATTACCACCTTGATGTATTTTTATTACTGGCATTTTCCCTAATTGCCTGGATTCCCTACAATCACAACTTTTGCCGAAGGAAGGCTTCAGCATTTTTTTTCTTCTTTCCTCTTCCCTTTTCAGAGTGTTTAACCTGATAAGACTACACCAATGTCTTTGATTGTTTAAATAGGATTTACTGCAAATACTGCAGATAGAAAGAGAGCATAGAGAGAGACTTACAATAACAGGTTAAAGGGGCATAAAATGTACAAGTTTTTCAGGGCTGTTAAGGCCTTATCCTGGTTTGACAACCCACTATAGGTCAAAGATTCTATTTATCCTATCTCTTTTGCCAGGTACAGTACTTGACACAATGAATTTAGCTAGAAAGACTGTATCTCAAACTTGCTAAATCTAGTTCTTCCAATGTTCCATTATGTGAATGAAAAGTTAGGATCATCATAGTTCTTAACTTGGGGTCCCTGGATTTTTTTTAAATTGTTATAAATGTATTTTAATATAATTTGTATCCTTTATAATACTATGTATTCTATTTTATGCTCTTAAAAACATTCTTCTAAGAAAGAACACAGAAGTTTCACTGAACTATCAAAGTGACTTGATTCTACAAACAAACAATTATTTTTCTGGAGTTTTTTAGATGTAGAATCTTTAGTTTTTATGGTTTCTACATTTTCAATGGCAATGAATTTACTTCTTATATCATTTTCTACATCTTTGTGTTTTCCAGCATCCTTTTAAAATTATGCTATTTCTACCTCACATTCTATTAGATTGGCCAATATGGCAGAAAAAAAGTGATAAATGTTGAAAGAATTGTGGGAAATTTGAGAAATTGAATCACTGTTGATATAGTTATGAACTGATTTAACCACTCTAGAAAGCAATTTGAAACTATGGCCAAAGGGCTATTCAATTTTGCATAGACTTTTGATTCAGCAATACCACTACTAAGTCTATATCCCAAAGAGATAAAATTAAGGATTTGAGTTTGAACTTTTTTATACAAGGGTATTTTAGTAACTTTTTTGTGGTGGCAAAGAACTAGGAATTGAGGGGCTATCCATCATTTGGGGAATAGTTGAACAAATCATGATATATGATTATAATGGAATGCTATAAAAACGACAAGCAGATGATTTTAAAAAACTAGAAAGACATATATGAACTGATGAAGTAAGCAGAGTGAAGAGAATAAAGTGAGTAGAACCATGAGAACATTATACATAGTAACAGCAATATTGTTTGTGCAATGAAAAACTGCAAAATTTAGCTATTCTCAGTAATACAATGATCTAAGAAAATCTCAAAGGACGATATGAAAAAAATCCCAAAGAAAGAATTAAAGATGCCTGAATGCTGACTAAAGCATATCATTTTTCTCTTTCTTTTTTTTTTTTGGTTTGAATATTCTTCCCAAAAAATGACTAGTATGAAAATAGTTTTACATGTTTGTATATGTTGGAATGTGCAACCTATATTTGATTGCTTAGCAGAGCAGAGAGTAAAGGAAGGAAAATTAGAACTCATTTTTTAAAAAATGAATATTAAAATTGTTTTTACATGTAATTTGGGAAAAATAAAATGTTATTAAAAATAAAATTATATTATTTGAGACCCAATACACAAAGGCATTTAAGGCTACTCAGAAGCTACATTCTTGTAATCATTGTATCACCATCTTTGGACCCACTTAAGAGGGAATGTGGTCTTTATTTTTAGAAAATAGCATCTAATTTAAAAAGGAACATAAAGAGAATTGAAAAAGACATTAAGAGTATCTAGTTCAATGCCCTTATTTTATATATAAAGAAAGTGAAGATAAGACAGGTCAAGCAATTTGCCTAAGTTCACACAAACAGGAAGCACCAGAAGCAAAATTTTATGCCTGGTCTTGATATTCCAGAAGCCATGTTCTTTTCTTTGTATCCAGAGATCTTCCCTGAAAACCTACATGCAGTCTTAACAATAAAGTCCCAGGCATTAAACTTCCCTTAACTGTTTCCCAGGCAAGGGGAGCAGGTCAACATGTAGTGAAATCACATAATAAAATCATTTTATCTCTATTTGTTTATTTGCATTGCTCAATAAAACAATCATTGCCTTGTTATTTTTCAATAGTCATTTAATCAGAATTGCATATTCTTATCTCTGGAAACTATAGCTATTTCTGTGGAATGGCCTCAATGTGACATACTTCCCCATTAAAAATAAACAACTATAAAACCAAGTCAATTGCTATCTCTTTGGGATGGTTTAAGAGAGCCCTGTCTGAAAATAATTTGAATGGGAAGAGCTTTAAATCTCCTACAGCCTTCTCAACTTCTGTGGCTTAGACAGTTAAATATTCAAATGGGTGTTATTTTGTCAAAATGGGTGTTTTCTACAATCATTCACATCTCACTCCATCAATATCTGCCCATTGTGTGTGATTATAATATGCCCTCATATAAGTTAAAAACAGATCTATTTAACACTCTGGAAAATGTTCTTGTCCTTAACTGACATCTTTAAAACACCAATTAAACATTATTGTTATTATTATTCCTTCTTACTATGTGACCACACCATCACTTTTTATTATTTAATTCCCTGGTGACATCTTTCATTCCAGTTTTTCCTCAAAATTCCTTATTTATTATGTTTTACAGCCTGCTCATCCTTACCATAGACTTTTCCATTATTTACTTTGTGGAATTCATTATTAATTGCTAGATTATCACTGTCTATTCTTGACCAACTGATAACCACAATTCCCTTGGCAATAATTATGCCAAACCAACCTCTAGAGAAATCTGCAAAATTCATGTTTTCTGGTACTGTGTGTTCTTATTAAGTCAATTAACACTGTTTAGAGTTTTTAGAGGTTGTTAAGTACTTCTTATTTGCCTGACATTGCTTGATTTGGAGAGGGAAAGGAGGCACAAAGGCTGGCCAGAAAATCTAGTCCTTTGATGCTATCTCATGTCACTACAAACTCTATCCTTGCTTTAGGGATCAGACCATAACTGCTAGTCATCATCCATCCACTCATAAAGGATAGCTAAAACTGAGATAGGAAAGGACCCATATGTACAAAAATATTTATAGCTTCTTTTTTTAAGGTGACAAAGATCTGTAAAAATAAAGATTGGCATGTGTTTCAACAAATTATGGTATATGAATGTGATAGAATACTATTGTGAGGGAGGCAAATTCAGGAAGACTTAGTTGAATTAAGGAAATGCCTATAACCAGAAGAATAATTTGTACAATATCGACAACATTATAAAGACAAACAACTTTGAAAGGCTTAAGAACTCTGGTCAGTGGAATGACCAACCATGATTTCAGAAAATCAATGATGAAGGATGCTACTCTCCCCTTGACTAATAGGCAATGGATTAAATATGCAAAATGATATGAATATTTTCACATTAGTCAATGTTGGAATTTGTTAGTTTGACCATGTATTTTGTTAAAAGAATTGCCAATCTTTTCTTTTTCTTTTTTTTTTTGTAAAGGATAGAGGGACAGGAGGGGGAATAAATAAATGGTTATTTTAAAAAATAAAATTTAATTGGAAAAATTTGGATCAAAAGGTGCATGACCTCTTTTCAATCCTCATTTTCTTAACCTATCTACAGCCTTTGACACTGTTGATCACCTTCTCTTTAAGTAGTTATTCTTCTCCTCTTCTTCTCTTCCTACCTGTCTCACTACTCCTTAGTCTGCTTTTACAGATCTTCATCCAGCATATGCGTCCTAATGATGGGTGTCCCCTCAATACCCTGTCCTGGTTTCTAGTCTCTTCTCCTTCTGTAAATATCATTTAGTGATCTCATCAGCTCCCATAGTTTCAATAATTATCTTCATGATGATGATTATTCAAGGATTATTTAATTTCCCTCTCCAACATCAAGCAATGTCAGGCTAATAAGAAGTACTTAACTTACCCAACTTCCAGACTCGAATCTCTGCCTATTATACATCTCAAATTGCATGTCCCAGAGACATCTTAAACTCAATATGTCCAAAACTAAACTCTTTGTCTTTCCCCAAAGCCCTTCTCTTTCCTAAATTTCCGATTAATGTTGAGAGAATTTTATATTCCAAGTCACCCAGGTTTATTTGCTAAATATTATCCTCTATTTCTATCTCTCTACACCTTCAACTTTATATTCCTTCTATTGCCAAGTTGTATTCATTTTGCCCTTATAATATTTCTCTCTTCTGATCCCTTCTCTTCCTTGATACCACCACCATCCTGATGCAACATCTCATATTTGAATGCCAGAATATCCCTATGGGGAAAGTACCTAGAAAAAAAGTTTGTGTAGAATGTGATGTCCCTAGATGTTCCACTGGAGAATTTAGGACATTCTAGATTTAGAGCTCAAAAGGACCTTAAAAGTCTAATCTAATCTATTCTAATTCTCTCATTTTACAAATGAAGAAATTAATGCCCAAAGAGCCTAAAAGACTTGGTCAAGGTCATATAGGCATGTGAGGCATTAAATTTAAATCTGTATCCTCCAATTACAAATCCATTTTTCTTTCCACTGTGCCACCACATTGCTCTAGTGACATGATATAGCTGTGACATTAATATTTCTGGGTAGAGGCAGGGGAGGGAAGGATCATAGATTTCCAGTATTGACTCTCATAATGTTTCATAATCTTTACCCAATATACGCTATAATTGAAAGAGTAATTGATAGCAAAGTTATGCTTCAAATCCATTCTGGGGCTCAATGAGCTCATTCCTTAGAAAAAGGGTCCTCAGCAACGTGCATCAAGTAAATGATACAATCTGATGATTCCAATTAAGTTCAATCCTGCTCAATTATTCTTAAAAAGAGATACTTAATGTTGGGCACTAGGACCTGACAAAACTTTATTCTTTCATCATGTACTTATATTTTTGTTTATATTACTTATCTTTGAACACATATGTCTTATAACTTCCTCATAAACTCCTTTGGGACATGTTTGATCACATCCTCCCTAGTGCCTCTCACAATTAATTACACTGAATATTTTCTTCATCTACTTGGTAAATGAATGAATCAAACTGAGTAAAACTTTGAGAAAATTCTTTTTCTCTGTTCTGTCCCAATAGTCTTTTTTTCCCAGAGACAGCCATTTAAATGCTAAGTATGGGTGGCATAGAGCTCATATTATTTAAAATTAATTCAAATGTCATTTGTTTTCACTGTAATTTACTAAGTAGATATTGACAAAACATTTGGATTTTCCTGGACAATGAAAACCTGCACACTGCTTATTAATTTGCTTACACAATTGGACCATGGGAAAGATGCTTCTTCAAGTATTTGGTATTTTCAGCTCCTACAAAATAGCATCCAATGATAAAGTAAACATGATAGTAGGATGTCTAACAGTGAAGTAAATATCAACTTTAGATATGAAGGAGAGTTTATAAACTAAATCAATATGATTTTCAACAGAAGAAGAAAATTTGATAGGCATGTTTATGGAAATTTGGCTGACATAATAATAATTTCTGAAATATTCTGGGCATGATTTTGACTCACTGTGTGGACTTTAGCAGTTCTTTCCATCAGAGCTAATACCAGATGCCATACCAAGCACATTAAAAAAAACTGAGACTAGATCCCTTAAGCTGGTTTTCTGATTCTATTCACAGTCACTTTTCTATTTCTGCTTGCTTAAATATACAAGAATTACAATTTACGCTTGAGAGCCTGTCTTAATTAAAACCCCATGATTGAATGATGTTGGATTTTTATCTGAATATAATGGGATTCACTTATTTACTGTATGAATTTTAACCAACACTGTGGGCTTGGTATAGTGATGATATTTATTGAATTATAGTGTAGCAATCTAGATATTCAGAACTTGAAATCTTTCTAAGTCATATAATGAAATCAATTGAAAACAATACTTGCATTTTAAAAAGTCAGAAAGACATTGAATAATTATGCCCCTTGGATGTATAGACTGATTTATAATTCTTAGGGCTTCAGAAATAATAGAGCATTTAAACTTCAAAACTAGCTAAGTTTAAATCTTATCTCAGATACTTCTCAGTTGTGACTCTGCACAAGTTGTTATCCCTTTCTGAACCTCAGCTTCCTTATCTGCAAAATTAGGATAATAGATAGAGAGGGTAGGGGAACAAATGGGAGTGGAAGGGAAACGAAGAGGGAGGGAGAGAGAGTGGGAAGAAAGGAGGTAGTAGGTAAGTAGGTTGTTAGGTAGACAGACAGATATAGATACATAAATGGAAACATAGATACATGGATAGATACATAAATACACAGATAGATACAGACAGACATAGATACATAGATAGATACATAGATAGACAGAGACAGCATTAAGCATATACTATATGCCAGGTACTATACTAAGTGCTAAAGAGATAAAAACTAATTAAAAAGGTAGTCTCTGATCTTGCTTACATTATAAGAGAAAATTAAACGTGAATGGGAGCTGGAAAATAGTGAGATATAGAGTGGAAAGTGGGTAAAGTAGTCACTGTGGAGGTACAGCAAACCAGAGAGTGAGCTGGAAGTGAAATGAACAACAAATCTGAGACTTTTCATAAAATGGTGATTCTTGCCATGGACTCACTAATCAGACAGCTGTCCTCAAACAAAACTGTGTATACTCTTTGATCCAGCAGTACCATTCCTGGGTCTGTATCCCAAGGAAATTACAAAGGATGGAAAAGGATCCACATGTGCAAAAATGTTTGTAGCAGCCCTTTTTGTGGCAGCAAAAAACTGGAAAGGGAGTGTATGCCCATCAAATGGGGAATGGCTGACCAAGTTGTGTTGTTACATGAAGGTAATGGAATATTATTATCCTATAAAAATAATGAACAAAAGAATGATATTATAAATAAATTAGAAGAACATAGGATAGTTTACTTCTCAGATCTATAGAAGAGGAAGGAATTTATGACCAAAGAAGAACTAGAGATCATTTTTACAGGAAGTGGGAGAGCAATAATTTATAAATAAATATTAAATTTAAAATTAAAAGATATCTTATAGAATCATTACAAGGATTGAATATGTTAATAAATAGTAAAGTATTTTGCAAATCTTAAGGTAACTGTGTTCATGCTATTATTATTTTAACCTGGATTATTATATTTGACCTATACCCTAATTATTATCACCTAGTCTAATGTCATCATTTGACAGCTGAGGAAATTGTATTATAGAATGGTACAATGATTTGTCCAAGGTCACATTGCTCAGTTTGATGTATTCATTTTTAGAATACTAGGATTCAATCATCAGAGATTTTCCTTTTTTAGTTTTATTTCCTAATTATTTGTGCTTTTAAAAAATTAATGCCTTCTCCCAACTTCTAAACTGACTGCGTGAAGAATTTTTCAAGGAGTAGTAGCAAGTTTGGGTAAATGAAATTGAATATATAAATATGGAAAAAATCATTAATAGTGATTTGATTAAGATATTCAAAATCATGAGAAATTGAAGAGAAAATATTTAATAAATCAGACTATTAAAACCTGAATATATGTTTAAACAGAAAAGAAAGTTAAGATTGAAAAAATAAATACAACATTTCTCCTTATATGATAAAATTCATTTTTGCCAGTAATTAGTGAAATAGTGACACAGCTATATTTAAATAGCAAAAGTCAAAACAATGTTAATATTATTACTCTTTTGTTTTACAGAGAACATTGCTGAGTTAAAGAATAAATGTGATTCTGGTTTCTTGTGATTTTTCTATGACTTTTAAAATCTCAGATAAGAAAATCAGTCACCAATTTCTCTGAGCCCTATCTTAGAAAGTAACTATTAGCAATCTACAAATGCCCAAAGGGCTATAAACTGTGCATACTCTTTGATCCAG
Source organism: Antechinus flavipes (assembly GCF_016432865.1). Lineage (NCBI taxonomy): Eukaryota > Metazoa > Chordata > Mammalia > Dasyuromorphia > Dasyuridae > Antechinus > Antechinus flavipes. Next base: position 290,608,182 of record NC_067401.1, on the reverse strand, counting down.
CAGGGCCATTCCTGGGTCTGTATCCCAAGGAAATTATAAAGGATGGAAAAGGACCCACAGGTGCAAAAATGTTTGTAGTTCTTGCAATGTGGAGGTACAGCAAACCAGAGGGCGAGCTGGAAGTGAAATGAACAGTAAGTCTGAGACTTTTTGTGGTAGCAAAGAACTGGAAAAGGAGTGTATGCCCATCAAGGGAATGGCTGACCCAAGTGGTGGTACATGAAGGTAATGGAATATTATTATTCTATAAAAATGACGAACAAAAGAATGAGATTATAAATAAATTAGAAGAACACAGGATAGTTTACTTCTCAGACCTGTGGAAGAGGAAGGAATTTATGACCAAAAAAGAACTAGAGATCATTATTGATCACAAAATAGAAAATTTTGATTACATCAAATTGAAAAGGTTTTGTACAAATAAAACTAATGCAGACAAGAATAGAAGGGAAGCAATAAACTGGGAAAACATTTTTACAATCAAAGGTTTTGATAAAGGCCTCATTTCCAAAATATATAGAGAATTGACTCTAATTTATAAGAAATCAAGCCATTCTCCAATTGATAAATGGAAAAAGGATATGAATAGACAATTCTCAGACAAAGAAATTGAAACTATTTCTAGCCATATGAAAAGATGCTCCAAGTCATTATTAATCAGAGAAATGCAAATTAAGACAACTCTGAGATACCACTACATACCTGTCAGATTGGCTAGAATGACAGGGAAAGATAATGTGGAATGTTGGAGGGGATGTGGGAAAACAGGGACACTAATACATTGTTGGTGGAATTGTGAATACATCCAACCATTCTGGAGAGCAATTTGGAACTATGCTCAAAAAGTTATCAACTGTGCATACCCTTTGATCCAGTAGTGTTACTACTGAGCTTATATCTCAAAGAGATCTTAAAAAAGAGAAAGGGACCTGTATGTGCAAAAAATGTTTGTGGCCCTCTTTGTAGTGGCCAGAAACTGGAAATTGAAAGGATGCCCATAAGTTGGAGAATGGCTGAATAAATTGTGGTATATGAATATTATGGAACATAATTGTTCTGTAAGAAATGGCCAGCAGGATGATTTCAGAAAGGCCTGGAGACACTTACATAAACTGATGCTGAGTGAAATGAACAGGACCAGGAGATCATTATATACTTCAACAACAATTACTATATGATGATCAATTCTAATGGACGTGGCGCTTTTCAACAATGAGATGAACCAAATCAGTTCCAATAGAACAGTAATGAACTGAACCAGCTACGCCCAGGGAAAGAACTTTGGGAGATGATTATGAACCACTGCATAGAATTCCAAATCTTTCTATTTTTGTTCGCCTGAACTTTTGATTTCCTTCACAGGCTAATTGTACACTATTTCAAAGTCCAATTCTTTTTGTACAGCAAAATAACTGTTTGGACATATATACATATATTGTATTTAACTTATACTTCAACATATTTAACATGTATTGGTCAACCTGCCATCTGGAGGAAGGGGTAGGGGAAAGGAGGGGAAAAGTTGGAACAAAAGGTTTTGCAATTGTCAATGCTGAAAAATTACCCATGCATATATCTTGTAAATAAAAAGCTATAATAAAAAAATGATGAATAAGCTGATTATAGAAAGGCCTGGAAAAATTTACATGAACTGATGCTGAGCAAAACAAGCAGAACCAGGAATACATTGTACATAATAATAGCAAGAATATGTGATGATCAATTGTGAAAGGTTTGGCTCTTCTCAGTAGTTCAGTGATCCAAACCCCAATAGACTTTGGGCAGAAAATCTTCTTTTGTTTTTGAATATAAGTAGCCACACCCTCCTTGATTTCTCAGGGAGGTGAGAACCCCAAAAAGGAGGTTATCACACCCTCCCTGACTTCTCAGAAGGGAGAGTGAATTCACCAAAAAGGAGGTGATCATACTCTCTTTTTCTCCAAAGGGAGATGAAAACACCAAAGGGAAATGGGGAGTCAAACCACATTTTGTAAGTGGGTTTCTGAAGAGTCTCACTTGAAACAGGTATGCATAAATTCATCAGCATGGGAGGTATTACACAAGCACATAGTAATATAACATAGGCTAGTAGTGATGGCTCTCCCCACAGCCAGCACAGGATCAATGTGGTGTAACAAGCATTATTATACATGCAAGTAGTAATATAGCAAACAATATGAATCAATATAGTATTGTAAAAGATTTCCATAAGTCCTAGAAGGAGGGTATATAAATAAGAATCACACATACACCTCCTTCAGCAGCCAAGAGCTAGTCCAAAAGCAATCATGGTCCATTACTTCACGTGTCAGGGAATCCAATGATTCCTGCAAGTTTTGAAGTCCTACAATAGTCTCATAATGTCTCAGAGAATCCAATGATTCCTTCTGGTTTTAAAGTTCTAAAACAGTCTTATCAACAATTTTTGATGTTCATGAGTCAATTGCCATACACATTGGGTTAACACACAGCTTTTTCAGTGGCACATGTCATCAGAGATGGAACCACCCAATGTTTCTTAAGTTTTCTCCTGTGTTTTGAGGTTTTTCTCTTTTTCTGTCTTTCTCTGAAGGACAAGGCAAATATGGCTTGTTGGTACCCATCTGATTCCTTCTCTGTCTCTAGAGATACAAGCAAACCCTCTCCCCTAAGCAGTCTCTATTCTTGATACAACATAAAATGAAAACAAAAAAGGAAAATAATTTATGCTACAACATAAACATCACAAAAATGAAAAATTTTGAAAGACTTTAGAGTTCTGATTAACATAATATTTACCATGATCCCACAGAATGAAAAACAAAGATTATTGCCCACCTTTTGATAAAGAAGTGATAAACTAATAAAGAAAATGGAAGATATATTTTTAGACGTTGTCAAGAGGGGAATTTGCTTTGATTTACTGGGCATATTTGTTACAAAGACTGTTGTTGTTGTTTTTTTTTTTTTTATGGGGGGGAGAAAGTAAAGAGAAAATATACAAATAAATGGAAGATAAGTAACAAATGGGATGTTAGAGAAATACTTGATCATTCAAAAAAATCATCTAGGTTCCTTTAATTGAATGATTTACTATATTAGAATAATGTATGGCTCCTCCCAATAGAACCAATCTTGCTAATAAAAAACCCTCCAAGTTATACTGGGTCAGCAGGTATAAATGAAACATGTCTCCCCAGGAGATACGCCAAAACAATTAATTTATTTTGGTAGCAACCCTTAATCATAGAGAAAATTCCTCTCAACAAGGTCCAAAAAAGCATGAAAACAATTTTCATAGGAAGATATTTTTAACAGAAAAAAGCTCAATCTCCTATAAGCTTATCAAGTTGATTAAGGAACTTCATGATGAAAACCCCTATATACACAATGAGGAATTTGGACACAACTTGTAAGAACATATTTTCTAAGGTCCCTAGCATCTCTTTTCTGTGTCTTATGTTAAAATCCATGGGGTTAAAATCTTCCCTGCAACATATCTTTCTTGATATTTATAATATTGAAATTGTCTTCACCCAGCAGCTCTCCTCAACTTCAAAGATCTTTGATACTATGTTTTTTTCCACATATAAATGTAACCAATTACCAATTTCATTGGAAATAAGAGACTTTCTAGTAATTCAGCAAGACTCATATATTCAAAAATGATCAATAAATACTATTTTTATATCAGTGATGATATATCTAAATTCCACAAGTAAGACACAATAGAAGCAGATGCTTTCAAAAATACTGTAGAAAACATCATGTCTCAGATCATTCCTGGTCTATACAAATATTCCTTCAAATCCCTCTCCCTCACCATCTATTTTCCTTAAATGAAATTATATGATTTGGAAATTTTCACTCCTAGCAAATAAGATAATGCTGGAGACCTGGCATCATTAATATATGTTATAACAAATAATCATTTTCATTTAGGATGAAAACCTTGCAGCAGTACTAAAAATTTCCTGATAATTAAATATAAAATAGACCTTATAATCTTCATCCAGGTCCAACAGGAGAAGTATTAAACTACTCAGATGGAAGTATGTTTGGCCATTTCTCCCAACCCAGATGGTCTTCCATACCTGCCTTCCTGCTACCTCTATGTGCCAGATGGGAATGTCTATAGCCAAAAACCATATCTCTATCAGTATGCCCTGGCACTCTAGCTTATCAAAGATGCAAATTTTGGGATCATAACCCAAAATCAAAGGGTATATGTACTACTAAATAGAAACTGCTGAGTTTTGTAACTGAACCAGATGCTAGAATATAAAGTCTAATGTACTACAAAAGCCATCTCTAATTATTCCCCAGTAGCTAGGGTAGCAGAAACTCTAAATATTATGACTGAACTCTCCACATCTTAGGCCTACAATATCCTGACAATGCAATTCCCCCCTTAATTTTCCCCATCTGTCCTCTGATTTGATGAGGGACAGTGTGTTTTTTGGAGGGGGGGAAGGGGAATACCAATTTGAAAGATGAACTTAGTGTTATGATCACCCATAATCCTAGGAATACAGAAATTTTCCATGCATGTCAGAACATTACAATCTAAGTGGTAGAGAGAGTTAAAATACCCATAGTTTATAGATGGGAGCATCTTGTTCTAAAAACAGCAAAGAGGCAAATATCACTGAATTTGGCTTTTCCATATTACCAGAGGAAATGCCATTGACCTTCCATCCCCATCTCAAACTGATGCAACCACCTGCCCAGCATCTGTTCCTACTGTGGTCATTCACGTACACCCCACCTGTTTGCTATCAAGCAGCTTGGCAGTAACACCTGCTGCCTTGGGTCTTCCCAGCTAATGAACCTTTTCAAGCTTCAGACAGGAAAAGCAGATTATTAATACTTGTATATGTGCCCTAGGGAAAGACCTCATATTCTACAACTGGAAAGTGATATCATTGTGTGTACAATTTTGGAAATTGAAACAGCTTTCATAGACATATTTTTGGAGTAGACTCTTATAATAAATTGGGGGAAGATGGTTGGGGAAAAGACACCTTTTTTCCATTTCTCTCTGGCCCCAAATGCAGATACTGATTAGAGCAGAGGAGATATTCCTGAAAGCAAGAAAAGAAGCCAAGTTAACAGGGATTTGGGAAGTCTTGCCACCCAGCTGAAACATAGTGGCAAGAGAGAGGCCTCTCAGTCCCATGCCAAAGAGTTCCAGAGCCAAGCTCTGAATTCAAAAGTGTCAAGAGGGATGCAGGTGTTGCTTGCCACCAAAGTTCCTGTTTCAAGTTTATTGCTGGCATTTTCCCTTTTCAGGTGTCAGGTTTGTATATGTGGGGAAGGACTGGACTTCTTAAGACTCATAAAGAAAGTAATTCCTTCTTGCTAACTGGATAATGAAGAGTATTGTTTGTATTCTTAATATGTTTTAATAGGTTTACTTTATGTTAAAATTGCTTCCCAGAAGGAAGAGAGAATAAAAAACAAGCCAAATTCAGGTGCAGGAGCAATGAGACTTTAAGACAGAGACAGACAATCTGGATAGGGTAAACTCTAATCATACAGACATTTTTTTGAAAAGCTAACATTTGTTGAGCAAATCCTATGTGCTAAGTGCTTTACAATTATTATTTCATTTGATATTCACAAGAACCTTGGGAGATAAGTACTATTATTATATCTCCAGTTTACAGATAGTAAGAAATTCAGAATAAGTGACTTTTCTAGGATCACACAGCTAAAAAGTGTCTGATGTTGATTTTGAACTCAGGTCTTTCTGACACCAGGTCCAACAATCTATCTACTGTATCTCTTAAATGATAATCTCTTCAAGTATGAAACTGCAGAGACTAGAAGCTCCCTCTTTGAGTTATACTATCAGGCCAAAAGATCCAATCAATTGTATACAATTCCCCAGCCAGGGAAAAATTTTAAAATTAAAGGCCTGAGTCTTCAATTTTTCAGGCAAGATATTTCATTATCTTTTTTATAGTTTTCTTGCTAAAAGATACTTAAGATATTTTGTTGTTTTAGAATCATGTCTGCCTCTTAATGACCCTGGGAGCCTTAGTATGACAGGTTATCTTGGCAAACATAATAGAGTGGTTTGCTGTGGTTTGCTATTTCCTTCTCTAACTCATTTGATGGATGAAGAACTAAAGCAAGATTTCAGAAAATCTTTAAAAAACTTACATGAATTGATGTTAAGTGAGCATAACCAAGAGAACATTGTGCACAGTAACAAGATTATATAATGATCAACTGTGATGAACTTGGCTCTTTTCAACAATGAGAAGATTCAAGGCAATTCCAATCAACATGTGATGGAAAGAGCCATCCACATCTAGAGAAAGAACTATGGAGACTGAATGTAGTTGAAACCACAGTATTTTCACCTTTTTTGTTACTATTGATGTTTGTTTGTTTTTTTTCCTTTCTCACATTTTCCCCCTTTTGATCTGTTTTTGTTTTTTTTTTTTGTTGTTTTTTTTGCACAGCTTGTCTAATATGGAAATATGTTTAGATGAATTTCACATGTTGAGCCTATATCAGATTATTTGCTGTCTTGGGGAGGGAAGGGGGGAAGGAGAAGGAGAAAAATTTTACAAAGGTAAAATATTGCAAACTATCTTTGCATATATTTGAAAAAATAAAATACTGTTAAAAGAAATTAACTAAAGCAAACAGGGTTAAGTGACATATCCAAGATCACACAGCTAGTAAATATCTAAGACTAGATTTGAATTTATAAAAATGAATATTCCTGATTCTAAGGTCAATGCTCTATATAGAGGGCCATATAACAGTTTTATGTCTCTTGGTACACTAATCCAAAATTGATAAGAAAAATTCTTTTTTTTTTTTAATTTTTTATTTAATAATTACATTATATTGACACTCGTTTCTGTTCCGATTTTTTCCCCCTCCCTCCCTCCACCCCCTCCCCTAGATGGCAAGCAGTCCTTTATATGTTGGATATGTTGCAGTATATCCTAGATACAATATATGTTTGCAGAACCGAACAGTTCTCTTGTTGCGTAGGGAGAATTGGATTCAGAAGGTATAAATAATCCGGGAAGAAAAACAAAAATGCAGATAGTTTACATTCGTTTCCCAGTGTTCTTTCTTTGGGTGTAGCTGCTTTTGTCCGTCATTTATCAATTGAAACTCAGGTCTCTTTGTCAAAGAAATCCACTTCCATCAAAATATGTCCTCATACAATATCGTTGTCGAAGTGTATAATGATCTCCTGGTTCTGCTCATTTCACTTAGCATCAGTTCATGTAAGTCTCGCCAGTCCTCTCTGTATTCATCCTGCTGGTCATTTCTTACAGAACAATAATATTCCATAACATTCATATACCACAATTTACCCAGCCATTCTCCAATTGATGGGCATCCATTCATTTTCCAGTTTCTAGCCACTACAAACAGGGCTGCTACAAACATTTTGGCACATACAGGTCCCTTTCCCTTCTTTAGTATTTCTTTGGGATATAAGCCCAATAGAAACACTGCTGGATCAAAGGGTATGCACAATTTGATAATTTTTTGGGCATAATTCCAGATTGCTCTCCAGAATGGTTGGATTCGTTCACAACTCCACCAACAATGCATTAGTGTCCCAGTTTTCCCGCATCCCCTCCAACATTCATCATTATTTTTTCCTGTCATCTTAGCCAATCTGACAGGTGTGTAGTGGTATCTCAGAGTTGTCTTAATTTGCATTTCTCTGATCAATAATGATTTGGAACACTCTTTCATATGAGTGGTAATAGTTTCAATCTCATCCTCTGAAAATTGTCTGTTCATATCCTTTGACCATTTATCAATTGGAGAATGGCTTGATTTCTTATAAATTTGAGTCAGTTCTCTATATATTTTGGAAATGAGGCCTTTATCAGAACCTTTAACTGTGAAAATGTTTTCCCAGTTTGTTGCTTCCCTTCTAATCTTGTTTGCATTAGTTTTATTTGTACAAAGGCTTTTTAATTTGATGTAATCAAAATTTTCTATTCTGTGATCAGTAATGGTCTCTAGTTCATCTTTGGTCACAAATTTCTTTCTCCTCCACAAGTCTGAGAGATAAACTATTCTATGTTCCTCTAATTTATTTATAGTCTCGTTCTTTATGCCTAGGTCATAGACCCATTTTGATCTTATCTTGGTATATGGTGTTAAGTGTGGGTCCATGCCTAATTTCTGCCATACTAATTTCCAATTATCCCAGCAGTTTTTATCAAATAATGAATTCTTTTCCCAGAAGTTAGGGGCTTTGGGTTTGTCAAATACTAGATTGCTATAATTGACTATTCTGTCTTGTGAGCCTAGCCTTTTCCACTGATCCACTAATCTATTTCTTAGCCAATACCAAATGGTTTTGGTGACTGCTGCTTTATAATATAATTTTAGATCAGGTACAGCTAGGCCACCTTCATTTGATTTTTTTTTCATTAATTCCCTTGAGATTCTCGACTTTTTATTGTTCCATATGAATTTTGTTGTTATTTTTTCTAGATCAATAAAATATTTTCTTGGAAGTCTGATTGGTATAGCACTAAATAAATAGATTAGTTTAGGGAGTATTGTCATCTTTATTATGTTCGCTCGGCCGATCCAAGAGCACTTAATATTTTTCCAATTATTTAAGTCTGACTTTATTTGTGTGGAGACTTTTTTATAATTTTGCTCATATAATTCCTGACTTTCCTTTGGTAGATAGATTCCCAAATATTTTATGGTATCAACAGTTATTCTGAATGGAATTTCTCTTTGTATCTCTTGCTGTTGGGTTTTGTTGGTGATGTATAAAAATGCTGAGGATTTATGGGGATTTATTTTGTAGCCAGCTACTTTGCTAAAATTATGAATTATTTCCAATAGCTTTTTGGTAGAATCTCTGGGGTTCTCTAGGTATACCATCATATCATCTGCAAAGAGTGATAGTTTGGTTTCCTCATTGCCTACTCTAATTCCTTTTATATCTTTCTCGACTCTTATTGCCGAGGCTAGTGTTTCTAATACGATATTAAATAATAATGGTGATAGTGGGCAACCTTGCTTCACTCCAGATCTTACTGGGAAAGGTTCCAGTTTTTCCCCATTGCATATGATGCTTACTGATGGTTTTAAATATATGCTCCTAACTATTTTAAGGAAAAGTCCATTTATTCCTATGCTCTCAAGTGTTTTTATTAGGAATGGATGTTGGATTTTATCAAATGTTTTTTCTGCATCTATTGAGATGATCATGTGGTTTTTGTTTGTTTGGTTATTGATATAGTCAATTATGCTAATAGTTTTCCTAATATTGAACCAGCCCTGCATTCCTGGTATAAATCCTACTTGGTCATAGTGTATTATCCTGGTGACAATTTTCTGTAATCTTTTTGCTAATATTTTATTTAAGATTTTAGCATCAATATTCATTAGGGAGATTGGTCTATAATTTTCTTTCTCTGTTTTCAGCCTACCTGGTTTAGGTATCAGTACCATATCTGTGTCATAAAAGGAGTTTGGTAGGACTCCTTCAATCCCTATTTTTTCAAATAGTTTATATAACATTGGAGTTAATTGTTCTTTAAATGTTTGGTAGAATTCACATGTAAATCCATCTGGTCCTGGGGATTTTTTCTTAGGGAGTTGATTGATAGTTTGTTCTATTTCTTTTTCTGAGATGGGACTGTTTAGGATATTTACTTCTTCCTCTGTTAGTTTGGGCAAGCTATATTTTTGGAGGTATTTTTCTATTTCATTTAAGTTGTCGAATTTATTGGCATAAAGTTGGGCAAAGTAACTCCTAATTATTGCTCTAATTTCTTCTTCGTTAGTGGTGAGTTCTCCCTTTTCATTTTTAAGACTAACAATTTGATTTTCCTCTTTCCTTTTTTTAATCAGATTTACTAAGGGTTTGTCTATTTTGTTGGTTTTTTCATAGAACCAACTCTTAGTTTTATTAATCAATTCAATAGTTTTTTTACTTTCAATTTTATTGATCTCACCTTTTACTTTTAGAATTTCAAGTTTAGTGTTTGACTGGGGGTTTTTAATTTGTTCCTTTTCTAGCATTTTTAATTGCAAACCCAATTCATTGACCTTCTCTTTCTCTATTTTATACAAATAGGCCTCTAGAGATATGAAATTTCCCCTTATTACCGCTTTGGCTGCATCCCATACATTTTGGTATGATGTCTCATTATTATCGTTTTTTTGGGTGAAGTTATTAATTATGTCTATGATTTGCTGTTTCACCCAATCATTCTTTAGTATGAGATTATTTAGTTTCCAATTATTTTTTGGTCTACTTCCCCCTGCTTTTTTGTTGAATGTAATTTTCATTGCATCGTGGTCTGAAAAGGATGCATTTACTATTTCTGCCTTACTACATTTGAGTTTGAGGTTTTTATGTCCTAATATATGGTCAATTTTTGTATAGGTTCCATGAACTGCTGAAAAGAAAGTGTATTCCTTTCTGTCTCCATTACATTTTCTCCAGAGATCTATCATATCTAACTTTTCTAGTATTCTATTTACCTCTTTGACTTCTTTCTTATTTATTTTGTGGTTTGATTTATCTAATTCTGAGAGTGCAAGGTTAAGATCTCCCACTATTATAGTTTTACTGTCTATTTCTTCTTGCAGCTCTCTTAGTTTCTCTTTTAAGAATTTAGATGCTACCCCACTTGGTGCATATATGTTTAATATAGATAGTGCTTCATTATCCATGCTACCCTTTAGCAAGATATAGTGTCCTTCCTTATCTCTTTTAATTAGGTCAATTTTTGCTTTAGCTTGATCTGAGATCAGGATGGCTACCCCTGCTTTTTTGACTTCACCTGAAGCATAGTAGATTTTGCTCCAACCTTTTACCTTTAACCTGCATGTATCTCCCCGCTTCAGGTGTGTTTCCTGTAAACAACATATTGTAGGATTCTGGCTTTTAATCCATTCTGCTAACCGCTTCCTCTTTATGGGGGAGTTTACCCCATTCACGTTTATGGTTAGAATGACCAATTCTGTATTACTTGCCATCTTGTTAACCCCGGTTTATGCTTTCCTCCCTTCTTTCCCCTTTCCCCCCTTCCAAGTATTAAGCTTGTGAGCACCCCTTGCTTCTCACAGCCCTCCCTTTTTAGTGTCCCTCCCCCCGCCTTAGAGTTCCTCCCCCTATCTTACCCCTTTCCCTCCCAGTTCCCGTATTCCCTTCCGCTTAGCTTATTCCTTCCCTTTCCTCTTTTCCCTTCTCACTTTTCAATGAGATGGGAGAAGTTTCACCATAGATTGAATATGTCTTAAGATTTTTCACTTAAAGCCAATTCTGAAGGCAGTAAGATACCCACTATATTCATCCCCCTCCATTCTTTCTCTCAGATATAATAGGTTTCCTATGCCTCTTCATGAGATGTACTACCCCCACTTTACCCTTTTTCTGGTACAATGTCCTTTCCACATCAATTTCTAGAACAAGGTATACATGTATTCTTTATACATCTATATAGTCAAAATATAGTTCCCAAGATTAATCTTTACCTTTTTAGATTTCTCTTGAGTTCTATATTTGTAGATCAAACTTTTTGTTAAGTTCTGGTTTTTTCATCAGAAATAGATGAAATTCGCTTACTTCGTTGAATGTCCATCTTCTTCCCTGGAAAAAGATGCTCATTCTCGCTGGGTAAGTTATTTTTGGTTGCATACCAAGTTCCTTAGCCTTTCGGAATATCATATTCCAGGCCCTTCGATCTTTTAATGTGGATGCTGCCAGATCCTGGGTGATCCTTATTGTGGCTCCTTGATACTTGAATTGGGTTTTTCTAGCCGCTTGCAATATTTTTTCTTTCATCTGAGGGTTCTGGCATTTGGCCATTATATTCCTTGGTGTTTTGATTTTAGGATCCCTTTCAGTGGGTGATCGATGAATCCTTTCAATGTTTATTTTTTCCTCTGTTCCTATGACTTCTGGGCAGTTCTCTTTGATAATTTCCTGGAAGACAATGTCCAGGCTCTTTTTTTCATCATGTTTTTCTGGGAGTCCAATGATTCTCAGATTGTCTCTCCTGGATCTGTTTTCCAGGTCTGTTGTCTTCCCCAGAAGGTATTTCACATTTTTCTCCATTGTTTGATTTTTTTGGATTTGCTTGACTGATTCTTCTTGTCTCCTCGAGTCATTCAATTCCACTTGTTCAATTCTGATTTTCAGTGAAGTATTCTCTTCACTCACTTTTTTAAAATCTTTCTCTAATTGTCCAATTGAGTTCTTTTGTTCTGTGGAATTTTTTTCCATTTCGCCAATTTTGTTTTTTAGAGAGCTGTTTTCTGTTTCCAGTTCACTAATCCTATTTTTCAAGGATTTTACTTCTTTATCCACTCTCTCTTTAACTTTCTCCAGGCTCTTTTGCCAAGCCTCCCTCTCCTTTTCCCAAGCCTCACTCTGCTTTCCCCATTTTTCTTCTAGCTCCCTTGTGAGAGCCTTTTTAATCACTTCTATGAGGTTCATCTGTGCTGAGGAACAGACAATCTCCTCCTTTGGGGATTCACCTGGGGACTGCCTGTTTTTAGTCTCCTCAGGATTTAGAGTCTGCTCTCTATCTGTGTAGAAGCTGTCAAGGGTTAAAGTCCTCTTCAGCTTCTTGCTCATTCTGTCTATTAATCAGAGACAAACTACCAAAGAAAAACAGAAAAAACTGGAGTCTTTCTTTGGGGGGGGGCTGGGTGTGTTATCGAGCTTCCTCTACAGACTGTAGGGGGCAGCAGTGAGGCACTAGCAGGACTGTGCTGCGCCTGCGCTCTGAGATCCCAAAGCGTGCTGAGTCACTGAGGGGGGGAAGGAGGGGGCGGCCAGGTCCTGAGAGACTCCAGCTGTTTGGGGTTGTATTCTTCAGCCCCGGTGTTTTTAGCTTCTCTGCTGGGCTGTTGACTTGCTGCCGGAGGAAAGTATCCAAATCTGTAGCGAAGCTCTCCCCGCAGAGACGGCTACGATCACTCTCCACCCCCTCTCCAGTCTGCTCCTGTGCCCTCACTGCCGCTGCCCGCCGCCTGCGCCCGATCTAAAACTGCCCCAGCCCTCCAGTAAAGACAGACCTTTCTTGGCGGATCTCAAGGATGGCTTCTCTTGGTAACTATTTGTGGATTTTTTTCAGTCAAGCATTGATTCAGAGGCTTGTAATGAAATGGATAGTGAGAGAAAGCGTGGAGCTTATGCAGCTGTGAGCCTCCTCTCCGCCATCTTAACCGGAAGTCCATAAGAAAAATTCACTGGAGTCAGAATGATGCAGGGAAAAGAGAACTAAACTTAGAAAAGATAACTTGAGTTCAAATCCTTGTCATGCCAATTATTGTTTTGGAGATACTGGACAAATTCCTTATCATCTAGCTTCAGTTTTCTCCTCTACAGTAAAAAGTGAGTATCATTTGATTTCTAAAGTTCCTTCCAGTTCTAAATCTGTGGGTCTGTGAAGTAATATTTAGTGAGTTTATTAATCTGCTTCAGGTAATGCATGTTTCACTTATACATTTTCCACAAGTTTGGGAGGAATTATTTTGATTTTGGCTAGAATATGGCCTAGAAAATTATTTTTTAACTACTCCAAGACGTAGCTTTCTCCTTGATAATAATTAAAATATATAGTCACTTACTTTATAAAAATGTCATCCCACTGACAAATACAAAAAATTTTGTTCATCAAAAGTGAAGAAATACAGCATGATGAATATGGAAATATGTTTAGAAGAATTTTACATGGTTGACCTATATTAGATTGGGATGAGGAAGGAAGGGAAAGGAGAAAAAATTGGAATACAAAGTCTTACAAAAAATGAATGTTGAAAACTATCTTTAAATATACTTGGAAAAGAAAAATATTATTTAAAATAAAAATAATAAATTAAGTTAAAATGTTTAAATGAAGAAAATAACTTAACTAGATAACTAGTTTGCTTAGGGAACCTGGTTCTGAACAATCCCAGCCATCAATGACAATCACATAGAAAAATAACAAACATAGATTGGGAAAGAAGGAACTAGCATTCAAGAGAGAATTTAAAGAGAGAGAGACAGACAGACAGAGATAATGAATAAAGGAAAGAAATGAAGGGTACCACTTATAGGAAAAGTGTCTTTGAATAATACTATCTAAATTAAAGATTTTAGGCTCTATCAATCAAACTACGTAAGGAATTTTGAATAGAACCAATCAAAAACAATCACATAATTCAATAGAAGAACAGAAAGTCTAGAATCTCAAGGAAAGTAATAATAGAACACAAAAAGTTTAAAAACAAATGAAAAAAATTGTCTTAAATGTAACTGTGGAGAAATATTAAATAAAATAAATAAATCAAATATAAAAATACATAATAATGGTGAATCAAACCTAAAAAACAAAAACAAAAATGTCACAAATGTGTATATGAACTTATTCCTCCACCCCAAAATAATCATACTGTTTTACCATGATGCTTTTCCAGTCACACTGAAACTATGAACTTCACTTGTTTCCATGGTTTTCTGTCCAGAAATACAACCTGCTGTGATTTGAGCATAACTCTGTATAACTGTAAGAAACTGGCAAATAGCCAGTCTGTTCCTTTAATTTTATAGACAAGGAAACAAAAATCCAGAAAGATTAAATGAATTTTCCAAAGTCATACAAATAATAAATAGTAGAACTGGGATTCAAATTCAGATCTTCTGAGAGCAAATTTGGTATTTTTTGGTAAATACATTGTGTTATGTGCCACTTGAGGAAGTCAAGAAAAATCAATCAATTCTATTCTGATTCCTGCAAGGAGATGGTATATTCATTCAAAACATACTGTGCATTTTTCAAAAGGCAATTGTTTTAGTCAGGTAGGAATTCCCAATTGGTTTCTAACTTTTGGTTCTGAACACATTTTTATTTATATTCTATAGCATCAACCCTTTAAAGCTTACTTATACCAGAACACAGATACATTTTATGCATTTAAAGCAATCTACTTTGGAATGCAAATTAAATATAATTCTGAAAGTGATTAGAACTATTAAAACCCTGTTATGGGCCAGAACTTGACACAAGGTGATAACTCACTGGTATTGATAGAAGCAATGTAATTGGTTCACACATTAGAGCTCACACCTTTAAGAGAGTTTACACATTAGAGCTCACACATTAGAGTTCACAAATCCAAGAGATTTACAAATTACACCTCCCATAATCCCACTCTCTCAGAGGAGGAGTCAACCTTTGGATTCACACCTTTAAGAGATCATATATAAGAAGCTCTCAGTCTCAGGGAGGGTCAGTTGAAGATATTGAGAGCCACAAGTCAGTGAAGATTCAGTTGAAGAGATTGAAAGCCAGAAGTCAGTCAGTTGAGGGGATTGAGAAGCCAGGAGTCAGAGTTGAGCTAGAGGCAGAAGCTGGCAGAGGCAAAAGACTAGCAACCAGAGCTCTCGGAACCAAAGAAAGCTAACTGGGCTATTTTGGAAGAGACAATAAAAGATTTGAACTTTTATCAGCTGGATGCATTTGAGGTGATTATTACTCTTAATTGAAACTAAGGCTGCCTCCAGAACCTCTCCAAGAAACCTGCTCCCAGAGAGAACCATCACATTTTAGAAAAGAAGAATACTACAAAACCCTACCCTTTTTTTCCTTCTTCAAAAAGAGATTTATTTCCAGTGCTGGTAGTTTTGATGAACTGAATGTTTTTATGTTTTTTAAATGAATAATTCACAATTCCCACACTGAAACATATACCCATAATATGTACCTTATATATACTATATTTATGCCCCATATGTATATATCACTCATGCTCACAAACACACACACACACACCATGGGATAATAAATACTTTAAAATTCATGGAAATTTCATTCCAGCTTAGATTTTCTAGGCATCCTTGTATTTGCAAAAAAAAATTTTCCTACTAGTGATAATGTCTATTTTCCTCTCTTTCCCTACTTCAAAAGTTTTTCTTTAAGGGATGCTATTGTTGTCTCTTAAATATAAGTATATTCTGATTAGTCAACATAAAGATGCAAGTTTACTTTAAGTACAATAAACTATCTTTACATTATTTCAAATCAAAAATGCTTGAAAACATAAAATACAAATCTTTTCATTGCAGTAACATCCTTGTAATAAAGGTAGTCAATTTTCAATTATTCCAAAATGTGTCCTCTTTTCCTTGTTTTCTGTGGTTGGTCCTGGAATACAGAAAACAATCAGCCCAAGAGGTGTGGTCACTGAGGCAAAAGCATTGCTATTCAAAAGACAGTTTTAATTAAAGAGTTTTTATTGACTACTGAGTGTGGCTGTGAGCCGCTTCACAACAGAGCTAAAACAGCCCTGGGTTATAGTTAATCTCAATGCAGTTCTTTAATCACTGCCCTCAAAGAGAAAGGACCATATATCAGTTATAATTAAAGAAACAACACATGATATGCAACATTAAAAACAACAACATAACAAACATGCCAGTAGTTGACAAAACATTCCCAGAAAATACCATTAGCAGTTCTATATTCAAGCATGAATGAGGTCCTAGGCAAAAAGGAACCAACATATATCCAGTGAATGTAGAATCAATAGAGCACGGATGCTGCTGGCCTTGGAAACTTATGTAAGGCCAGAGTTCTTAGTTCCAGGCCAGAAGAGAGAAATTAAGGTGGAAGAGAGAACTTAAGGTGGACCTGAGTCCATTGACACTGTCCCCCTCATCCCTGAGGAAGTGATTACAATAACAAATTGCTGAAATAATCATCAGACAAAAGAGAACCCAATCTTAGAAAGTTACTATGGGAATAGAGAGGACCAAGGTTCTTCTTCAGAGTAAGATACCAAAGCAAAAAAAAAAAAAAAAAAAAGTTCCTGTTATGCCAAAGAGTAACATCAAATTATCACCTACTCAAAAAGATTCTGATTCCTGCAAGGAGATGGTATATTCATCTATTTTTAAATAAGAATAATTCAAATAATCAAGAAAACAAAAATATTATGGAAAGAAAATCAACTAACTAGAAAATGAGATCCAGAATCTTAAGGAAGAAAACAATTCCTTGAAAATTAGAATTGGGAGAGGGAAAGCTATAAGCTATAAGAGACCAAGAAATAATAAAACAAAATCTGAAGAAGGAAAAAATAGAAGAGAAGGCATCCCATAAGAAAAACATGTGATCAGGAGAACAGATTTAAAAAAAAAGAAAACATAAAAATAATCAGTCTAGCTGACAGCTATTATCAAAAAAAGAATTTTTATACAATAACACAAGAAAAAATAAAAAAAAAAAATTGATCTGGAGTGTTAGAACCACAAGGGAAAGTAGGACTAGGGAAAAATCCATTGATCATCATCTGAAAGAATTCTATGGGGAAACTGTATAGGAATATCATAGTCCAATTCTCAATCCCTAAGTCAAAAAAAAATATTTCAAACAACAAGAAAAAAGCACAGTTCAAATATGGCCATGCCACACTTAAAAACACACAAGGCCTACTTATAGCTAGATCCTTTAGAGTCTTGGAAAATTATATATGAAGAGCTAATGAAGTGGAGTAACAACTGAGAATATCATACCTAACAAAGATACACATAATCCTGGATGAAAGAAAAAAAATAGATGTTCAATGAACTGCCAGACCTTCAAGATTTTGTGGCAAAAAGCCCTAAACTGATTAGACAATTGACATACAAGATCCAAGAGAAATAAAAGATAAACATAAAAAAAAAAAAAATTACAGGAGACTCAAAAAGGACAAACAGTTCATGTTTTATATGTGTAATATAAATCATTGTGTCTAAGATTAGTAATTGGGTAGTTTGAAAGAAAGAAGGGATAGAACTGAGTATGATATAATTCTGAACAACAAAACTGTATAGGAAAGTAAAAAGAGTAATTATCTTATGCAAATGAGGTACAAGAGGAAGAACTGATACAGAGGGATTAGATGGGGAAGGAGGATTAGTAATTCTGCCCCTACTGTCATCAAGAATGGGTTAAAGAGGAAACAATACATATGTGTGTGTGTTTGTGTGTGTGTGTGCATGTGAGTGTGTGCATGTGTATGTGTGTGGAGAGAGAGAGAGAGAGAGAGAGAGAGAGAGAGAGAGAGAGAGAGAGAGAAAGAGAGAGAGAGAGCGCGCCATAAAAGTCTTCTAAATTTAAAAACAAAATGGTAAGGGAATGAGGGAAGGAAAGGATGAGGGATGGATTTTTAAAATGAACACTATATCAGGTCTGGCCTAAAGAGAAAACAACATATATATTTAAAAGGGAATAAAAGTTTTTCAAATTTATAAAGAAATAAGCAAATTAAAGAAATAAGTTGAGTTGATATAGAAAAGCATATAGATTAATGGGAAGGTAATAGAACAATTAATATATGGAAGACTATAAAATTCTTCTAAATTCAGTTAGAAATAAGAGGGCAAGAGAAAAGAGTGGAGAGAGAGGATAAGGAAGGGATCCTTGAAGGGAGTATAGGTTAAGTAATAGGAGAGTAAAGTAATGGTTAGAAGTAAAGCAGAGTGAGTGAAATGAGTAAGACAGGAGATCATTATATACTTCAACAACAACACTATATGATGATCAATTCTGATGGACCTGGCCATCTTCAGCAATGAGATTAACCAAATCAGTTCCAATGGAGCACTAATGAATTGAACCAGCTACACCCAGCGAAAGAACTTTGCGAGATGACTAAGAACTATTACATAGAATTCTCAATATTTTTGTTCTTCTATGTTATTCTCCTATATTTTTGTCTGCCTGTACTTTTGATTTCCTTCACAGGCTAACTGTACTATTTCAGAGTCTGATTCTTTTGTACAGCAAAATAACTGTTTGGACATGTATATTTATTTTGTATTTAATTTATACTTTAACATATTTAACATGTATTGGTCAACCTGCCATCTGGGGGAGGAGGTGGGGAGAAGGAAGGGAAAAATTGGAACAAAAGGTTTGGCAATTGTCAATGCTGTAAAATTACCCATGCATATAACTTGTAAATAAAAAGCTACATTAAAGAAAAAAAAAATAGACAAGCAGAAAAAAAAAAGTCAAGCAGAGGAATCAGGAGGGATAGGAAATAAGGGATTCACACAAACATAAAATAAAGATCAGGAGTAAAATTTATTATGTAAAAAAAAAAGAGTAGTAAGCATGATTCAAAGTTAAAATCAAAAAAGAAAAATAAGGAAAC
The DNA here is from genome assembly GCF_016432865.1 of Antechinus flavipes. Lineage (NCBI taxonomy): Eukaryota > Metazoa > Chordata > Mammalia > Dasyuromorphia > Dasyuridae > Antechinus > Antechinus flavipes. Next base: position 290,589,039 of record NC_067401.1, on the reverse strand, counting down.
TATACTATATGTCAGCCATATTAATCAATATTGTATTAGAGAAAACTAGTCAGTTCAATATTGGAATATTGCAATGGTGGATTTAGAAAAATACAGAAAGACTTGGACTTATAAAAGAAGATGTTATCCACTTTCAGAGAAACAAAAAACAAACAAGTATTGCATGGTCTTACACATATACATATATGTTAGAATCAAGCTGTTAAGTCATTAGAGTTGATAGAGACAATAATTATTTAATTTAGCATGGTTAAGTATGATTGATCTGATCTTACAAGGAGATGTTACGGGTCAGAACTTGAAACAAGGTACTAAGTGGAACTGATAGAAGCAATGCTTGTGTTCACACCTTTAGAGAGCTCATATAAGCAAGAAGCTCTTAGGGCCAGAGAGCACTCTGGGAGGAAACCCATAATCCTACTCTCGGATCCCATAACCCTACTCTCAGAGGAGTCAACTTTTGAGATAGCATAAAAACAGCTGAGCTCAGTCAGCAGAATTCAGTGGAAAAGATTGAGAGGGGAGCATAGGTCAGTTCAGCAAAGCCCCCTCTCAGAGGCAAGACAGATCCATTCCATCTTCCACCTTTGTGCTGGCTGGAGGCTGAAGGGAGCAGAGGCAAAGGACTAACAGCAAGAACTCTTGGAACCAAGTAGAGAGATAGGCCACTAAGAAAACTAACCAGAATATTTTAGGAGAAAATAAACGTTTGGATTTTAATCAGCTGGCTGCATTTTGGAGTGATTATTACTTGGGGCTATATTGAAGGACACAATAAAAGATCTGAAATTTTAGCACCTGGCTGCATTTGGGTGATACTTTTAACTGAAACTAAGATCGCCTCCAGAAAACCTCCCCGAGAAACCCTCTCCCAGAGAGAACTATTATATTTTAAAGAAGAAAAACACCATACATATAAATGTAAATGTTAATATACTTTTGTGAATATTGATATGTAATATGAATATATATGTATATATATATATGTGTGTGTGTGTGTGTGTGTGTGTGTGTGTGTGTGTATGTAATTTCCATGCATAATTGTAACCATGTGGGGGCAGGAGGGAATAAAGTAAAAAGTACACAGCAGAAAAGAAAAGCTACAAGAAAACAAACAAAAGATGGATAGCTCTGAACACAGGCTTTCTTGACATGGAAATTTGTTGTTTTATTTTTTGAGTTCTTCTTATGTCCTGCTGTACATGTGGAAATGGTTTTTGTTGTTATTGTTTTCCTGTTTTTTATTAAGTTTAAAATAAATAAAATAAAAAGCAATTCATTCAATGACATTGGCTCTAGATGCTAATATCAGTTCATTAGTATACTTATGACCCATGTGGCTTTGAACCATTTAGGGCCTCATCTATAAAGTGAGGGGATTAGATTAGTTACATCTAGCAAAGGTCTCTCCTAGATTTAAATCTATAATAATATGATATTGATTGACCATTTTTTCAGAAAATAAATAAATTCTCTATCTCATAAATATTCCTCTTTCTTCTTTTCATAAGTATCCTGTCTCTGACAATTCAATATCAGAAGACAGTGTTGGATAGGATGAAATGAGGAAAAATACTGGTCTCCTGGTAGGTCCTGTCAGTAGCTGCAAACAGACAATCCTGTCAGGGTCTACTCCCACATGCTCTATGAAGTGTATTTATCTCTCCCTTCCTCCCACAACTTTAATATTCTTAATGAAATTCAGAGAACCCTAACCTGTGAAGACTGAGTTAGCACCCTGGATACCTTAGAATCAGCTGGAGTCAGGATAAGCAAAAGTCCTTGATCTTTATTCTTGGTCTTTAGGGGTGGAAGTGAACAGGATGGACGCAAGACCTTTCTTCTCTTCCTCTACCACCAAAAATGACTCTGGTTTGTCTTACTCCATCACCCTAATCCTTCCCACAATTCTTGGTATATACCAAAAGATTGAGCCAGCACAGGATAGTGGGAAGGGCCATTTTCCAAGCATATGCTAATAGAGTATTGTCCAATCAGTAGTTAGCCTTAAGTGTTCGGTTGTCCGACCTCAGTGCATCAACTCAGAGTTTCAGCCCTTTATACTTATAGATAGTACAAATCACTCACTTGGTCACTAAGCCTTTATTAAGCACTTATTATCCCAGTCACTCTGCTGAGCTCTGGGAAAACCACAAAGGCAAAAATAAAGACAAATATCTCACATTCATAGGAAAGTTATCTGATTATTATTTTTGACACTGACGTGGTAAGCATTTATTTGCAAATGTGTGACATAACTATTTAGGTTCCTTTCTCCTTATATGAGCTTCAGCCAGCAGCTAAGGTACAGAGATTAGACTGGGAATGGGAAGTTCCTGATGTTGGGGCTGACATTGTTTAAATTATGGGGCAGAAAATTGACTAATATTTTTAACTAATGAACTCATCTAGCATAAGAAAAGCCCTAGGAATCTTCAATATGGCAACCAGAAGCTATCCAAATAAGAATGTACATCTTGAGGTACATAATTCTTTTGGGTGCTCATTAGTTAAACTTCCGTATTCAAGGCTCACTTAGACTGTTTTATCTATACATGTCAACAAAGATCTCTCCCAGATTTAAATCTGTAATAATATAATATTATCAATATCATGGCCCATTTTTTCAGAAAATAAATCAGTTCTCTATCTCATAAATATTCCTCTTTCTACTTTTCATAAGTATCCTGTCTCCAACAATTCAGTGTCAGAAAGCAGAATTGGGCACAACACACATACTAATAATAATGATAACACTTAGCTTCATTCCTACATAATATTAGTCCAACTGAGTTAATGTTCAAACTAGAAATGACTGCTAATAAGTTTTTATGTATGGTTGGTATCCCAAAGATCATTCATGAAGCAGAGTTAGAACCACAATTAGGGTAAACATTAAGTTTCAGAACACTGAATATTGACCTTAGGCAATTCACCCAACCTGTGTCCACCTCAGTGTCTTCAAGTACAATAGGAATAATAAGAACTCATACCTCCCAGAGTTGTTATGAGGATCAAATGAGATATGTTTAGAAACTTAGTAAACTATGTGGCACATAACAGGTGCTTAATAAATACTTGTACCTTCCCCCCCACTCCAGATTCTACCTCTTTGTATTAGTTACCTTTAACAGTGGCATTCCAAGAATTATTAATTCTTTCCCATCCCACTCTTTCCCTACTCTACAATACTTCTATTTAATTTGCTTTTATGAAATTAACTCAAAGATTTTTTTTTTCAAATATCCACAGATAAGATGAAGCCTCTAAATGATAGTAGACCTGTTGCTTCCTTGCAGCATGTAAAAACTAATAAATCACTTAGAATTTTAATGCTTCATGGGCTTGATTACCCTTATTAAATTTCTGTGAATGTTTGTGCATGTAGCTGAATTTGCATATCAAAGGCCTTGTTTATTTTGTTTCCTTGGGGGAAATGATTGGAAGTAATGGATTCTCCTAGACTCTTATTTTCTCATTGAGAAGTATGTTCCAGTTTTGCAGGTTATGATTTTGGGAGTAAAGGCCAATATTCTGAGTCTATGAGTATGCATGTGTACATATGTATATTGCAGTTTCTCCTATTTCCTTGCATAACATTATGGATTATTAGACATCTTATCTTATTTAAACATTAGACATTTTCTATAATGTCTAATGGAAAAGACCTCATCGTAAATCAGGCCATTAGAAATCCCTGTTTCTAAAAAGAGATCCACAAAACTCAGACATTTGAAGTTTCTTCATTAACATATTGTTGGTTGAGTTCATGTGAATGCAAACCAGAGGAGGACTTTTGATTCTGCTCTTGAATCATAGACATTTCAAGGTCAGAGATAAGCACTTTAAGCACTTTGGGTTATAGCCAATAATTCCAATGGTTCACAATGATATATATCTATAATCAGCCTTTTCTATTGCTAGATAAATGATGCTTGCTTGTTCTAAAAAATATTTCTGTAAGTTTTTGAACTGCTTATCATTTTTTCTGAAAAGATTCATCTTCTTCCTCCTTTTTGACAAGGAAGTGCTAATCTTTTCATAGCTACTTTAGGCAATGGACTCTGCATTTCATTCATATTAGAGGGTTTTGTAAGTCCATTTTGCAGTTCTAAAAGGATATGATAAAATTTATGTTGCATAACTCAACATTTTAAATGTGTTCTTCTAAATTAGTTTTTATTTCAGGATGCCAATAAGTCTTTTCACACATAGCAACAGACTTTTCCTTGGTATCTTTATGCTCAATCTTATCTTATTTTTTTCTTATGCTTATTTTATTTTATCTTCCATGATGATTCCTGTTCTTAAACGTATACTTGGATAGCTCCACATTTTACTTTATGGTCCTTACATGGCATTGGTCATCACATATTTAATTACATACATATACTGAAATCTTTTCATATTTTGAGTCATACACTGTAATAAAATGCATTTGTTTATGATAATTATAGCAGATGCCCCCTTTTTCCAATTGTTACTCTGCTTAAATATAATTGGCCTGCTCCTTTGAACTATACTAACAAACTCAAAAAAGGTCTTAAAAATTCTATTTTAAATTTATCTGTCTTTTCTTTAAAAGAATTTAAGACAGTGGTTTTATTTCTCCCATTCATTTCATTATTGGGTAGAATTTTTGAAGTTTGCATTAAATAAAGATTTTCATTTGACTTCATGTTCTTTAGATTTTAGTCACTCCTTAATTTCAACTTTTATTTCATGAAATCTAAGCTTGGAGGTAAATTTATTTCTTAAAATTATTTGGCAGCACATTACTATGTGAGTTGGAGCAGTGAATACCATTGACAAAGAGCTGACTGAAGTATTTCTCTGCTCACCGACCAATTCTCTAACCACTATGCTAACTATATCAGAATACGTGGCAAATGTGAAAACATACAGATGCCAAAGTGATTTTCTCTAAGTTCAAATTTGAATAAACTTTAGTAGTTATTCAATAAACTCCAAAAAAAAATCCTCCTCTGTTTAGCCTTTATAGTCCTTCACAACCTGGCCCCAATTTTTATTTCTAGCCTCAACATGCATTATGCCTCTCCTAGCACTGTACATTTTTGTTTGTCCTTCATTCTCAAAGAACATCCATGACATCAAGGAGCTGATTCCATGACATGCAAGTGAATTAGATCGAAGTGAGGGAGGGCTGTGCAAAGTCACTAGACTCATTTTGTCCTCCAAAGCCATCTGGGTCCAGATATAGATCAGAATGACTAGAAATGACCTTGGATGCAATAGGAGACTTTGACCTTTTTAAGCTAAGGTTTTTAACAGTTCTCAGTTTGACTAAAGCTACAACCATTTAGTACTTAAAACTAAGTGACAAGTGAGGCAAAAAATGGATTTTTTCACCTAGTCACACACACAAAAAAAATCTAACTAAATCAATCTTTCTACACTATAACTAAATTGGCCTTCACTTAGTTCCTTACACATAATACTGGATCCATGTCTCATATCTGAATCTTTTCACCACCTATTCCCATGCCAGAAAATGCACTCTCTCCTCTCTGCCACTTAGAAAATCCCTCACTTTCTTCAAGAAACACCTAAAGCAACACCTTCTACATGAAACCTCTCCTGAGCCCCAGTGTCTTGGGTCTTTCCTCCTTAATTACTTTATATTTAACTAGTTTGCATTTGGAGCAGCTAGCTGACACAGTCTTTGGAACTCTGTGCCTGAAGTCAGGAAAACTTCTGTTGAAATCCAGCCTCAGATCCTTTTAATTGTGTGATTCTGAGCAAGTCATTTAACCTTGTTTGCCTCAGTTTCATCACCTGTAAAACGAACTGCAAAAGGAAATGAGAAACTAGTCCAGTGTTGTATTTACTGTGGATGGATTCTATATTTATTCATAAATGTACTTCTTGTCTTCCTTGACAATGCATCCTTGTCAGATGTAAATTCCTTCACAACTTGTCCCATTCTTTGTATCTGTATCCCTATAACAGTGCCTGGCACATGAATGAACTTTTAACAAATACTTGCTGATTGGTTTACTAAAATTATTATTTTAAATTCCTTTAATGGTTTATTGCTATGTCCTCAATAAATGTGTTTTTCTTCGCAACTTTTATGCAGTCCTTTATAACTCAGAAATTTCCACAGATATTTCACACAGGGGGCCAACCATTAAGCAAACCAAAACACATGCATTTATAAAGCCTTTTCACTAAACTACATTCCAACTTTAATCAATAGCCCAAAGTCACACTCTAACTTGCTCTTATAATTACCAATTGATCCATTAATATAAAATCAATTTTAGTTTGCTATTATAATTATAAGCAGCTCCTAGTCATATTTATTGATTAATCATTGCACTTGAAGTACAGTGGCTGAGGGAATCACTGAGTCCAAGGCTCTCATTTTCTATAAAAGGAAAGTGAGCCCCAGAGAGGGAGAGCAACTGCCCAAGTTCATACACGTAGTCAATAACAGAGCATTGGTCCCAGGTGTTCTAATTACAACTAGTACTCTTTTTCCTATGCCATTCTCTTACTCAATAACACATTTATAATGTATTATACTATCTGGCATAATAATAACTAGATTTTACATAGCTATTTCAAGTTTGAAAACTGCTTCACATATGTTAACTTATTTAATCCTTGCAACATCCTTTCAAAGTATCATTATTATTCCCATTTTACAGATGAGGAAACTGAGGTACAGAAAGGTTAAAAGATTCTCCCAGAAGAAATATGGAGATTGAATGTAAATCAACATATGCTATATTGATTTTTTTCTTCTGTTTTTCTTTTCTCTCATGGTTTTTCCTTTTGTTCTTATTTTTTTCTCCTGACAAGATTCATAAGGAAATATGTTTTTTTAAATGAATACAGTTTTTTGTGGTTCAAAATAAATAAAAAGACTGCCACTATTGCATAGTAAATGCCTAAGGTATGATTGGAATTCAAGTTTTCCTGTCTCCAACTCCTACTGTACCTACCAATATTTCAGGATTCTCTCTATTAACATTTTCAGTCAATGAGGAAGGCAAATAAAATTAACTAGCATCACTTGAAAGAAAGTGGACATGAATTCATTCATTTAATAACATTTTCTGACTATATGTGCAAAGCACCATGCTAACTATAGAGCAAAATGAAAAAGTAAGAAAGACAGAATTCCTGCCCTCAAGGATTTTACACTTTATTTGAAAGCAATTCATGTAAAAGGAGAAATAACTATGATGCTGGGAAGACTATGACAAATGTCAAAATGTTGGAGGAGGGGAGAGAGGTATGGCAAACAAAGACATATGGTTTTCAGTTTAGCCAGCAGAGGGAGCAATGTGACATGAAAAAAGTATATAGGAAGTGAAATTTCATTTGTACCTTAAATAATGGATAGAAATTTGACAAGCAAAAATGAAAAGGGGGTTGGGGTGGAGGGAGAGGGGAATTCTAAGTAGATGGAATAGCAAAAGCAGAAAAATGTAGCTTCACGGAAGTCAATAAATCGTTCCTTTTTAATTACTTTGCAATTAACCGTTTTGTATTTATTCTACATTTATTCTTTTTATTTATTTATTTTTTTGCTAAAATTAGAGGGAAGTGACTTGCCTAGGATCACACATCTACATTTATTCTTAAATATATTTCATGTCTTCTCTAATCAGATGTAAATTCCTTGAGAGTAAGTATTTTTATTCCCATCTTTGTATGCCCTTTTAAATAAATGCTTATTGGGGCAGCTAGTGAATGGAGCACCAGCCCTGACTTCAGGAGAACCCAAGTTCAAATCTGGCTTCAGACACTGAACACTTCCTGGCTGTGTGACCCTGGGCAAGTCACTTAACCCCAATTGCCTCAACCAAAAAAAAAAAATGCTTATTGACTGATGCTGTAAAATTATTATTGGCCGAGTACCATATGATGTCTCAGCCTCAATAACAACAAGAGGTGTTTATTAAGTACTTACTGTGTACCTGGAACTATGCTAAATTCTGGTTATGTTATATATATACACATACATACACACACACAGAAAGAGAGAGAGAAAGTATATATATATATATATATACCTTATATATACCAAATATACATATATATATATACACCTTATGGGTAAAGATTATATGTATTTATCTTTACCCTTAAGGGGCTTGCATTCCAATGACATAAAGAATATGCAAACAATTATGTACATACAAAAAGATATATAAGATCAAGTGGAGAAAATCTCAGAAAAAAAAAAAAAAGATACAAGCCTTGAAAAAGACAAAGAAAAGCCTGTGATAGAAGGTAAGATTTTAGCTGACTTGAACAAAGCCAGGGAAGCCAAGAAGCAGAGACAAAAAGGGAGAACATTCCAAGCACAAGGGACCAAAAAAGTTTAAAGATGGAGTGCCTTATGCAAACTAGAAGGTAGCCAGAGTCATTAAATTTTAGTTTAATGGGGCCTAGAATAATATATATGGTGAGGAGTAAGATGATGATTACAAAAGCAGGAAAGGGTCAAATTGTGTAGAGATTTAAAAACAAATATAGATTTTTTATTTGATCCGATTCAGGGGTCCTCAAACTTTTTAACTGTCCCTCAGACTGTTGGAGGGCCAGACTATAGTAAAAACAAAAACTTTGTTTTATGAGCCTTTAAATAAAGAAACTTCATAGCCCTGGGTGAGGGGGATAAACATCCTCAGCTGCTGCATCTGGCCCGAAGGCCGTAGTTTGAGGACCCCTGTAAAAAGATGATAGGGAGCTACTGGAATTTATAGTATAGGAGAGTAATAATATTTGAGCTGGGTTTTACAAAAATAACTTGGGTAGTTCAATTGGGGATGAACAAAAATGGAGAGAGAGTTGAAGCAGAGAGACTAATGAACTACTGAAATAGTCTAGATTTCAGGGGATGCAGGCCTGTACCAGGGTACTGACTGTGTAAGAGGAAAGAAGGCATTTACAATAGATTTTGGGAAGGTAAAAATTAGAGAACTTGGATGTCTGGACTGTTTGAATAAAAAAGATGAGAGAGGGTATAGAATTATAAGCCTAAATGTTTAGGAAGAGAATGATATTGGCAATAGGAAATTTTGAAAACAGGGAGGGTTTGGAGGGAAAACTGATGAAATCAGCTTTGGATAGGTTGAGTTAGATATTTATACTACAATCAGACTAAAATGCCCCCATAAGCAAAGAGAGGTGAGGGCTTGATAAACAAATTTGGGAATCATCTACATAAACATGAAAAATGAAACCAAGGGAACTGATGAGTTTCCTAAGTAAAAGAGTATAGAGGGAGAAGAGAAGAGGATCCAAGGTGGAACCTTGAGGCACTTTTCAGAGAGCAGTAAGTTTTGCTAGAACTGAGGATTTAGTAGAGAAGTAATGGGAAATAATTCTGTTAAGGTGAAAACATGGAAAGCTTTAAAATATCAGGCCTTCTTCTACACCTTAAAAGTTTACAGACAATTTGGAATATGATCAGAACTAAACTTTAGAAAAATTTCTTTGGCAGAAGCATTCTGTGTGTATTGAAAGAGAAAGAAAATAGAGGCATGGGGACCAGATGAGAGAGCAAAGGTTAAGGCAAGATATAAATGAAGATGTGAACAAAAGTGAAACAAATTACTTTTGAAAAAAAAAAAGTGATAACTATATTCTTCAAAAGATCTATTAGTAAGCAATCTTTCATGAACGTGTTTTTTTTTTAACATGTTCTAAGAGACTGATGAATTTTTGTTAATAATGTGGTATCTGAAGATCAAAGAATTTATATTTTTCTTGCAGGTATTTCCTTCAAAACAAGAATATGCCCTAAAAAAGTTTATCAATGCTTTCTTTTAGACTCAAATACTCTCCCAATAATTCCTTCCCTATCAACCATTTAACTTTCCCTTATAACATAAAAGAAAAGGTATATTAGGAAAGGGAGAGAATAAGTATTTGTTAAGCACCTACCATGTACTGGCCACTTACAAATACTGTCTCATTAAGCATTCACTATGTTCCAAGAATTGACAAAAATTATTTCACTTAATCCTTATAATAACCCTGAAAGACAGCGGGTGTCATTATCCCAATTTTTAAGTTGAGGAAACTAACACAGAAAAAGGTTGTTTTGTACACAGTCATACAATTAGTGAGTATTTGGCTAGGTCTTCCTGACCACAGGCCTAGCACTCTATCTCCTGCCTCACCAACACAAAGACCTTGTCTGATAACGCATAGAAATTTCATTTTTATAGTTTATCACGCTTCTACTAATGAGAAGGAAGTGTGTTTCATCATTTCTGGAATATAAAATATTCAAGGAAATTTTAGCTCAAAAACAACTGTTTACCAAAATGGGAATGAATTCAATAAGATTAATTACTTGGCAGGAGGAGTTAACTATAAAACATCTAACAGTATGTCATAGACAGGCAAAGAAGACACATGCATGATAAATGGGATAAAACTCAAAGAGAATATACATATGTATAATTATTGAAGACAAAAGCAAAAACAAAAGCTATGATTTTAAGAACAGGTACTTCTACGTGGGACAGAAAAGAAAAGATACCTTTCCTGAACTCTTCTTGCTGAGTACAATATAAATTGACAGTAGAAGTAATCTAGTAGAGATCTTCTGGAGTTTGTATGCCTCAGAAAATGTGAGAAATCCTGAGATAAAGAGACAAAGAAAGTATAATGAGAGAGTCCTTCAACATGTAGCATGTTGAGGTCATCATTGTGTGACTCAAAGGAAGACAGAATGAACATCTCTAGCTTCTTTTCCAAGGGGGATTTTAATTCCTTCCAGGAGGTGAAGAAGTTGGGACCAGATGTCTGGCCTCTGCTTTCGTCAAAGAGGATCAATGTAATATTTTATAAGTAGTTTGTCTATTTAAGTTTGTTATTTTTATTATAGAGTCCTGAGATGGCTATTTATTTGAATAATCCAGATAAGCTAAGTACAATGCCTACTACTTAAAAAGCACTTAGTAACTGCTTGTGGCCTTCCACTTACACCATTAAATAAACACACAGCAGGTCTTGTCTTAAAACTCTCTCTTTTACATTTTAATTGATAGATTCGTTTACTACAGCAGATAAAATTCGAAATCATGCTACAATTTTATATCCCCTTATATATTTGTTTGAGTATGATTTTCACATTCAAAACTAAATTTCTTATTGCTGTTCAATAATGAAGGGAGAATCTAAGCTTTGGATATAAATCCAATTCTTGACTCTCTAACTACCAAATAAGGGTTCCACAATAAATATACACAGCAATTAACCAAAAAAAAAAAAAAAAAACTCATTTGTCCAAGAAATTAGAGAAAATGGACAGAGAATAATATATATAAGTCAGTGGTCCTCAAACTTTTGTTCTCAATATCTTTATCCTATTAAAAATGATTGAGGATCTGTCCAAAGAGTTTTGTTTTATGTGGTTTATAGTTATTGATATTGATCACATTAAAAATAAAAACTAATTATGAATTTGTAGATTCTCTGAAAGGATTTCAGAGATTCCCAGGATGCTCTGGACCAGACTTTGAGAATCACAGTATAACTAGATGATACAGAGTATAGGAACTCTCTTATTGGGACTGAGATAACGCAACTCAACCAAGAGAAAGTTTGAGCTATAAAGTTTGCAGTCCACCAGCACAGCCTTTAGAAGGGACTAGAACCTAACTCTTCAAGAAAATGACACCACAGACAAGATGCTGTGTCCTAGAGATGGACTCATCCATTATCTATGCTGCATTCAGAAGTGAACTTGATCAGGTAGATGCTTTGAGGTACAAAAGTGGTATAAGGAAGAATGTGCCCTTAGGTAATTGGAAGGAAACATTTGTATTGCTGTTCTTGCTATATCTCCTTGGTCAATATACATCTCTAGAAGATAATTGACCTTAAGTGTCTAAGTAAATTTGAGGCATCGATTACTGGCAGTTAACATTAAGGAGAACACATCAAAAAAGGCTCTTGTCAATAGGAGAATTACCCCAATTTTTCAGAGGTAATCCTTGAATCCTGACAATAAAACTAGTCAAACTCTGAGAAGCCCAATTTCACTAAGAGTGGAAGTTTGGGACAAGATCTTCAGAGCTTAAAGGGACTTCATTGAGAATCTACAAAAATATAATGAGAACATTAACAGTTGGAGGAAATACAAAAGACAGAATAGAACAGAATCTAATATTTGACATTAGTCAGGAGAGAAGTAAGGGATTCTGTAAATTAAGAATGAGGTAGGAGTACATTCTAGGCAAGGGGAACAGTTAGCAAAGAGCATAGAAGGGGAGGAATGTATAAGGAACAAGTCTGTACCTTCTCAAAAGTCTTTTTTTTATATTTTTAATTGATATATTTGTTTACTACAGGAGATGAAATTCAAAATCATGCTAATTATAAATAATTAGTTTATTACACCTTTATAATTTGTTACAATTAAACATCTTCTAAACATAATGTCTTAAGTAAAACTATGAGAGTACTTTTGAAAATATATGTTATCAGGGCAGCTAGTTAGTGTAGTGGATAGAGCACCTGCCCTGAATTCAGGAGGACCTGAGCTGAAATTTGACCTCAGACAGAGAACACTTCCTGGCTATGTGATCTTGGGCAAGTTATTTAACCCCAACTATCTCAGCAAAAAAGAAAAAAAAAAAATACACACACACACACACACACACACACACACACAAAATCAGATTTTGTAATTGCCCTTTGTTAATAAACAACTAAAATTTTAGCTTTTAACATGTTAATATCAACATTTTCTATTTTATTTAACCTTTGTCTTTTTTCCTTTTAAGATTTTCTTCATTTATGGGGTAGAAATCAGTATGGGTATGTGTTGTACTTTTGGTCCTGTTTTCTTCCCTCTGCATCAGTGCATGCAAGACTATATACATTTCTTCTTCAAATCCATGATTCCTTCCTATATAAAAAATTTTTATCATATTCACAAACCATAATTTGTTCAGCTATTTCCTAATTGTCAGTTATATAGTTTATTTTCTGACTGTTTATAAATAATGCTGCCATGACTATTTTCAAATAGCTGTATTTTTTCTTCCTTTCAATTTTTAATAATTATCTTGGAATAAAAACCTAGTGGTGGGATCATTGGCTCAAAAGGTGTAAAATATTTAGTAACTTTTATAGTATAAATCCAAATCATTTTCCCAAACACTCACATCATTATCACAGCTCTACTAGCAGTAAATGAGCTTGCCTATTTTCCCATAGCACTGCCAACATTGAATTTTTCCATCTTTTAACATATTTTCCAATTCAGTGGGGATAAGGTAATACTTTAGCACTATGTTAAATTATATTTCTATTATTTGTGATTTTTAAGCCATTTTCAGATGAGTTTTTGTTAGCATTTCTTCTTTTGAAAATTGCTTGTGGAACTCACTAAAGTAATTGACATAACTCACATACTGTTACTGTTACTAACCTAATTATCTATTTCTTTTGCCTACCACTAGAGCATGTGATAATAAATATCATATTGGATATAATTTCTTTGCCTACTGAGAAAGAGATCATTGCTCCCCAATTTGTTTATCTTCTCTTTACTTATTTTCAACTTTATCATATTAAATCATTTCTGAGTACATAATATAAAAGGACTTATGTACATTTCAAACAACAAGAATTGATAGGATACGTGTGAAATATACAAAAATGTGAAATAAGTTAAAGATATTTAAATGAGGAAGATCACCACACTAAATCTGACCATTGGTGAGAGAATCATTGGATCACACTAGTGCTCAACTCCTGTATTAAGGTTTCAGGAATTACATGTAGAATCAACCCATGAATGTACTTAAACCAGGAGTATGCTATTTAAAAGATTGGAATGTGGTTCATGCTTATATCATATTTGTGTATTATGCCCTGCTGTGATCTTACTATAAAGAGGACAAATGAAAAATAAAGCACTCTAACTCAGGCCAGTGAATCTTAAGCTGATGAATTGTGCCCTCCGTTGGACAAGAGAAATGGAAAGTGCAAATTTTCCCAGGCTTTGCATTTCAGGAAATTTTATGCTCTCTGATATCTCTGTGATTAAAAACAATTGTGGCTTGCTTTGCTGAATCAGCATGAATAAACTTAGATCTGAAAGTGTTTCCTAGGAAGAAACCTCCGTTTTTTTCTTCTGCCTGGACACAGGAAATCACCAACTGTGCCCATTGATGTAATCTGTCAGTTTCTCAGCTTCACTTCAATTTAAAGCCAGGAATGAATCTTGAAAAAAATAGAAATTGGTGTGACATACTGCCATCTACTGTGTCTCAGTAGGAACTGAAGCCGAAAAACCCAGAAATGGCATTTGGGATTGGAACTGGATGCTTCCAACATGAATTGATCTGGGACTGTTGTTTCCACTCTGCTTTGGAGGAAGTTAAGCAATATTGAGAAAATCCAGGCAGTGTTATTCCGGGACTTTACTATTTACAATTTGTCTACTATTCAAAGGCCAATTATTTAATTTCTAAAATACTTCAAATATTAAAAAGAAACCTCCCCAACTCTCATTCGTTCTCCTAGTGCCTGTCTTTCAGTAATTTATCTTCTCATCAATAATGATAGGGCAGCTAGGAGAAGAAAATAAATCGGAGAACTCAAATGTTTTTACTATATTTTTGATAGATTTTTATAGAAGAAAGAGAGGTTTTAAAGTTCAAAGAGTATTCAGAAATTATTTTTGGATTTTCTTTAGCCAAACTATCCTATTCTTGATTATTACTGCCAAGTGAACAATAGGTAAATTTGGTTTTAATGCACAAATGAATGAAAAGACAGTTAATAATAACTGTCATTTAAATATTGTTTCAAGATTTCTATCTTTTACTTATATTAATTTATTTGAATCTTAAACAACCTTTTGAGATAAAAACTATAAATTTTATCATTTTGCAAATGAAGAAACAGATTGTAGAATTAAATAACTACCTCGGGATCATATACTAAGTGTCTGAGAAAGGATTTGAATTTAGGAACAGTGCTCTATTCATTGGATTAACTTTTCCAGAGATAAAGGACATCTTTTAGTGGTATATTATATATCTTTTTGGTTAGAGTTAATGATTAATAAATAATGAAAATTATAGACACATTGCTATCATTTGTAATAGATAAAAATTAATTTTTGTAATGTTTGTGGCAATCCTTTTTGTAGTGACTAGAAACTGGAAACTGAATGGATGCCCATCAATTAGAGAATGGCTGAATAAATTGTGGTATATGAATGTTATGGAATATTATTGTTCTGTAAGAAATGACCAACAAGACGATTTCATAGAGGCCTGGAGAGACTTACATGAATTGATGGTAAGTGAAATGAACAGAACAAGAAGATCATTATACATGGCAATAACAAGACTATACGAAGATCAATTCTGATAGATATGGCTCTCTTCAACAATGAGATATTCAAGCTAGTCCAAATTGTTCAGTAATGAAGAGAGACATCTATACCCAGAGAGAGAACTATGACAAATGAGTATGGACCACAACATAGCATTTTTACTCTTTCTGTTATTGTTTGCTTCCATTTTTATTTTCCTTCGCAGGTTTTTTCTTTCTTTCTAGAGTCGATTTTTCTTGCAGCAAGATAACTGTATAAATATATATAGATTTGGATTTAACATATTTAACATGTATTAGACTACCTGTCATCTAGGGGAGGCAGTTGGGGGAAGGAGGGAAAAATTTGGAACAGAAGATTTTGCAAGGGTCAATGTTGAAAAATTACCTATGTATATGTTTGTAAATAAAAAGCTATAATAATAATAAAAATAAATTTTTGCTTAACTGTTCCCATGAATTAATGTATTATTTAAAAGAAAACATTTATTCAGGAATTACTATATGCCAGGAATAGTGCTATGCATAAGAAATAGAAAAACAAAACATTAGGCTAGCTCTTGCCTTCAATCAGCTCATATAATCATTTAGGAAAACAATACGTAAAAGGATAACTTGAGTTGGAAAGAAGGAGAGATGGGTTTATCCTGAATACCATGATTTGGAAATGATTGGAAGGGGCTTGGTCGTTCAGGACAAGGGTGCCAGGTAAGAGTTTTTTGTTCTGGGATTGAAATAAAATAAGGAATATTAACTCCGCCTCAGGAGCTGTCTAGTAAAATGGAAGCTAATTAAATGGCCTTATTTGAGAAGCAGCAGGAAAGTGTGCTTAAAATTCTAATAATTAAAGACATTTCATTGGGTATCGATGTCTTGATCTTTGAGAGACTCCTGCTGAAGCATAAACATCTTTAATTTCTCAGTATTAGAATAAGGGGAAAGAGAATAAGCATTTTAAAGTAATTATTATGTGCCAGGCATTGTCCTAAGTGCCTCACAAATATTATCTCATTCAGAGATGATGATGATGATGATGTTTTAGAAGTGGAATAAAACTTAGATCATATCAAGTTCAGTTTATTCATTTTATAGAGAAACTAAGACCCAAAGAACTGAAGAGATTTTCCATAGATTGAACAGGCAGTTAAGTAATGAATTGGGATTCCAACCTTCTTCTCTCAACTCCAGATCTATGTTTTTTCCACTACTCTTTGTTGCTTCAAACACCTTAGGGGAATAGAATATAAACACTTTGAGGGATGTTCTATTTTTGCTGTTGTGGTTGGCACATAACAAATGTCTAATAGATACTTGAGAGCTGAACTATGGCAAATTGTAAAAGTGATAGGAAAGAAAATGGAACACAGTCTAGATGAAGAAGGGAGGTAAAGAAAAAGAAGAGCAGAGAAGTAAAGGACCATTGAAAGAGAAAATGAAGAATCCAAATACAAATTTTATCAACTTTATAATTTTCATAACTTCATAGCATTTAAAATTGAAAAGAATATTTGAGGTCATCAAGTCCAACTTCATTTTACAGGGGAGGAAACTGAGACCATGAGTAGAGTGATAATTAGTTCATTCTTACAGAGCTAGAAGTACTTATCTGATGCAGTATTCAAACTTAAATCTTTCACTATCCAAATCCAATGATTTATCCACTGATTCCATGGTGCCTTTATTTTATCTGGGACCTGCCTTGAGGAATCCCTCTCCTCAATTATAAAGATCAAAAAATATATTTTATTTCTTTTTTGTTCTTTTCTGTCCTATTTTCTTTTTTTTTTAATTATAAATTGAGAAAGTCTCTTTTAATCACATCTGGCTTTTCATTTCTAGATCTTTTATAAGACAGGGAAATTTCATTCAGATACTATTGTTCATAGCCTAAGGAATGGCCTGAGCTCACTGGCCTGAAAACAAATAAGGAAACAAAAAATGAAGTCCAAATTTCCTTGGGGAGTCTATAAAAAGATGGTACCTTCACTCAATTCTGGCTACTTCCTTTTCCTCTGTTCTTGTCTGACAGTTTAGCTAACACACTTGCAGCAATATCAGACCTTGTTGGAAGCCTGAAACTTCAATTATTTATTGCTCTCACCACTCAGAAAGTCTAAATAGAAAAGATTCCTTTTTTATTTAAAAGTGAGATGTTATGAAAAAGGTGTTTTTCTCTATATCTAATCATAGGCAGTTCAAACTTTGGAAAGTTTCTGAAAAGATCTTAGGTTAACCAAGATTACATTCGGTCCATTCAGAGTAAGCTAAGCCCTGTTCCCTTCTGAACAAATCAAATCATCAACTCTATCAGTTACAATTTCTCCTCATGTGTCACCTTAAGGCACAGATGCTGGAGCTATTTTCATTTTTGTAGGAGCCTCTTGAAGATAAATTATCCCCCAAAGAATGATTATACTGTCATCCAAGTTTTCTCATAATAAAAGGTTGCTGTCTGTGTACAATGTCACAGGTGGACCTTTCTTCCTCTCTGTCTCTTTCTGTCTCTTTCTGTGTGTGTGTGTGTGTGTGTGTGTGTGTGTGTGTGTATGTGTGTGTGTGTGTGTGTCTATCTGTCTGTCTGTCTGTCTGTGTCTGTGTGTGTCTGTCTGTCTCTGGCCCTGTCTCTCTCTTTCTCTCTCTCTCTTTCTCTCTCTCTCTCTCTCTCTCTCTCTCTCTCTCTCTCTCTCTCTCACACACACACACACACACACACACACACACATACACACCACCACCACCACCACCACCACCACCCTACTATCAATAACAGCATTACAAATACTTCCTCATGTTTACTTGCTCATATAAGAAATTATTTCATAAAGAAATAAACATTTTTTTCTTATTCCACAATTAGAAAAATGTTTCATGGTACACTGAAATAAATTTAAAGTCAGGCCTAGGTTCAAATATCACTTTTGCTACTCAGTGAGATAAACTTTTGTTACATAGAGGAAGATAAACTTTTATTCCATAGAGGAAGATTTCTTCAAGACACTATTCTATTGCATTTGTGAATCAAACGTGAGTTGAGTAGGGAAGTTAAATAGTCACTTAAGAACAAATGCTTTGGCAGTAGTACGTTGGATAGTCTGAAATGGTTGAGGGACTTGAAGAAGAAAGACCAATTAGCAGGATATGACAATAACTCAGTGAGAAAAGAGAAGTAGTCAAAAGGAATGATGTGATAGAATAAATGGCAATGTTTGACAAATGATTAGCTATATGGAACAAGGAACAAGAAAGAGTTGATGCTAAGGCCAAGATTATGATTCTGGAAGCATAGATGGATAATGGTCTCTTTGGCAGAAATAATGGGTCTAAGACATCTAATACCCTATATCAAGATAAGGTAGAAATGGATTCATGATTTAGACACAAACAAATTAGGGGTGATAGTATAAACAAATTAGGAGAGCAATGAATAGTCAACCTGGCAGGTGTGTGGAAAAGGGAGGAATTTATAACCAAAGAATAACTAGGTAACATCATGAAATGCAAAATAGATCATTTTGATTATATTAAATTTAAAAGGTTTTGCACAAACAAAATCCATACAGCCAAGATTAGAAAGGAAACAGAAAGCTGGGGAATTTTTATAGTTAGTGTTTCTGATGAAGGCCTCTTTGCTAAAATATATATAGAACTACATCAAATGTATAAGAATACTAGTTATTTCCCAATTGATAAATGGTCAAAGAACATGAATAGACAATTTTCAGGTAAAGAAATTAAAGCCTTTTGAGGCATTTTTTTAAAATGCCCTAAATGGCTTTTGATTAGAGAAGTGCACATTAAGACAACTCTAAGGTACCACTTCACATCTCTCATATTGGCCAAGATGACAGGAAAAGATAATGATACATGTTGGAGTTGTAGGAAAATTGGGACACTAAATGCATTGATGATAGTATTGTGAATTTACCCAACCATTCTGGAGAGTAATTTGAAACTATGCCTAAAAGGCTATCAAACTGTGCATACCCTTTGATCCAGTAGTGTTACTCATAAAAGAGGGGAAAGGACCCACATGTGCAGAAATGTTTATAATAGCTCTTCTTGTAGTAGCAAGGAATTGAAAATTGATGAGATGCTCAACAGTTGTGGAATGGATGAGTAAATTATGGTATATGAATGTAATGGAATATTATTATTCTATAAGAAATAATGAGCAGGCTGATTCAGAAAAGCCTGGAAAGATTTATGTGAACCGATGTTGAATAAAGTGAGTAAAATCAGAAGAATATTTGTATAAAGTATCAGCAAGATTATGTGATGATCAACTATGAATTACTTAGCTCTTCTCAGCAATATAGTGATTTAAGACAATTCCAATAAATGAGATAGAACATGTCAGCTGCAACCAGAGTGAGAACTGTGGAGACTGAATGTGGATTGATGCATATTATTTCCACCTTTTTGTTTGTATACTTTTGCATTTCTCATGGCTTTTCTCTTTTGTTCTGATTTTTCAGGACAGGATGTTTCAAAGGAAGAAAGGAAGGAAAGAAGGAAGGAAGGAAAGAAGAAAGGAAGGAAGGAAGGAAGGAAGGAAGGAAGGAAGGAAGGAAGGAAGGAAGGAAGGAAGGAAGGAAGGAAGGAAGGAAGGAAGGAAGAAAATCTTGAGAAGGTGATAAAGTTGGGGGTGGGGTGGAGGGGAGAGGGGAGGAGCAGAAGGGATCTTGAAGTACATGTCACACAAAAGCTTTTAGAAAGCTATTCCATATTAGATAAAAGATTAGAAAATTTACTTGTCTCCAAAATAGCATGAGGAGAAAAATAAGAATTCCACAAAGACATTGCATTAAAACTATTGCCATTAAAACTATTTGTTACAATTTCTTATGAGCAGAAGGAAAGATAAGATAAGTAGTCAGTAGGGTAGGGCAGAGGAGGAGGGAATGAGGGACTGCCAATGCAAATGACTGAATTGGGAGATAAAGTTTCTTATACAGTGTCTCTGGGATGAGCAAGAGAAAGGTATAAGAAAGCAAAACTAATAGGAAGGGAGCCAAATAATGAAGGGTTTTTAATGCCAAACAGATTATATTTAATCCCAGAGATGACAGATAGCCTATGACCTTTATTAAATGGGGTTTGGCAGTATTGCATGGTTAGATTTGGGCTTTATTCAAAAGATCAGTTTGACAGTTAAATGGAGGATGGACTGGAGTAGGGAGAAACTTGTTTTTTTTTAATTTTCACTTTCAAACTCCCTCTCTCTATTCCTTCCCCTACCTAAAAGACAATAAATATATAGCTATCATACATGTGAAGTTAAATAAAATATATTTTTATATTTCCCATGTTCCAAAAAAGAAAGCAAGAAAAATAAAGGGGGGAAAAATGCTTCATTCTGCTGAGTACATGGGAGAAACTTGAGGTAGGTAGACCATCTAGTAGGTTATTGCAGTTATACAGGAATGAGATGTTGAGGGCCTCCATCATGATAGTGACAGTCTCAAAGGAGAGAAGAGGCCATAAATTTTTAGTTAGATAAAGAAAGCCATGTTGGAAACCTCAAAGAAGACAGCCAAATCTATCCCCATAACTGGGTGACTTCTATTGAAATAGGACAGTACTCAACTGAGAGACAGTCCCTTTTCAAATAAATACTCTTCCTATGAAGTCATAAAAAAGAACAAAGGTCATCTATAGCCCAGATTCTTAGACTGTGATTCATGACTCCATATGGGGTTTTGTAACTGAATGTGGGGGTCACAAAACTATGATTTGTTATCAGTAAATGTTTGTTTTGTATACCCATTTTAAATACCTATATATCTGAGGTCACTAAAAGTTTGAGGGCAAAAAAATGGGTAGCAAATGGAAAAAGTTCAAGCCTAATCTATAAAGTCTAGATATTTCCACAAACAGGCTTGGAGTCAAAATCTTCAATATTAATCTTCTACTTCTAAATCTATGATTATAAGATCTTAGTAACTACAAAGATAGAGTATCATCTGATTGGGAATGTTTATGCACACTGGAGATTGCTTATGGTTTCCTTATGTCTTTCCAGAGACAAAAAGTCATCAAAGTCTATATAATCAATCAATAAAGGCACACTGTGAAAGAAATATGGTTCACATATGATTCATATAATTTTTTTACTGTTATTTTGGTATATTTTACTGTTATATACAAAGTACATATTATATGTACTTCTACAATAGGGTTTGCATGGTTTCATTACATGACTTGTTTTTTCTCTAAAGTATTATAAATAGATATACAAAGCATTTTAAATCATTTACCATTTGCCAGACACCTATTCTAAGTACTTAACCATTCAAATATAAGTTAATACTTTTTAAGCAACCACCGGACTTTATGTTTCACCCAAGTTGATTATTCATGGATATATAGACCAATGACTCAGGAAAAGAAAGTGAGGCTGATGACTTTGCATCTCTGTTTCACTTCAATCTAATTCACAGGCAAATCAAGGGGGGGGGGGGTGAGAGAAGGGGGAAAATGAACAACAATATTTATTTGCTATTTATGGTAGTATGTCATGTTGTATATATATCATTGTTTTATATATATAATATGTGTGTGTATTTGTGTTTCTGCATGTGATTTATGTATTTGGCATTATGGATATTTTGTATTATATTGGTTGCATGCACTAAGGTTAGCTGCTTATAATCATAGCATGGATATCAAGTATTACATTGTATCAGGTAATTACACTGTGGTTTGCAAAAGTAATTATATTATATGACAAATTGTAATGGGATGAAGCTGAGTTGATGCATTGAGGTCCGGTGGAGCACTTATGGTTAATTACCAATTAGACAATATTTTATTAATATATGCTTGGAGAAAGAATGGCCCTACCCACTCTCTGTGCAAGTTTGAGCTGTGGTATAGGAGACTGGGTGGAGGATTTAGGGGGTGAAGTGAGAGAGCCAGAAGCACTCCTGATGGGATTCATGTTGCCATTGCTTTCACTTCTTATCACCATTCCCTTCACGTCCACAAAGAATAAAGATCAAGGACTTTTGCTGATCCTGACTCCGGCTGATTCTAAAATATCCAGTGTGCTAACATAGTTATCACAACAAATAATAATGCCTGGGATTTATGTTCACATATGCTTACATAAACCTCATATATTTGCAGAAGTCAGTTGCTATAGAGATTGGGGGTACAGGGAGGTGGGGGGGGAGGGGATATGGTTGGTGGATTCTTGTTTCACAAGCAATGAGCAAAGATGAGAAGAGTTTGATACCTGCTAGAAGCAGAATAGATGAGACTAAGAATAGCACCAGTCTTTGGGAGCTTCTGTCTTTCCCCAAATCTGCCTAGAACCTAAATCTATTCTCCTGAGTCCCTGTCAGCCAATCATCTTGGAGACCACCCCAGTGCTGAAAGTCAATCAGCAACTATCTGTTCAGTCCTTACAAGGTACCTGTGGGCATGCCCATGCTCTCCAAGGTGAGATGCTTCCAATCCCCAGAGAAAAATTCATACACTATAAACTCCTCAAAATTGATCAGAGAGACCATAAAATTAGTCAACCAATTTTACACAGAAAAGTTGGTCATGGTCAAAATATCAAAAATGTTGACAATGTCCTATTTTTTCCTAATTAGCATTGCAATTATGGTCTCATATATAAACTATAACAACATGTTTCCCTTCATTTTTAGCCTTCTTGAGTTTCAGTGCTTAGCACAGTGCTGGACACACAACAGGTCTTTAATAATAAATGTTTGTTAACTTAGAGAACAGAGTTATGGCAATAAAGCAGATGGGGAAGAAAGGAACAGTCATGAATCAAATATCTAGTCAGGTACCAAAGTGGTAGGAATACTAGGATTGATGGAAGTGGAAGGATCATGGAGGCCATGGTAACCAAGGGTGTTTACTGCCTGGAATGCATATCCTTTACCTATGAGCATTTTGGCATGTAAGGTACCAGAGACCCTCATCCTGTACACTACCCTGAGTGGTGTAATGGAAAGAACAGTATTTTGCTTGGAGTCACTGAGTCTCTGTTTTGATATTAGTTTTGAAATCAGCCAAAAGTCACTTAACATTTTTATGCCACAGAACATGTACCTGTGAAATGAGCGATCTTCTGTCTCAATCTTCCCCAAATAGCCAGACATCAATGTAATTTCTTAAGGGAGGAAGAGATACATTCAAGGAATACAGCAGAGTATCCATCATGAAGCAAAAAAAAAAAAAAAATCCAGAAACGAATGAGACAGTATCAGCATCCAAATACAAACTAATCTCAACAGAATAGAAGCATGTTTGGCAGATTTGGGCAGGGAAATGGCACAGTGAAGACTCAGATCTGGAAACAGGAAGGTCCAAATTCAAATGTGCCTTCAGACACTTACTGTGTGACTCTGGGCAAGTCATTTAATCTCTGCCTCAATTTCCTCATCTCTAAAATAAGCTGGAGAAAGAAATGGTAAGCTACTTTGATACCATTGCCAAGAAAACTCTAAGTGGGTCATGAAGAGTCAAACACAATTGAAAACAACTGAAATTGAATGAACCACAAATTGGCAGCTTTGAGCATATTTCATTCAGTTACCTTCATGAACCAGAATCCATTTGTCCTGATGGACACAAGAGCTAGCCATGGCTCTCAGTTAAGCTCCAGCAGCTATTGCCAACTGTGACGGCCAAGGGCTTAGTACCAGGGCTCGAAAGCTTTAGCAGAAGAGTGTAAATAGGGAAAGCAAGCCTATGGTTAACGTGGAAATAAATATATAGAAAGCTGTACCATGCTCAAGAGTTTCCAAGAGAAAAGAAGCTAATTTGAGTTCCATTTCTTCACCTTTTCACTTGAGTTAAAACTGAGGTAGAAGACTTTAGTACAGATTATATGGCATGGGCTGAGAAGGCATTCAGAGATTTGCAGCAAACAGTTGTTTCCCAGAACAATTTAAAAGTGTCATGGAAAAAGAATGTCAAGATTGATAATGGTTGCCTTGAAGATAGGGTAAGATAGCTAAGATTAAATAGCTGTAAAGTGGGGATAATAATGACACATATATCATGAAGTTGTTATGAGGGAAAAGTGAAATAATATTAGTAAAGAATGTGTTAGACCCCAAAACACTACATAAATGTTTATAATTATCACAAGATGCTTTAAAGATGTTGTTTCATTTGTTCCTCACAATAACACTAGAGTAGGTGCTATCATTATCCTCATTGTACATATGAGGAAACTGAGGCTGAGGGATGTAAAGTGACTTGTACTGAATCCCAGCTTGGCATCCAGCACATTATGCACTTAATCATATTACTTGAGTGGGAAGAAAGGAATGTAGTTGGAGAGTTAATGTGATGAAGTAAGCTTGAAAAGTAAGAATACTGGAATGGCTCAGAACAAATGAGTTGGTGTGGATTTTAAGACAAAGTCAGAGAAGGGAAGAGGCAAATAGCAAAATGATATCATGGATTGAACACTGGCTCTGGAGTCTGGAGAATCTCAGTTCAGATCTTAACTTTAGACACTTACTGGCTGTGTGACTCTAGATACGTCACTTTACCCCAGTTGCCTCTAAAAAAAAGAATGACTAGAGAGGGGGCTGACAATCATCCCCTTGATATTCTGTGGAAAGACATTCCATCTCCCAACTCAGAGGACTTTT
Source organism: Antechinus flavipes (assembly GCF_016432865.1). NCBI lineage: Eukaryota > Metazoa > Chordata > Mammalia > Dasyuromorphia > Dasyuridae > Antechinus > Antechinus flavipes. The sequence goes on along the minus strand of NC_067401.1, from coordinate 290,564,062 downwards.
TATGGTTACCCTCCATGCTTGGAATGTTCTCCCTCCTCATCTTCCTCCTCAAGCTGGTTCTTCTAGCTTCCCTTCAATCCCAGCTAAAACTTCGCTTCCTATATAATTCCCCTTATACTTTCCTAATCAATTCTCCTTAATACTAGTGCCTTCCCTTTGCAACTTAGATCAAATTCATTCACAAATCTTTTTGTCCATAGTTGCTTACATGTTGTCACCCCATTAGAATGGGAGCTATTTGAGAACAGGAACTGTCTCTTGCCTTTCCTTGTTTCATCAGAGCTTAGCAAATGTTTGGCAGGATAGGTGTTTAATCATAATTTATTGACATCAAGGAAAAAAGAATTCAGTACCTAATGCTAGTGAAGAAAGTGAGAACTAAGACAAACATAGAACTGCTTAAGTCATAGCCCAAGACAAGTATTAAGACCTGATCCAAAAAGGGATTGTCTGTGGGAATTTTTATCTCATTTTCTTTCCTATACCATGGAATGACATACAACTAAAAGCACTGATAAGAGCAGTTGGTTATATTTGGTATCTTACCATTTATTTGAAAAGAATATTTCTGAGTTCTCCTTAAATTGTTTTAAAGAAAAGACTTTCTAGGTATCACATGCTTCATTGTGGTGACACTCTAGGCATATGATACCCTTGTGTTCTTTAAGCACATGTCTAGTAATTCCTTTGTGCCATCAAGCTTATTTTTGAGAATTGTTTTACAAAGATTCTATGACAAGTCAAAATAAATCATGATTGTTGCTAGACATTCTATAATGTCTAGCTTGTGTTTGCTATATTCTTTACTATCATTTATATATGCATGTTTTAGTTACTTGAGAGAGAGAATATATGTATGTGTGAAGTACAGCGCTATCTTTCCATTGTAAATGTAAATGAATTGATTTCTGTTGTTGGAAACCCACATTTGAACTTGGATGTATTGATCATTGAGATTACCCTCCCATATGAGGACCTTTGGATATTAGCTATTTTTCTCTCTTAGAATACCACCCCACACTTTTTCTTCAGTATCTAGGCTAACATTCCTATGTAGATTTTCCCAAGGGAAAGCTCTGAAACACACAACCAAAAGGCCTTTCTATTCAAAATTGAGAAGGTAACTTGAAGCCATTCTCCAGGCAATGGTGGAGCAAAAATAAAGAAAACTCTCTAGGGACACTTCCACACATACCAGCTGTTGTTGTTCTCAGTACCTGAGTAGTGTTCTTACTTCTCACTATATATTAAGCTACTTTACCAAGTTAAGTTTCCATCTGTCTCTCAAAATTATGACTTCATAGATAATTATCCACATCTGCCAAATAAGTTCATTTTGGCATCATGGCCCCAAAAGAAATCATAGACAGCAGATTTTTGGATCCCCTTGATAAAGAGTTTTGGAAAGTAAGAGCTAAAATAAGTATTCTAATCTTAAATAGATTCCCTTCCTTACCATTTAACCAATTACAACATTAAAGGATCCCCCCAAAAAAAGATCAAGGAGTAGAGGTAATAGGCAGCAGACTGATTCTCTGCCAATCACTGCCCTAAAGCCCCAGGAATTTAGTTCAGTTCTTCCTTGACCCCACTTGGGGTTTTCTTGACAGAGATATATAAATAGTTTGCCATTTGTTTTTCAAGCTATTTTGTAGATGAGAAAACTGAAGCAAATAGGGTTAAGTAACTTGCCCGGAATTACACAGCTAGTAGAAAGACATCCTGACTCCAGATCTGACACTTTATCCACTGCACCACCTCGCTGCCTCCAAAAGCCCAGGGAATAGAGCAGTTCAAGCCTATTTGTTCACTTGTTTTTAAAAGTTATTTTCTAGAGAGACCAAGACCTCAGGAGGATTGGGGGATTAATTCAGGGATTCAAATCTGTGTCTTGAGGTGATCTCTACTCTAGCAGGTATTTTGAGGGACTTTATTTCAGAGCAGCTAACATGGAGGCAGCATCAAAATGGCTCCCTAATTTTCCATTGGACTGTGAAGTGGGACAGAGGATAGAGTTCCAGGCCCAGACACTTAGTAGCTGTGTGACCCTGGGCAAGTTATTTAAACTCTGCCTCAGTTTCCTCATCTGTAGAACGAGAACTAACTATAGTACCATCTTGGAGGATTGTTGTGAGGATCAAGTGAGATAATATTTGTAAAGTGCTTAACACACTACTTGACCCATAATAGAAGTTTAATATCTTGTTTCTTATATATAAAGTATTTTGCCAGGTACTCAAACAACAAAAACCAAAACAAGGTAGGTTCTTGCCCCCAGAAAGATTATAATCTATAGAATTATAAGACACACACACAAGAAAGTAAAAACAAAAGTCTTCAAATAAGTGAAAAGGAATTTCAAAATAGAAGTATTAGTAAGGGCAATAGTAAGGGGTAAGTAGGAAAAATATTCTGGGGAAATAGAATTTCTGTATTTCAGCTATATGATATATTTCTGTATACAACTATAAAACAACTGTATTTGAAGTTAAAGTGAAGAGAGAGTACATTCTAAACAAAGAGGAAAAGCTATGCAAAACCACAGAAGTACAGCACAGATTATTGTGAGAGGGAAATAACTACTGACAAGTGGAACTAGATTGGAGAATATATGAGTAACACATAAGATGACTTCCCTTCTCTCCCATTTTCTGGTCCTTTAATACTACTACTAAAGTTCACTATTATTTTCACTGAGGACTCACTGTATAAAGAATATATAGAGAGTTCCGTAACTTTGAAGACAAATTATGTCCCCTTCTAATTAATTTTGCAATGTTTAGTTGCAAATGGTCATCTAAATGAGTGACTCTGTTGCAAAACAGGATCCATGCAAAAATAAAATACACACACACACACACACACACACACACACACACACACACATATCCCTATCAAAATAAAATTTTGCTGAAAATCTTCAGGTCTTTATCTTAAGATAATATCTTGTTCCTTACTTTTGAGATTTTGTTTTTGGCATCCTATTTGCTTTCATGGGGACAATATCAAACATGATTCCTTAACATATGATAGATGGGGACCATTTTGTATAAAATGAAAAAGTATTGTAAACTTATTCAGTCCTGTCCATGACTTTGTGACCTAATTTTGGGATTTAGTTGACAAAAATACTAGAGTGGTTTGCCACTTCTTTATCCAGCTAATTTTATAGAGAAGGCATCTGAGACAAACAAAAAAACAAAAACAAAAACAAAACAGGTACCTTTTCAGGGTAATATAGTTATTAAGAGTCTGAGGCCAGATTTGATCTTGGGAAGATAGTCTTCCAGAATCCAGGCCTGGAACTCTATCCCCTTATCAACTAGCTACTTTGCAGAAAGTTAGGGAGCCAATTTTTAAGCTGCCTTCATATTAGTTGATCTGACAACATAAGCGATATCCCAAAACAAATACTAATAAGTATCTGAGGCAAAATTTGAACTCAGATCTTCTTGACTCCAGGTCTGGCACTCTATCCACTGTATTTATCTAGCTGCTTCAATAAATGCTTGTTGAGTGGAAAGCTATGGCGAAAGTAGAAAGAGGTTGGACTCTCTAAGGACATCAAAGATATAAGACCATACTTGAAAAGCTAATCACCTTCCAATAAGAATCTAGAAATCAATCCCAAGAGGCCTTCTCAGCTAATTGCCAAGTACTCAGGAATCATAACTCATCCATTAATAGCTGAATTTATTATTCAGGATCCTGAAAACAACGTAAGAATTGATTTAAAACCATTTCTGACATTTTCTAAAGGCAAGATCTCATGAAGTTGCTTAAGTATCATGTTCAGAATATTGCCTACATGAATGCAACCAGAACCCCAGGCTACTTGGCCTACTTAAAGTCACAGATTCACTCATTGCCAGCTCACATAATTGTGGAATTCAACCCCATCCCCAACCCTTTCTCCCCCCAAAAAAACCCTTATGAATCAAGCCTTTAGTGTGAATAGACAGTGAGTGAATTTCTCATGAATAGCCTCCCTCTTTGCATGGTTCATGACATTTTACAATGCAATTATTGTGGTGCCTATTGTAGCATAATTGAAATTCTAGAGATGGGGTGGGGAGGCAGTAGGAGGGTCGATGCTTCTCAAGAAAATGCAAATGCCATTTTATTTGCAAATTGAATTAAAAATATAATGAAATGGGTGTAGAAAATAATTGAAGAATTAATTGAGAGAAACAAATTTGAAATATTTTCATATTGAAGAAGAGATGCTTCTGAATTGATATAGCTCTTCAGGCAGCAAATTCTTTCTGTTAGCTCAGACCTAAATGGAAATCAGGGTGGACATCCTTGGAAATATGCAGCAGGCAGAGCCAAATCTACCCAAGGAGGTCACAAAATAAACTCACGAACCTCCCTAAATTTGGGGATCAAGAGACATGGAATTTTTTCCACTACTAATCTATACCAATATTTGGTCCAGAGCTAGAAAGCATGGAATTGCATTCCTTATTTGTCATTTATTTTGTGTGGCTAGGCAATTCTGCAAAGGAAACAGCAAAAAACAGCAAGTGGCCTTCTAATATAGTTAATGGTATTAAAAGGTATGGACAGAAGACTCTTAGAGATTTTACTTCATTTTTATCCTATTTTTTTCTGTCCACATGTGCTAGACTTTATTTACAATGTGTAGTCGTTACACAAGGCAAAAAAATGAATGTAAATATTTCTGAGTGTTCCTTTACACGAAGAGCTTAAAAAAAAAAAAAAAAAAAAAACTTTCTCCCCTCAGAGATTTGTGCTTTGTGTAATGGTTTTAAAAGTGACTGTTAATTATCCAAAATCCTTTTTAAAGAGAGAGGGGAAAGGAGTGGGCAGGGCTGTAAGGGAGGAATCTTATAGCTGCTAGGATGAGAGACCCAATTTATTACTTTCCCAGCAATTCTTTGGCCAATTTTGCCCCTCCTCACTACCCACCTCCCTAGAGATTAAAAAAAAATACTTGAATTGAACTAGTCATTTCCTCTCTTCTGTTTAGCTCCAGTTCTCAGAGGAAAACATCATTTTGTTCTTTGTTCAGTATAGTCTAGAGACAACAGTGAAAGGATCTGCTGCTTCCTAGAATATAAAGATTTCAATTTGGAGTGTTGTGGGAACATAAAAAAAGAGAGGTAAGAGACAGAGAAAAGCAGAGACACAAAGATAGGAAGAGACAGAGAAACAGAGACAGAAACAGAAACAGAGAGAAAGAGAGAGAAAAAACAGAGAGAGGAGAGAGAAGGGGGCGGGAGGAGGAAAAGACAGAGAGATCCATAAAGTTTGAATGTGAGAATGATTTTTTCCAGAACCAGTAAGCTGGCCTTGGGCCCAGAAAAGTATTATTCATCTGCCTTGATCATCCTGAAGGAGTGATAACTAGGGTCAAAGTTATAAAGTGGTCTCAACTACTCTGCCAGCCTTTAATGTATCTCAGTTCTGCAGAATTTCACAGGATTCATGCAGTTCTCTCCCTTGGGGAGATAAAGTTCTGATTCTGAGTTGGATACTAGCATTAACTTTCTGCTGCCTGTAATATGTAGGAGTGGTGAGCATTGGTCTCTTACTGATTTTTTAGTGACATGTGGAGTTCCACTCCCATTACCATAGGCACATTTCTTGTATGGAGGTTTCAGATGAGAGAGAACTTTGGGATTAGAAGCATTGAATCAATTGCTGGTGATCACCCAGTCTACTTTTAATTGTAATTGTAGCAGGTGAAAATTTTCATAATCTGGAAATGTTTCTTGATATCAAGACCAAACAGTCATTTTATCTGAGTAGCTGCTTCTGTTTATGCAATCACCTTTTTCCCTTGGTAATATTCAGATCATTTATCCAATGTTTTTCTCTCAAATGTTAATACTTTCTTAGCCATCAGAATCAGAACATCCTGAATTCAAGTCTCAACTCTGATAAACTGGCTCTGTGATGCTGGACAAGTCAATTACCATTCAATGCTCTTAGATACTCTCTAAGGCTATCAATTGCATAAAAGGTATCAACTTAACTTTGGTCAAAGGAGTTTCCTCACTGAATTCTCTGTTAAAAATGAAATCACAATTTTAATCTCTATCCCTTGTCTAAGCCTGCTGATGCCATTTAATTTCTTGCACCTCCAGTTTTATCAATTGTGAAAATATCAAAATATTACACCTAGGTGGCACAATGGGTAGGGTGTTAGATGTGAAATCAGGAAGCCTCATCTTCTTGAGATCAAATTTGGCCTCAGAATTTATTAACTGGGTGACCTAACCAAGTTACTTGATCCTATTTGCCTTAGTTTTCTCATCTGTAAAATGAGCAAGAGAAGGAAATGGCAAACCACTCCAATATCTCCCTCCCGCCAAAAAAAAAAAAAAAAAAAAAAAAAAAAAAGAAAAGAAAAGAAAAAAAATGCAGTAAATAGAGAAGACTGGGATTTATCTTCAGAGGATACTGAAGCAAAAAAAAAAAAAAAGGCTTTTCCTAATCCAAAGAATAATGTGAAATGGTGACTTGCCCAAAAATAATTCATTGAACTTAAAAAAAGCTTAGCTTATTGCTTTAGAAAAAAAAAAATTTTAAACTACAATAGGTCTCCTCATCTCCTTAATTACCTGGATTCACAATCTAAGTGTCATCCTCAACTCCTCACTCCCCTATTCAATTATTATGAAAGTTCTGTTATTTCTACATCATAACATTTCTCCTATGTATCCTGTTCTTTTCTTTGACACTGCCAAAGTCATGAAGCAGAACCTTATCTCTTCATTACTGGACTATTGCAATATCCTTCTATTTAGTTTACTTGACTTAAGGTTGTCACCATTCCAATCTATTCTCCACTCAGACAACAAAATGATCTTCCTAAATCACAGTCTGAACATCTCATATACTACTTCATAAACTCCCAGGTTCCTATCACTTCCAGAATAAAATATAAAATCTTCTGTTTGTCTTTCAGTCTTTTATAACTTGATCCCTTTCTATTTTTTCAGTCTTCTTAAATCTTATGCTGCTCCCTATACTTTGCAGTCCAATGACATTGGCCTCTTTGTCCCTCTCCCACCATGATATTCTATCTCCTGACCTTGGGCATGGTCACTGGTTATATCTTATACTTGGAATGCTCTTTCTTCTCATCTCTGCCTCTTAAATTTCCCTGACTTCTTTCAAATTTCAGCTAAAGTCCCATCTTCTGTAAGGAGTCTTTCCCAATCTTCCTTTCTTTAAAAAAAAATTTATTAAATTTAAATACAAAATAGTAGAAGAAAAATTGCAATATACACAGCAGAATATGAGAAAATTCAAAAATACAAAACAATAAATTTCAATCTCAAAAACGTCTATATAACAAATTTGCTTCCTTGTAGGTTTACTTTTGTTCTCTGATGTATATTTTTTACTTTATTCTTTTGCCCTACCTCCTCCCCCTCCAAGAAGGCTACAATTAAGCACAAATATTTATATGGCGATATAAATATACATACATACACACATATATACAAATATATACATACATACACACATATATACATGCATATATAATAGATATTTATATGTATATACATATATGCACATATATGTCCCTATGTACATATGGATATTCTATCCTATGTAAATAGAATATGCATGTAAATGCATATCCTGTGTAAAACCATACTATGCTTGTTTGTCCTCTGTTTCTCTGAAAGTAGATTACATCTTCATCATTTCCTATACCATAGCAATACTCCAACCTTTTACTATCAAGTTATTTTAATCTAAAGTGATATCAACATGGCTTACATCTAGTGTAATTTCCCTATTTCTCTCTTTTGAGTAAATCTATTTTAGCTTTAACTTTGAGATTATGATTACTATCCCTATATTTGTTTTATCTAATAAACTCTACCCCTAATTTTTATTTTATGTTTGTGTGTACCTCATTTCTTATCCCTCCTAATGCCTCTGCTTTACATGTATCTACTACCTTACCTTGCTTTTAGTTTACCTACCCCTACTCCCCTACCCAAGGATCCTTTTCTTATTTTCTCCCCCAATCCTTTCTTCTTGTTCTCTTGTTTCTATCTGAATTTAGAAGAATTTTTTAGCCTTCTAAAGATACAAACTGCTCCTTCTATCCCTCTCCCCCATTTAATTCCTCTGTGTCAATTCTTTTGCTTACACTTCATTTGTATAAGATAGCTGCTCTTTTTCCTTTTCCTAAACTGTTTTGTTTTTTAAGAATCACATCTTACTCATTTCTATCCCAACTTTTTTTTAAACTATCCAATTACTAATGACAACTTAGACATAAGGTATACATTTCCATATATAAAAAGTAAACATGATCCTTATTGAATCTCTTGTAATTAATCTTTGATGTTTATCTTATTTTTCTCTTAGATCTTCTATGACAAATTTTCTATTAAGTTCAGTATTTTCACAACATAATCCTGAAAAATTTGGCAGTTCAATAAATATCCATTTTTTTCCATTCAGAATTATGCTTAATTTTTCTGATTATAATATTTTTGACCACAATCCCAGTTCTTTTTCTCTGTAACATATAATGTCCCAAGACCTGTGATATTTTAGTATAGCTGCTGCTAGATCTTGTGTAGTTCTAATAATGGATAAACCATATTTGAATTTTTTTCCTTGTTGCTCATAATATTTTTCTCCTTGAGTTGTGGATTTCAGAATTTGGCTCGAATCTTCCTCTCTCTTTCAGGTGGTGATAGTTAGATTTTTTTTTCTATTTCTACTTTGCCGTCTTGTTGTAACACTTCAAGACAATTTTCTTTCATTATTTCTTGTATTATTATATCAAGGTTCTTTTTTTTATTGTAGCTTTCAGGTAGGCCAATTATTATTTTTTCTCTTCTGTACTCCAGATCGGTTTTTTTTCTTGAGATGTTTCGCCTTCTTTTCTATTTTTTTCCTTCTCTATATTTTGTTTTATTATTTATTGATTTCATAACTTCACTGGCTTTCTCACTCAATTCTAATTTTCAAGGAGTCATTTTCTTCTTTAAAATTCTGGATATCTTTTTTCCATTTGGTTGACTTTCTTTTCATAGCCTTCTTATTTTTCCTGTATCATTCTGTTTTTTCTTTTTAATTTTTCCTCAATCACTCTCATTTGAATTTTAAAGGTTTGTGTTTTTTTTTTAAGTTCAATGAATTCTTTTTGGGCAGGTAATCATTTCACATTATTCTTTGGACTAGGAAAGGCTATTTTTTTGCTTCAGTATTATTTGAAGATACATTCCAGTCTTCTTTATTTCCATAGTAACTCTCTATGGCTGGGTCTTTTCTTCTTTGCCTGTTCTTTTTTTTTTTCTCCCATAACTGCCTCTTATTACAATCACCTCTAGTTCTGGGGTATGAGAGAGATAATGCCTCTGGCCTCAGATTCTCTTTTTGTTCTCCCCTCTGTCCTGGAACAGAAACCCAAAACTTCACCTTCCTGTAAATACCCATAGCAGGCAGTGTCCCTACCTTACTGCTTCTGCACTCACCAGGGCAAGTGTTGGTTCCTTCTCACCCAGGACTATGCCCTAGTAGTATGACTGAGCAGAGGGTCCCTTATCAACAGAGGTTCCCTCAATCTTTTTTCCCCTCCAATGCCTAACTACCCACACTATTCTGGAGGTAAAAATTCCTATATCTGAAGTTGAGACTACCTCCCAACTCAGCTTGTCCTGAAATTTACTGTTTCAGTGGAACTAGCCTGGAGATGTTTACACTTCATAGAACCAAATATCCAGCCTGGTATCTTTCATTGGATCTTCTCTATGTGGCCCAGTTGAACCACTGTTCTACCCCAAATCTTGTTTATTTTAATCATTCTACATTTACCTTGAGGCAATATTTTGTCATTTGTAGGGAAATTTGTAGGGAAAAGTAGGAGAGTTTGGAATTTTCTGGTCTATTCTACCATCTTCCCAGAATCCTCTCCCTAGTCCTTTTTAATCTTAATGCCTTCTTTGTGAAATAACTTCCAATTTGTTTCATTTTTATCTTGTTTGTATATAGTTTTTTGTATGCTATCTCCCCCATTATACTGTGAGATGTTTGAAAGCATGCGATTTTGTTTTCCTTGCTTTTCTTTGTGTCTCCAGTACATTCTACAATGTCTGGCACATAATAGGCACTTAATTTATATTACTTGATAGAATTGACTGATACTTAACAGAGGGATGATGGTAGAGAGGTGCAAGATAAGATATAAATGCTTAGGCATGTCCAAAGTATGAATTTATTTTACTTGACTATGTTAGCTTGTTATAAGAGGGAAGTCTTTTTTGTGAGGGAGAAAATTGTGTATGAGAGGAAACTTGGTGATAACAATGCCAAAATAAAAGAAATAAATTAATATCAATAAGGCATTTTTAAGATGCACCAAAGGGATTAAAATGATGTTCAATAAATAATACAAAGCTATACATGTTTTGAATTAATGTTCTAAAATGAGAATATATTTTTAAAAGCAAGCTGTATGTAATGAGGTTCACAATTTCATATACAGTTTTCCCTTTCTATTCTTCATATATGGAAATGATCATATTTATTAGGCTTGTAAAGTTTAGAACAACAAAAATACATATTTTATTAGTAAAAAATAAGTCTAAGTATTCTTTTTACAAGAATTACTACTAGATTTTTAAGCACTCCATAAATTAAATGTAAGTTTCATTTATTAAGCATATATTCTCTATAGAACTACAGAAAAAGGTTAGACAACATATCTTCTAAATGTTGAAAAAAATTTGATTGCTTTATGATCAGAAACTACACCCATAACATCCAAGTATAATGGCAATACTGGCTGTGTGACTCAGTACTTAAAGTGCACTTGGATTTTTTGACCTTATTTTTAGATTATACCAAACATATATATATATATTCTGTGTATATATGTAATATATATACAGAATTTATATATTATATATATATATATCATATTATACAGAACTTATATATATATGAATATAAACATAAATATGTATGTATGTGGGCAGGTATATAAAATATGCCATCTCTGATTCTCATCAAACATTGGGTAACCATTTTCTGTCCATGAATGATGAAGAGCTTGGTATAATATTATGACAAAAGGTCTTCTAATTTTTTATAGGGTCAGAAAAATAGATTATTCAGTAGGTATGCACCCAGAATTGAATCCACATACAAAAAAAAGATGCCACCAATCTCTTAATTTCTTTTCTTTCCTGAAAACAAGGGAGGCAAAACTACTGTGAACTGCTGGGAGGGGGAAGAGCACTTGTTGATCAGCCACCAGGTCCATGGTCACATGATACTTCTTTTCTGTTTATTCTTTCCTAATCATAGCTCAACAAGTACCCTGAAAAGAATTGTTCAGCTAGAGACTTTGTGAGTTTTGGAGATACTAAAATTCCATAAACATTATATCAAAAGTCCCACAGGAGACTGAAGATAGTAGCAGAGTCAACTGGGGTGGTAATGGCCAATAACAGAGGAAATGCCTGCAAATGTAGAAAGACAGTGTTAGAGAATATCAGTGGTTTTAAGGATTGCCATCCCTTGAGATAGAAAGAAGTGCTATTAAAGGACTATACAAGGGCATTAATCCTTTGAATTCATTAAAGAGCTACACCTATAGGGAATTTTAAGATGATTCCACAAATGAAGAAAAAGACTTTCAGGACCAGGCACTGGGAGATTCCTTTTACCATATGTGTTCTTTATTTGTGTCTCACTAGCATTAAATTGAAAGTTTGAGTGCATTCTCCCCTTGAATCTTGTTGGGCAAGCAAAAGATCCACCCCCAGTTTGTAATAAATCATTTTGCTATACTTTTTCAGTAAATTCCTTTTCTTTTCTTTTTTTTTAATAATTTTTTATTGATAGAACGCATGCCAGGATAACTTTTTACAGCATTATCCCTTGCATTCACTTCTGTTCCAATTTTTCCCCTCCCTCCCTCCACCCCTTCCCCCAGATGGCAAGCAGTCCTTTACATGTTGAATGGGTTGCAGTATATCCTAGATACAATATATGTGTGCAGAACCGAACAGTTTTCTTGTTGCACAGGGAGAATTGAATTCAGAAGGTATAAATAACCCGGGAAGAAAAACAAAAAGGCAAGCAGTTTATATTCATTTCCCAGTGTTCTTTCTCTGGGTGTAGCTGCTTCTGTCCATCTTTGATCAATTAAGGCTCTCTTTATCGAAGAGATCCACTTCCATCAGAATACATCCTCAAACAGTATTGTTGTTGAGGTATATAATGATCTCCTGGTTCTGCTCATTTCACTCAGCATCAGTTCATGTAAGTCTCGCCAGTCCTCTCTGTATTCATCCTGCTGGTCATTCCTTACAGAACAATAATATTCCATAACATTCATATACCACAATTTACTCAACCATTCTCCAATTGATGGGCATCCTTTCATTTTCCAGCTTCTAGCCACTACAAACAGGGCTGCCACAAACATTTTGGCACATACAGGTCCCTTTCCTTTCTTTAGTATCTCTTTGGGGTATAAGCCCAGTAGAAACACTGCTGGATCAAAAGGTATGCACAGTTTGATAACTTTTTGAGCATAGTTCCAAATTGCTCTCCAGAATGGCTGGATGTGTAGTGAATTCCTTTTCTAAAAATCAATGGGATTAAATTCAATGTGGATAATGTAATATACTGGGGGATACTTTGGAGCTATCCTGTTAGAAGCCATGATTTCTTGGGGTTTTCCCTAGAAACCTGGAAGGAATAAGTAATTACCCAATGATATCCTAACCTGTAAGTGTGAATAGGAGGTGTGGAAATAGTACAGAAATAGTCTCCCAGTGTAAGAAAAAAGACATGAAAGAACACTTATAATGGAGTTTCTTGGTGACATTGATATAAATTGTGTCCCCTTTAACTTTTGGAGGGGCCCTGAAACTTTGTCCCTTTTTGGGGAGTTGGGGGGGAGGAATTCCTGAGTCTCAAACTCTCCCAACCTCTTGGAAGGGACTACACCCTTCTGTCCACAGGGGAAACTCATAAAATAAGTAACCTCTTTTCAATTGGAAATCTCAGCCCTGGGACATAGTCAACATTGAGTGGCTCAAACTCCCAGTTAAGTGATCTCATTCAATTGGAGATCTCATAGTCAATAGTCCTCGATTGAGTGGCTCAAACTGCTCCCCAGCCCCCAGGCCAAGGTGTACCCAATATAACCAAGGGTTGATCAAACCTATCTTCCCAGAAGTCCTAACAGGACCTTGTCCACTGCTGAAAATATTTTCTTCTCAGTGCAATCCACCTTAGCTATATTCCTTGCCCACTAAGAAGTCTGTTTTCCTAGCAAGCTGGCTTCTTAGTGCAAATAAATTCCATTCTCTGTTACAAACCTCATACCTGTATTCACTGGACTTGCCACTGGCTAAGGGGATTCCATTATTGTTAGGGGATCTCTTTCTCTCTATTCTTGCACCTCATCATTTGCACCTCATCAATATGGCACAGCTGTCTTTATCTGCTTTTGGTGAAACCCCTAAAAATTCAAAACAGAGTGGTTCATTTCTTTCACTATTTGATAAGAAGAAAAATCAAATCCTTGGTTAAGTCCATATGAAAAAATCTACCAAGATACAGATAACATAAATATCTGAAATATATCATGACCTGAATACTTTCAATAGGCTTATGGTTTTAGAACCAGTGACATGATGGATTTAACATTTATTGAGTCTAAATAGTGTGTGACATTTTAAAAGTTTGAGAGACATTACTAATGTTAATGTTAATGTCCTTGGAATAATGAGTATTCCTGAGGATAGCAATCAATTGTGATTAGTTAACAATTAATGAAAGGTAGACTACCAAGAGAAGTAGACTCATTCCAAAGAGGCAATGGGAGAGTAACATGTTGTCATTCCCAAAGAGTTTATCTCTATACTCAGACTACCCCATAGCCAAAGGGAATCTAGACAAAGGATCTACCTACACTCAAATTTGCTTAAATGAAACAAGGGATTCACCTTAGATTTTTTTGGTAAAATTGGGTGGGATTTGAGGCAGATTGAGAAGAAAGCTAATTCAGCCTTCAGAGACTGAATTTAGAAATGCGGACTTTAAACAAAAAAGAAACTCTGGATTTCTCCAAATCATTAGTTACTAATAATAATTTCTCTTAGTGAGAAACTGTATGTTAATATCAGAGAAGATATAACTACTTATTATCACATTATCCTTTTAAAGGACTATGTTGTAAGACTTGGTTTGGTAAAAAAACAAAAACAACAACAACAACAACAAAAAAAAAAAACTTTAAGATTCTTTTTTTCAAACCTTGTTATGATGAGTCCAGTTTGCTTGTGAATGACTGAAGCTACTGAAATAACAGAAGAGAAAATTCTATAGTTATATGTGATATATGGATCTCCTCTTGATGAGGTTTAGATTTGGAGTACCCAAATGAAAATGAGGTCTAGTGGCAGATTTGGGGTACAGGGAGTAAAATGGATCTTCCCTGCAACCCTTTTGGATTTGGTGCAAGGGTAGAGAGTTAAATGAGGTCTAGTGGCAGGGCAAGCAGTTCTCTGTAAAGGAATTTACAGACCCTAGATTGATAAAAAGAGGTTTATTATGGGGTTTGGAAGTAAGGTTCAAGTCTAGTTAGTTAAAGGTGTTAGGTAAAGAGAAGAGGGCACCAGAAACAGTATTCCAGTGGGCCGAGTGTCCTTGGGATGTCAAGCATGGCATAGCTGGCATGTTTGGACCCTCTGCAAAGAGAGGGTTTTAGTTTGGCTTTTTAATAATAGAAGATTTAGCTAAAGGGGCCTGTGGGTGGAGTTCCAAGTTGGCTCAGATCTGGTAGGGGTTGGGAGAGCCCAAGTTGGCTCAGATCTGGTCGGGGCTGGGACAAGCCCAGATCTCCTATTGGAATTCAAAGGGGTGCTTTTGACCAGATTTGTGAATCAAAGGTCCTAGCTTCTTGAATTGATAATTCATGAGCTAGGAAGGGTTGGGAATCAGAAAGGAATAAATCAATCTGAAAGGATTCATTTCTTAAAGGCACCACAACTCGCTTCACTTTCTCCTAGGAATATCAAAATATTTTACTCCAATGAATCAATTAAACTGATTCCTTACTTCTTTAAAGCAGAGAAGCTGAGTTCCAGAGATATCTTTTCTTAACTAAAGTAGAAAAGGAATTTTCAGCTATAAAAACTGAGATTCACAGATTCTACTTCACTGAAAATAATTTGGGCAAAGTTCAATGGGAAGAACACATTTAAAGTAATTAATAAGTAATGTTAATAATAATTAATAAAGTAATGAATAATTAAAAAATAATTCTAATCTTAATGCATGCTTAAAGAAATATAAAATGTATACTAACTGATATAGAAGTTATCCTAATAGAAATTTCTACAAAGCATATGATTAACCACCCCATCAAAAAGGAGAAAGTGAATTGACATAATTTCAAAGAATATGATAAATATGGCAAAAACCTAGTTAGAAATACTTTAACAAACAGAAATCCTCTCACCAATGAATAATAAAGAGTAACAAATACACAGCTTTATATTTTTAGCCTGTAAATTAAAGGGATTTATATCTGGGTAAATCAATGATGTCTAAGAGTCGATTATTAATTCAAAAGGCCCTCCATAAGAGACAGCCTCCATGATTCAACCAAAAACTATAGAAAATAGTTGTTTTATTCATTTGTTCAATATCATTAAAAATTTATATATCGTTTTCTAAGTTTAAAAACTCTGAATATTGCCTCCACAACTATTGTAGGTGCTGAGGTCAAAGTTAGATTATTTAGCTATCCTGATGGGTCTGATGCACATTTAGCATTCAACAACCAAAGGTTTTGGTTGCAGGATTTGGTTGTATTCAACAACCAAAGAAGGATAGCTATGCAAGAAGACTAAGTGGGGTAAAAGGAATGGGTATTTTATATTATAGACAAAGCTGCAAATGGATATCTTTGAGATGTGAAGATGCAATCCTTCTTCCCACCCTCTAATTAATTAATTACACACATCCTGGATCATGACATTGCTTCCTTGGAATTAAGGAACAGACACCTATAAGCATATAGCCCTCACTTTGGAGATGACTTGACTACTACTATACAGTGTCAGGAAGATAACTTTAAATCCTTCATCTGAAAAATTGATAGTTGTGTGACACTTGACATGAGTAATTTAACTTCCATGAATTTCTGATACCCCCTAGATTTATTTATTAAGGCACTCTGAAAACAGAATGAGTTTCAAAACTTTTCCATGCTGAAAAAAATCACAAGTCTTTTTCATATTTGTGGTTGTTTGCATTGGCAAAAGGGAACTGATAAGGAGACAAGAGTGGTGTCTCTCTTTTTTTTTTTTTTTTGCCATCTCATAAAATTGAGAGCTATAATAGTGGTATACTATTTCATCAACTAAAAACCTGTTTCCTAAGTGAAACTTCATTTTTTTTAATATTGCCCTGCCTGCCCATGAACAATTAATAGTCCTCCAATTATTTAAATCTGATTTTACTTGCATTAAAAGGGTTTTTTAATGTAATTTTGTGTATGTAATTCCCGAGTTTGCCATTCTCTCTTTATTTTAAAAATTACTTCCTGTAAATTCACTGAGTGCTTTGAAAGATAGTATGTCTTAATGTTTTAAAGGAGTGGGTCTACCTTCCAAAATGGGCAATGAATTCATAGGAAGTAATTTTCAGCCTAAAGAGCACATGATACAATTGCTAGAGAACTGACTCTGTAGTCAGTAAATACTTGAGTTTCAGTACTATTTTTGATGTATTCTGGTTAATATAGCCTTGGAAATGTTGCTTAACCTCACAATGGTTTAGATGATGAGGGTTAGAGTAAAAATTGCTCATGAGTCATCCATTAGATTGATAGAGAGAATTTTCTTATTGGAAGTATACTACTACAACAAAAATCACCAAATCCAAACAAAACAAATTTTAGCAGATTAATGGTGGTGGGTTGACCATCAGCATAACGAAAGTTCTCTCCCCCCAAAAAGTTGTTAATAATCATTTGCAGAGCAATAGAGAATGGTAATCTGCAAGAGTAAGGAAACTGCTCACACAAATGAATTAGATCATTAATGTACTATTTTTTGGTAGACTTTTGCTATCAATTAGCGAAATAAATAGATTGTGACCTTGTGAATAATGTGCATCATCAGTTTTCATAATAATACAAGATTAGCAGGAGGATTCCAGGAAGATAGTGGAGTAGGTTGACAAATTTCAAGCTCTCTGGATTTCCCCCACAGATAGAACAAATGTATACCTCAAGGCAAACATAGACTGGTGAAAAATCAAGAAGACTTGAGCCAGAACAGATATTCCCTGGTACAACCTGAGAAGATCTGAAAAATGCTGAAGGGAATTAACCCATGTCAAATGCAGACATCTCTGGGCTAGCTCAATAGAAACACCAAATGGAGAGCCCTAGGGCAAGCTGGGTGTGGCTGGAGCTTCAGCAGGAACCATGCAAACTTTCACCTCCTGGACTGTTTGTGGAGTTGGGGGCGTCTAACTCTGGAAAGATGAGGGAATCTTGGCTAATTAGGAATGCCAGGTCCATTGTGCTGCAGAGACAGAAAGGGAATCACCATACCCATGAGTGCAGAGGCAGTAGGATAGGGATGCTGCTGGCTGCAGGCATTTCCTGGGGAGTGGAGTACTTGATTTGAGGTTCCTGATCAGAAGGGAAAACTGAGGTGAAGCTTGAGGCATCATTCCCCCACTTCATGATTAGAGATTCTTACACTAAGATTTCTTATTTTAAAAAATGATCTGGCAAAGAAGAAAGAACCTTACCATAGAAACATACTATGGGAACAGGGATGACAAGATTCATCTTCAGAGGAGGACATTGAACCAAAAAAAGCTTCTACTCCAAAGAGTAACATGAAATGGCTCCCCTGCCCAGAAAGAATTTATAGAAGAACTAAAAATAATAATAATAATAATAAATCAAATGAGAGACATTGAAGAAAAACTAAATAATGATAATAATAATGATAATAATAAAAACCATTCAAAAAAACTAGGATTATAGGGGGCAGAGCCAAGATGGTGGAGAGGAGACACACCTTTTTCTGAGCTCCTCCCATGTCCCTTAAACTAACAGCAAATCAATCCTCTGAACTTGTTTTGGAGTGACAGAATCCAGAAATATTGCAAATGTAACACATTTCCAAAAGAAAATAATTTCCAAGATCTCCAGAAAATCAGACATGGAGGGAGGCAGGCCAAATGCAGGTGAACTGAGCACAGGCACCAAGTGCATGTAGTGCACTGTTCCAGGGCAGTGCGGACTCCATATGCTGTAGAATCTATAAAGAGAAATCAGCAGACTAGTTATAAGACATCCAATACCAATACAAAAGGCAAATAGTGAGTCCCTAAACCCCAGAATAACATGGAAACTGGCAATGTCCACCTAGTACCAGAAGTTAGTCAGCCACTGTGGCCTGTAGAGGAAGCTTGGATAATCTTTCCTTTGCCTTAAAAGCAGATCTCAACTTTTTAAAAAATGAGCAAAAAAATAAGGTAGTTTTTAATGGAGAAAGAGAAAAACAAATTTCAAACCGTGAGAAGACTAAATGCAGATTATCTCCAGATGTGTGGAGTGATACAAATTGGTCCCCATCTCGCAAGGCTTTCTTGAAAGAATTTTAAAAGAATCTTAAAAGAGAGTTAGAAGAAAAATGGGGAAAGGAAATGAAAAATTTGCAAGAGAGTTTGGAAAAGGAAACACAGACTTTATCTGAAGAAAACTCCTTACAAAATAGATTTAATGAAATGGAACTTCTTACAAAATAGATTTGAGAAAATGGAAAAAGAAAACAACTCCCTGAAAAACAAAATTTGCAAAATGGAAAAAGAAAATAACTCCTTAAAAAATAGAAAAACAAGATTATGAAAAAAAAAACTGGTTGTAAGGGGAAAAAAAAAGTCGGTTATAAGAGGAGATACAAAGTCTCAAAAATTAAAATAACTCTGAAAATTAGAAATGGGCAAGGGGAAGCTAGTAAAGCTATAAGAGATCAAGAAATAACAAAACAGATTAAAAGAATGAAAAAAATGGAACACAATGTGAAACATCTTATAAGAAAAATGAAAGATCTGGAGAACAGATCAAGAAGAGATAAGAATGATTGGTCTGCCTGAAAGTTATGATCAATGAAAGGATCTTGACTCAATAATGTAAGAAATAATCCAAGAAAATTATCTTGGAGTGATATAACATGAGGAGAAAGTAGAAAAAGAAAAAATCCACCAATCACCGCCTCAATGAGATTCTTTGTGGAAAACACATAGGAACATTATTGACAAATTTTGAAATCCCCAGATCAGAGAAAAATTTGTAAGAAACAAGAAAAAAATAATTCAAGTATGCTGGAGCTACAATTAGAATTGTATTGGATTTATCAGCAGCCACAATAAAAGACCACAGGAATTGATATCATATCTACCAACAATCAAAATAACTAGGTCTGAAGCCAGAAATATCATATCCAGGAAAATTATCTATATTACTAAATAAGAAAAAAATGGACATTCAATCAACTTGCATATTTTCAGAACTTTCTATCAACCAAACCCAAACTTAATAGAAAATGTAACATCTAGGAGACAACATCAAAAATCATTTTCTAGAAACTCAACATGGACAAATTGTTTATAACTTTTTCTAATATAGGAAATGTATACCATACATTTACGTTTGAAATCAATAATAGTGTAGTTCAAAAGAAAGTTTGGGGTAGAATTAAGGCAAAAATAATCATGTTATACAAATGAGGTACAGAGGAAGAATAGACATAGAGGCTTGAGATGGGGGAGGAGGTCTCTTAATTCTAAAAAAAATATTAAAAATAAAAAGGAAAATAATAATAATACAAATTTTTTTAGGGTAGCCAAATGGAAAAAATGTTGAATGGAACCTCCTAGATTTTGTTTTCTTTTGCTTTTTATTCTTCTTAATGATAAACTTAATTCACTCTTTAAAAGTATTAAGGATAAATAGCTGTATTTTGTGACAGTTTCCATATAGAAGACTGAAATCAACTAATTTTAGGTCAGGTTATTGAAAGGCATATATTCTGGAATATTCTCAGATGGAAGTCAGCTTTTTTTTTTCTTTTATCATGTTACTTGATGAGCAATTATCTATGTAGTAGCAATGTTACTATGGCAATCCAATTTGGGAGTAATGGATTGTACTGAGATTTGTAAGTCCTAAGTTATCCTTGAGAACTACTTGGTTTCTATTATTTTTGATTCATAGAAATCTTCCCATTCTTTCATCCCTATAAAACCTCTTTAAATTCTCAACATTCTGTGGCCACATTTATGGTTCATTTTCCTTTGGTGAAACAGAAAAGGCAAAGGTGCAGTTCTGATTGCACGAGACTCTACTAGGTTAAATCTGCTGGAAATGTGGTGACATTTCAAATCTTTGTGAATAGAATATTTTCAGGAAGAAAAAAATATTTCTGGTAGTCATTAAAATTAGCTACCACTTATTTAGAAAAAGGTTATCATTTATATACAATATATCTAGGCTACTAAAAATCTCCTATTTTATTACATCTTATAGTTCTTTAACATGTTAAAATCAGAAAAGCAACTGCCTCTTATTTCCCCAATAGCATTAACCACATGGCCACTTGTTGCTAGAGCCAATTGCACACTGGGATATTAGATGCGTGTACTGATCCCCTCCAATTTGATCAATGGATATTTTCTATTTCTACTTTCCCCTCATGTACTATCACTCCAAGACAATTTTCTTGAATTATTTCTTCCATTATTGTGTCAGGGTCCTTTTTTTGGTCACAACTTTCAGGCAGTCGAATTATTCTTATATTTTCCCTTGTTGGTCTATTCTCCAGATTGATCATTTTTCTTATATTTCACATTCTGTTTTATTTTTTCATTTTTTATCATCTGTTTTCTTATTTCTTGATCTCTTCTAGCTTCACTGGCTTACCCTTGCCCAATTCTAATTTTCAAAGTGTTATTTTCATCTTGAGATTCTGTATCTCCTTTTCTAATTGGTTAAGTTTTTTTCATAATCTTCTTGTTTTTCTTGGATTTTTTTCCCTCAATTATCTCTTTTTTGATTTTTAAATTCTTCTTTGAGTTCTATAAATTCTCTTTGGGCAGGGAGCTATTTCATATTACACTCTTTGGAATAGAAGTTTTTTTCTACTTCAGTGTTCATTTCTGAAAATAAACCCTGGTCTTCCCTGTTCCCATAGTATGTTTCTGTGTTGAGGTTCTTTGCTGACTCAATTTTTTTTTGATAAGAGGTATGAGTGTAAGTACTTCTCATCATGGGAGGGAAGAGAAAGGGGGAGATGATGCTTCAAGCTTTATCTTACCTCCCCTCTGTACCATTTTGTTTGGGTACAGCCTTTTTACATGTTGAAATGAAATCTTCTTGGTTAACCTCCCCTTTAAAAATCAAGAAGCAAGATTTCTACAGAGATCAAACTAATGTTTAGCTTCAATTAATAAACAAGCCAATCTGATATAGTATTTTTTTTTGCTCAGATGCCAGAAAGATCAGCTGTCTTTTTTCATTAAATTTTAAGTAGACTTTTGATTGATTTTATTGATATTAATTAAGAATATTAATCTAATAGAAAAAGACACAAAAATTTCATTGAAATTGCAAAAGCTACAGTAACCTTGGGTCTGATCCCAGATTAATCATTACTATGAAAGCCTGGAAGAAGACAATTGAGCATTCCTCAATTAGCAAATGTCCTGGCTTTAGAATAAGACTTTGAACCTCACTAGCTGGGTGGCCTTTTAGCAAGTCATTTTAAGTATTTATTCTTTAGTTTTCTCATCTGTAATATAAGAAAATCTTCTATCTCTAAATCCTATTTTTTTAAAAAAAGAGCCATATTGTGAAGCAGTATAAGCCAAACATTGTTATTATCTCCATTTGTTTCTTTCTAGTGGTTCATACTGTACAAAAATACCTTCAAAATTGAATATTTTTCACCATTACAGAATATACAATTTAAAGAGGAATATCTTTTTGGGGAACATCTACACACATGTTCACATCTATACCACATAAAAATAATCAAAAATGTGCTGAAGTCAGCTTGAAGCCACTTTTCAGAGCAGATGGTTGAATTTTCATCATGAGGTTTTATACTTTAAAATAAGCAAAAACTTCAAATCAAGATGATTTTTTTATTTTATTATTGATTTAGGCTTCAGATGTATTGGGGGGAATGATAATAAAGCAGAATAAACTTTAAAATATAACATAGGTACATTTTTAGGACAGCCAGTTGTTAAATTTTTACCAGCATGCCACTGAAATGAATAAATACAGAAACACAAAAGAATATCAGCTTGTGTGTTCATTACATCCAGGCATGTGACCAAAAGGGAGTGAACAAGGCTTCAAATCTCCTATAGCAACTATTATGTTGTAATTATTGTTATTCAGTAGTTTCAGTTATGTCCAACTTGTCATGATCCTATTGGGGGTTTTCTTGGCATAAATACTAGAGTAACTTGCCATTTCCTTCTCCATCTCATTTTACAGATGTGGAAACTGAAGTACAAAGAGTTAAGTGACTTACCCAATCACTCAACTAGTAAGTATCTGAAGTTAGATTTGAACACAAAAAGATTAGAATTCCTGACACCAGGCCTGACACTCTATTATACCAACTACCTGCCCCAAGAGCCATTTTTACTCCTTTTTCAAAGTTATCATAACAGAGAAGGCTCAAAGGCACAGAAAAATTCTTCAATACCTGGATTGTGATTTTTTTCAGGATATTTTTCAAAATAGTAAATAGATTTTAATATAGATTTTAAAATACTGAATAGATTTTTAAATAGTGAATAAATTTTTAACTATACTATTTTCACAAGCTAGAATTTCAGAAGTGGAAGGCAAGTTAGAAATCACCTTGTCAAATTCCATTTTATAGTCCAAGAAACTGAGCCCAATATAGGGAACGTGACTTGCCCTTTGTCACGCTAGTTGATGGTAGAATTAGTACTATAATCAAAGTCAAATCTCTTCCTGCTACCTTCTTGTCCCTCTGTTCAAATGCCAAGATTCATTAGCAAATCAAGATTAAATGGATTAGACTTAACTTAGGTTAAATGAAAAGGCAATGATAGAAGTTTAATAAGTTGGAATCTCAGTTCAAGAATATTTTTTTGTCCCTGAGATTGAGCCACTTTCCCTTTGTGATCGCTAAAAGTTCCCATTCTGGAGTCAGGAAGCCAGAAGCAAAATAAAATGCTAAGGATGTTTCTTAAAGAGTTCAAGCATTTCACAGTGTGTGGCCTTGACCTGTGAACACTATTCCTGATGTATAAGGAAATGTACTTTTAAATCAGATGCCTGCAGCAAAACATCAGAGACCAGGAATAAGCCACATATCACATTGAGAAAATAGATGAGCCTGTCTCCAGTATCAAAATACATATTTATAATGTGGCCCCTAGAAATGACATTTTAATTTTTTTCCATGAATCTAAGGAACAGGAATGTTCCCTGGCCAACAGTCCCTGGTATCAAAGCCTTCCTTTGGTTCACAAATTAGGAACAGAGACTTCTTCCCCTTGCCTGAAAATGTGCCTAATATTACAATTATGGAAAGTATTGTTGATTGGACTTTTAAAAAGTGATCAGGAAATGTTAATAATGGAGATTAAACTTAAAAGTGTATCAACATATGCATTTTTTTCCAAAATCAGTTATTAAGCCTTTAGCAGCTTATCACTGTCTATTTGTATATACATATTTGCACATGTACACAAAAAACATATGTAAACTATTTTAAACATTTATCATTTCCTTTGTAATCCTATATAGTTTATTATATTTCTTTAAGCATTCTAAATTCTCTTTTTGAGGAGATTGACTTTACCAAGATGCCAAGGGTGTCCATGATTTCCCTGCCCTGCCCACTGCTACTTCTTTTCCATATTAAATAGGTCTAAATTCTTTAACAAAATCTTATATGACATGATCTCAAATTATCCTCACAATCCTGGACATGTTTTAGAGAGCCAGCCAACAACAGCCTCTCTCAAATGGAGTGCCCAGAAGGGAACACAGTATTCCAAGTGTAGTATAACCAGGGCAGGGCACTGGTTGTTGCCCCTTGAGTGTGTCTGACGTGGCTCATCAGACCAATATGAGCATGGAAGACCACTTCTTACCTCCATGTGAACACTTGGCTCGCATGAGTTCTCCATAAAATAAACTTTTAGGCAAATGAATATTTGACATTCGTATAGTCCATTGTAGCTGCAGTCTCTACAATAGAGTTTGAACACTTGGCAGTTCAGCTTAAGAAAGGATTTTAGTGTCTAATACCTAATCTTACCTGGTGATATTCAGAAGTTTTCTAAGATATTTCCATTGGAAATTATTTAAATGGCTCTGGTAAATCATCCAGATTTCAAAGGCCTACAAAACTGAGGTAGCACAACAGTTCCGTAGACCTTCAGTTTGGTAGGCAGTCCTAATATTTCTTCTCTTCACACTTTCTTTCACAATCTCCTAAAATCAATCTCATTTATGTGTACTTCTCTGTAAAGTATACTGCCAAAGTAAGTGAATTGATCCACCAATTCAAAATTTCTCCATTTGCTGTACCTGATAGTTTCATATATGAATTGTGTAGTATTCTCTGGTGTAGAGCCTCTGTTTTCTTGGTAATAATTGGTAGGCCAAAATCAACATAAGCAGCAGATAATAGATCCACACTATGTTGCATCTCAGCCTCAGAGTCTGCAGTGAGTACAAAATTATCTGCAAACAAAAAAGTCATGCACGAACTCTCCTTCGGTTTTAGTCTTGGCTGGTAGTCTTTTCAGATTAAATAAACTTACCATCAGTGCAGTAGCTGACCTTGATCCTTTCCTTAAAATTATAAGAAGTATGTATCTAAATCTAAGAGCTACAAATATATATGTGTGTGTGTATATATGTATATACACATATATATTTGTATATAAATTAGAATACTTGCCAGTGAAATCAGAGATGAAACAAAGATGTCCAGTGTTACCACTTTTATTTGACTTAATATTGGCTATAGCAAGAAGAAAAAGAAATTGAGGGATTTGAATTAATTTCTTCTTAACTAGATACACTATGTTATCTAGATATCTAAAGTGTGTGAATTTTCAAATGCTATATGAGCATCAGTTATTATTACTTAAGGTCAGTTATTATTATTTTATCTTAATCTTTTTTTTCCCACTATACACCCTAGACTGAAGATGTCTTTCTCTTTAGAGAATCTGTCTAGTAATAAGGTTTGATTTGCTGATATGTTGTGGAGTGACTTTTATCCACAAATACAGTTGCTGTTTTTACTTGTTGCTTCCAATGTTTTTATGAAGCCTCTGAGGAGCTAGAAAGAAATTTCATTTTGTTTTTTGAGCAAAATAATACTTTAAGTAGTTTCTTATTTATTATAATAAGGCTAAGAGCCATCTCAGAGTCCTTGAGGATTTTGAGCAACCAACTGAATTCTTTATTACTGTCGCTGAAAAAAAGACTTAGTATCCTCTTCTTAGTACTCTTTTATAGACAGAATACAATGAAATGGATACACTTGCTGTAATTTAATATAATTTCCTGATCAAATATAAGACCAAATTAAGCAAATCCCAGTAGATAGAAAACTTTACTTAGAAATCCATATATGAATTGTCATTTTATATTACCTTATTTATTTGACTGCCAGATAATATCTAAACTACTTTGCCTATTAATCAGAGCTCTTTAAAGGAGTGAGGCAATATAGTGGAAAGAACCTTGGGTTGGATGTCAGAAAATCTGACTCTGAGTCCTACCTCTGCTTCTCTATTCCTATCAATATGACTATGTGCAAATCATTTGATCTTTCCAGAAGTCATTTCCCTCATCTGTAACATGAAAACCTTGGCCTAGATAGTCACTTAAGTCCCCTCTGGTTTTCAACAAACATAAAGACCAAAGGAAAGTAAGAGTTGAGCATGTCTACTTTCTTTTCATTGATCATAATTACTCATCTTTCATCAATTTTTCCCTTGCCCTTAACACAGGTAAATAAGACCTTTGGTTATCTTTTTAGGGTTTTCAAATCCACTGCAAATTTCATCACATGAATGAAACATCATGATAATGATGATGATAATTTCACATATTTTGGTCATCTTTCCACAATAAACTGCTCCTTCTTTCATTCCCCAAGACACATAGACTCAGGAAGAGGGATGGCCATTATAGGCTCCAAATAAATTTATAAACTAAATATAAAAGATGACACCATTTAAAAATTTGGTAGGTAAATAAACAATGCATGATTTTTTGTTTGCAGATTTTTGTGCATTCAATTCAATGCTGAGAGCTAAGATAGAAGAAAGTATGGATCAATCCTCCACTGGCTGTGCTAATTTTGACCTAACAATACTAAGAAAATAGAGGTTTTCTACCAGTCAGCACCACACAATATATATGGGGAACTATCAGTTAACATGAAATGGAGAAGTTTTGAATGTTGTGGATAAGTTTACTTACCTTAGCATATACTTTCTAAAGAAATACATTGATAATAAATTCACCCACATATTGCCAGAGCTATCTCAGTATTTGAGAAGCTACAAAGGAAAGTGTGGGAGAAAAAAGATATTAAATTGACTTCCAAACTGAAGGTCTACAAAACTGTTATGCTGACCTGATTGTTCTGTGCCTGTGAAACCTGGATGGTATACCAGTGCCATGCCAGAAAGTGAATTGCCTCCACTTGAATTGTCTTAGGAAGATTTTGAACATTATCTTGCAAGATAAGATACTAGACACTGATGGTCTTTCTCAAATTAAACTGCCAACCATCACAACTCTGTTGCAGAGGGCACAACCCCAATAAGTTGGTCACTGCATTGTTTGAATGACAAACATATGTATGCCTAAAAGATTATTTTACAGAAAACTCATACAAGGTAAGTCACATATGGTCATCAGAAGTCATATAAGGACATTCTCAATGTCTCTCTGAAGAACTTTTGAATTGATTTTGTGACATTGGAGACATTGACACAGGACTGCCCAACATGGTGTGCCCTCTTCAGATAAGGTGCTGTGCTCTATGGACAAACAAGAATTGAAGTAATTCAAAGGAAATGCAAGATGGACAAAATTATAGAATCCACCCCAAATGTTCACATGAGCTATTTGTATCTGACCTGTGGTAGAACATTCAAAGCTCATATTAGTCTGATCAACTATAGTAGGAAACACTATAACTTGACTTTAAAATAGTGTTGTAATTTTGGTTCTCTTCAAGAAAGAAAGGAAATTACCAATCAATAAAGGCAATTGATAATAGGTATATAAGAATAAGCATATTTTCACTAATTCTATGTGGTGGAATAATATGAATTGGCAGGTTTTTTAATGAAAATTGTCAATAACCAAATAAAAAAAATGTTTTAATCATTAATAAGAGAAATTTGTTTTAAGATCTGTCGTTTTACCTTGCATCCACCAGATGCAAGGATCAAAAGGGTAAGTGGTTATAGTAAAATAGACATGCTATTGTACTGATGGAAGAATTATAAATTAGTCAAATCATTCTAGAAATTGAAATCATATATATGTGTGTGTATATGTATAAGTATATGTATACATACATATGTGCATGTGTATACACATGTATACATGTGGTACATATATATATTATATATTTATTTAAATATTCATATTAGCATTTTTGTAATGGAAAATAACTGGAAACAAAATAGGTATTCATCACAGAAAATAGATGAACAAATTGTGATAATATTGTGTCATGGGAAATAATATGAAGAATTCAGAGAAACTTTAGAGGAACTGCATATCAAAGTATAATCAGGAGAAAAATGAACATAGCGACCACAATAATATAAAGAAAAGTAGAAAATAAATTTGAAAGATACAAGATACTCTGATCAGTGCTTCAGTGGATTACTGGTGAATATGTCTCTCCCACTCTCAGCAGAAGGGCATATGTACTATAAGTGTGGGATGAAATATAGCTTGTCAAAGGTGGCTAGTTTGCCAGTTTATTTTCTTAATTGTACAATTTTGTTTCATGGAAGACTTTTGATGGGTGATTGTAAAGTTGTTGGGAAGCAACAATAAAGTAAAAAAAAAAATAAAACATTATTTCTCTTTCTCTGTTTCTATCTCTATGTGTGTCTTTCTCTGTCTCTCACTTTGTCTCTGTCTCTGACTCTCTCTCTGTCTGCCTGTCTTTGTCTCTCTGTCTCTGTCTGTCTGTCTTTCTCTCTTACACACATACACAAACACAGACACACCCACAAGATATACAAGTGTTAGCACAGACAATATGCTGTTTTTAATACTTCCTTCAGGCAAAAAGAATTACTTAAATAAAAAGAAGGTACCTCTCTTCTGGACTATTGCAAAAGATTCATAATTGACATTTCTTTTTCTTCCTTCATCAACCCAATACACAGATAAAATAAAAAACCCAATACCCAGTTGCAAGTGATAGTGCTAAAACAGGGTTTTTACTTTTCACTTCCATGCTCCATTTATCACAAAATCATAGATTCTGCTAAACAACCCATTTTCTTGTTGCATTTAGAATTCCATACAGACTCTTTATCATGTAAAGCCTTTCATAACCTGCCTCAAACCTGCCTTTTCAGGAATATCACAGCATTCTTTTCCACTCTCTACATTCCAGCTATTGGTACCTTTGCATAAGCTGTATGTATCTTATGGCTAGAATGGTCTCTTTTTTATCTTTCCTTTCTCAGAATCAATGGCTCCTTTCAAATCTCAGCTCAAATGCTACTATCTGTATTAAACTTTTTCTGCCAGGCTTATATCCCAAAGAAATCTTAAAGAAAGGAAAGAGATTCACATGTGCAAAAATGTTTGTGGCAGCTCTTTTTGTAGTGGCAAGAAACTGGTAACTGAGTAGATGCCCATCAATTGGAGAATGGCTAAATAAATTATGGTATATCAATGTTATATAATATTATTGTTCTATAAGAAACTAACAGCAGTATGATTTCAGAGAGACCTGGAGAGACTTACATGAACTGATGCTAAGTGAAATGAACAGAACCAGGAGATCATTATATACGGCAACAGTAAGATTATATGATGATCAGTTTTAATGGACATGACTTTTCAACAGCGAAGTGAATCAGGCTAGTTTCAATGGTCTTGTGGTGAAGAAAGCATCTGCACCTAGACACAGTACTGTGGGAACTGAATGTGGACCACAACATAGTATTTTCACTCTTTTTGTTGTTGTTTACTTGCATTTTGTTTTCTTTCTCATTTTTTCCCTTTTGATTTGATTTTTCTTGTGCAGCATGATATTTGTGGAAATATGTATAGAAAAATTGCACATGCTTAATATATATTGGATCATTTGCCATCTAGGGGAGGGAGTGGGAGGAAGAGAGGGGAAAAAATAGAACACAGGGTTCTGTAAGGGTGAATGTTGAAAATTATATATATAAAATAAAAAGCTTCAATTAAAAAAAAAGAGTAGAAGGGAAATGGGGAAAGAAATTAAAGTAAATGAGAAAAGAGGTGTGAAAAATACTGAAGAAAATGAAAAACAGTTGTTATCATAGTAAAAGAAGCACAAAAATTCACTGGAGAAAAGAATTCCTTAAAAAGCAAAATAGTCTAAATGAAACTGGAGACACAAAAATTCACTGGAGGAAAAAGATTCTTTAAAAAGCAGATTAGGCCAAATGGAAAGAAGTGGTTCAAACACTCACTTAAGAAAAATAACTGTTTAAAAATTAGAATTGAGGAAGGAAAAAACCAATGACTCCATGAGATATCATGAAATAATAAAAACAATTCAAAGAAATTTTAAAAAGAACAAAATATTAAGTATCTCATCTAAAACAATTGGCCTGGAAAATAGATTGAGGAAAGATAATTTTAAAATTATTGGACTATTTGAAATCGAAAAAAAAATTTTTTAAAAGAGCCTAGACATCATATTTCAAGAAATTATTAAGGAAAACTGCCCCAGAATCTTAGATATAGAAGGTAAAATAGAAATTGAAAGAATCCACCCATCACCTCCTGAAAGAGATCCCAAAATTCAAACTCCCAGGAATATTATAGCCAAATTCCAGAACTCTGAGGTTGAGAAAATGTTGCAAACAGTCAGAAAGAAATATCATAAAGACACAGGATTGCACAAGATTTAACACCTTTCACATTGAAGGAGCAGTGGACTTGGAATACTATATTCTGCCAAAGGCAGGCAAAGAAGGTAGGGCTACAACCAAAAATACCCTATCCAGCAAAACTGAGTATAATGTTTCAGGAGAAAAATGGAGATTAATGAAGTATGCCTGATGAAAAGACCAGAGCTGAATAGAAAAGTTGACATTCAAACACAAGACTCAAAGGAAAATAAAAAGGTAAACATGAAAGAGTAATCATAAGGAACTCAACAAAATCAAACTGTTTATATTCTTATATAAAAAATTATGCATGTAACTCCTAAGAACTTTGTCAGTATTAGAGAAGTTAGAAAGAATTAGCATAAATAACAGTCATGAGTGTGAGTTTATTAAAGATGAAACATGGAAGAAGGAAGAAGGGAGACGTAGAAAAGAAAAAAATTCTTACATAAAAGCAGCATGCAAAGAAAATGTTTTTATAATGAGAAGAAAAATTGGAGGGGTGCAGATAAATCCTGAACCTTATTCTCATCAGAATGTATATTTAATTGGGCATGGAAATATAGATTACTCAATAGGTTAATAGGAGGGGAAGGAAAGGGGATAAGATATATAAAGTAAAGTTTGGGTAGAAAGATAAAAGGAAGATTTATTTAAAAAGGAAGCCATTAGAAACAAAATAGATTTTTCAGGAAGGTGAGAGAGAAAGAGAAAGTGGGAGAGAGGGAGGGAAGGAAAGAAGGAAAGAAAGGGGGGAATAGAAAAAAAGTAGGATGAAAGGAAATACACAGTAATCATAATTGTGAATGTGAGTGTGAATGGGATGAGTTTACCCATAAAATGGAAGTGGGTAGCAGAATATATCAGAAACTAGAATTCAGTGATATGTTGCTTACAATAGACACACTCAAAACAGAAGAACACACAGATTTAAAATAAAAGATTGGAGTAAAATCTATTGCTCTTCAGCTGAAGTTCATATGAGCAGAAATAGTTACCATAATTTCAGACAAAGCAAAAGCAAAAATAGATCCAATTAAAAAAGATAATCAGGAAAACTACAGTTGCTAAAAATTAGCATAGACAATGATATAATATTAAAATATTTTGATATCAGTTTTGTCTAGGAAAGAAATTATTTCTCACATATATAAGGAACTGAGACAAATTTATAAAAATAAGAATCATTTCCAATTGATAAATGGTGAAAGGATATGAATAGGCAATTTTTAAAAGAAATCATGTTTAGTCATATTGATGTGGTTAAAATAGCAATTCCTAGTTCAAAATAAACATGTGACAAATTAATAATAGCCATCCTCTTTGGCAAAAGGCTAGTTTATTCAGGGGAGTAGGTTACAGACAAAAATCGAGGGTAAAATAGGAACCAAATAAGAAAGTTGGGAGCACATATAGTTAGCAAGGAAAAGACAAGTTCTCCTGACTCACAATCAGGAGAAAGGAAATATCCCATGAGGTAGGAATAAGCCATTGTCTGGCAGGTTAGATGAATCAGAATTAGCTAGAGTAAGGAGAGAGGGAAAGCACTATGAGGGAGAGGAGAGTATCTCACAGTGGGCTTAATCCTGAAGATTATAATATAATAGTAACCTAGTCCAAACATTCTGAAGAATAATTTATAGCCATGCCCAAAGGACTATCAAACTAATTATTCCCTTTGACCTATAAACACTACTACTAGGTCTATACACCAAAGAAATCAAAGGAAAAGAATCTTTATGCACAAAATATTTATAGCAGCTTTTTTTGTCATGACAAAGAATTGGGAATTGAAAGAAAACTCATCAATTGGGCAATGGCTCAACAATGTGTAGCATAATATTATGTACTGTTGTGCTATAAAAATGATGAGGTGAGTGGTTTCAGAAGGGAAAATGGCAATACATATATGAACTGATATAAAATGAAGAACCAGAGATCATTGTACATAGTAATACCCTATTGATAATCAATTGAAAAAGATTTGGCTAGACTTATGATAAAAAATAAGAATTGTAAACTCTATCTGCAAATGGAAGTATAATTTTCTTGTTTCATTTATTTAT
The DNA here is from genome assembly GCF_016432865.1 of Antechinus flavipes. Lineage (NCBI taxonomy): Eukaryota > Metazoa > Chordata > Mammalia > Dasyuromorphia > Dasyuridae > Antechinus > Antechinus flavipes. Next base: position 290,531,789 of record NC_067401.1, on the reverse strand, counting down.
CTGGTTTTTAATATGGTTAATATGGAAATATATCTTCACAATATTTGTGATTTCACATATGTAATTGATACTATTTTGCTTGCCTTCTTAGTGGGTAGGGAAGGCATGGGATAAAGAGAAAGAATTGAGAACTCAAATTTTAATAAGAAAATTTTAAATAAATAAATGATTATTTAAAAGATCCAGGTCTGTATTGACTTTTTTCTTAGAAATGTGCCTTTGCAAGAAAATAGATCATCTGGCACAATGTTTGATGTGCTGGTATTGGTATACTTAAGTCATCAAATTTTGGCAGAAAAGACAAAATTGTTATACATCTGATATCCTGTATCAATCTATATACTTCATGAGGGTAACCATTCTAAGCCAAAAGTCATTCAGTCAATCAATAAACCAAGTGAAAGTATGGTCATAGATTTATAATGAACAGGAACCTGAAAAATCTCATTTTACAGACAAGGAAACTAAGACCAAGAGAATAGATTTGACTTTCCCAAGATCACACAGAAACAAGATTTTTTCAATCTCACTATTAGCAATGTTCTTCAGATACTAAACAACCTACAAATTTCTGGGGGAAATCCTGATCCTACTTCAATAGTTGGTCACTAATATGAGAAAGAAATGATCATTTTTCTCAATTAAAAAGAAGAATTAGACAGAGGAGAAATTATCTAAGCATCCATAGTGACAAAAATCTGGACAAGAAGTTCTTTTAAAAAAATAGATGTTTTCTGAATTATGGTACTATGGGATGATCCAAAAGAAACAGTACAGAGCTAGGAGTTAAGTAGGAATTTTCTCCTAGCTCTGTATGTCAGAGGATATGGGAAAAAAGGACTATACTTGACTATACTTGAAAATGGTGACAAGAGATATGGTAAGGTCAGGAGAAAATCAGGTTTCAGTAAGCACCAAAAAGTGGAAGGAATATTCAAGACACTAAAAAAAGAATTGCATGTGTTTAATATATATTGGATTACTTGCCGTCTAGGAGAGGAGGTAGGGGAAGGGAGAAAGGAGAAAATTTGAAACACGAGGTTTTGCAAGGATGAATGTTGAAAACTATTTATGCAAATGTTTTGAAAATAAAAAGCTTTTTTAAAAAAGACCTAGAATGAAGGGGAATTTATTAAAATATAGGGGAGGGCTCTACTGGGCACAATCAAAGGGAATACAAAAAAGGATAGAACTAGGAAGGATTGATTGAAATTTTTGTTGTTCATTCATTTTAATCATGTCCAACTCTTCATGGCTCCATGTGGAGTTTTCTTAGTAAAGATGCTAGAGTGGTTTGCCATGTCCTTCTCCAGCTCATTTTATAGATGAGGAACTGATTCAAATAAAGGTCAAAGATAAGTTTTCCTGTCTCTAAGCCTGGTATTCTACCCACTATGCCACCTAACTGTCCTAGGAACTAAACTTCCTATGGAAGAAGGAAGCTATTGAACTGTTCCCATTTACCATTGCCTACATTGTTCTAAGAGTTCCCACATCAAATGGAGTCTTGAGAGCCTTCTGGAATAGTGAGAATGAAAGTCCCAGAGAGAAGTAGAATGATCACAACATGCTGGGAGGGATAGTGGCTTGGAGACTGAGGAAAGGAGTGGCACAATGGGACAAATATCACTTCTCTAAGGAAAATTAATTGTGCAATTGTACACTGCCCCCATTCCCCAAGCTGTCAATACCTGGGATAAAGATTCAGTTTTCTTGTTTTGGTTTTGCCATTCATTGGCATATACTTCAATAACACAAGGTCACTTTCATATCCCATTAAGGATTGAGAGAAAATGTCTAAATACTTTCTTGGATTCTTAGTAAATTATGATAAATGACAGAATGACTTTCTAAGCATTGAAAGGGGCTTGCCCCACCATCCATCTCTCAGAAAAAAATGCTAGCCAATAGAAGGAAATAAAACCATCAGACTATCTTCTGAAATGATGATGGATGCAGATATCTTCTCAGGAAGACACCTGATATGTCTTAAATCCTAAAATCCATTGATAGAAGGAAATATGATGAAGTGAAAAAGCTACTGGCTGAGAACCATTCTATTGTCTTCTGTGAACTGAAGGTTCATTGTTCATTCTGTCAGTTAGCATATAATAGAGTTCCCATGGTATTGCTGTAGCCACTGTCTTTGTAACATCTAACAAAAGGGCTCTGGACCTTCCAATTATTTGAATGATGTGACTGGTTAAGGAGGCAAAGAAGTTTATGTGTAGAAAACAATTACAAGAGATAGTAGTAGTGTGGTACTATGAAAAGAATTCTGGATCTGGAGTCAAAAAACTGAGGTTTTAATCTATGCTTGCAAACTTTGGGACTATGGACAAGTCATTCAGTATTTCTGAGTTTCTAACTTCTTCATCTGTCAAACTGGAAATAGGGAGTATTCTGGAAAGGATTCTGGGAAGCTGGGTTCAAAGGCTGAGTCTTCTTAATACTTGGGAGTCTTTGGCAAGACATTCCAAGTCTTGGTGTTCTAAAATTTAAAACAATGTGTTTGAATGGGGCAGCTAGGTGGAGCAGTGGATAGAGCACCATCCCTGAAGTCAGGAGAACCTGAGTTCAAATCTGGTCTCAGATACTTAATACTTCCTAATAGTGTGACTCTGGGCAAGTCACTTAACCCCAATTGCCTCAGCTAATAATAATAATAATAATAATAATAATAATAATAATAATAATAATGGAGCTGAATTAAAAGATTTTAAAGGTCCCGTTTGTAATTCAATTGTTTTTCAGTCATGTCCAACTCTTCATGACTCATTTCAAATTTTCTTGGTAAATATATATTAGTGGCTTGCCATTTTTTCTCTAGTTCATTTGACAAATGGGTTAGGTTTAGGGTAAAAGAATTCAGTGACTTGTCCAACATCTTGAAAACATCTGATGAGTCTTCCTCCTTCCAGGCTCAGCTCTTCATACACTGCTTCACCTAGTTGCCCATTTGTCTTTCAATATATTATTCTGTAACACCACCTGTTTCACATGGCTTTTTGAAAGGAAGCACTATAAATCAGTGGTCTAAAAGTGTGGTTCAGAGAATCCTTAGGGTCCTTGAAACCCTTAAGTTTTTATTTCTAATTTGGTAAGTATTTATAAATAAAATCCACATAAACAAAAACTCTTTAGACAGACCCTCACTATTTTTAGCTAATTAATACTGTGAATTAATAAATACATAATAAATATGTAAGAAAGTTTGAGAAGCACTGATATAAATAAATATAAACTACAGCATTGTCTATAAATGTTTCCCTTGGACATAGAAGTTACACAGTGTATAGAGGGTAGGTCATGGAGTAAGGAAGAGCAATTCTAATTTGGCTTCCAATACTTACTAGTTGTATGAACCTGTACAAATCACTTACCCTCTGCTCTCAGTTTTTTCAATGTTTTTACTTCCTCCTTTCTTTTCATCCTATCATTCCTATCAATTCTCTTTAAAAATGAATTAAGAGATTACTGTTTGCTGTACTTGATGCTATATATAACAGGCTTAAAGCAATACAGTCAGATTATAGAGGGAAGAATTGAACATGAAATAATTTGAGAATAATACATCCCTTGACCATGTCTGCACCTTCTCTCACTAGTGAATTTCTTCCAGAGGTCTCCTTTTTAGTGATGGGCCATCATAGCCAACCATGCCTGTTGTACTCCTGATATTCTCTAAACTTTGATCTTCTCCTCTCTCCCCTCTTCCTTTTTTAGCTACTTTTAAAATCCTGACTTCCTTTAAAATATAAGCTCCTTGAAAGCAAGGGATGTTCAAATTTGCTTATATTTATATTCCTAGTATTTAGCATGATATCTGCTCTACATTAAGTACTTTATAAATGCTTCTTCATTTGCCTGATGATGTTGAACCAGATCCTGGGGCTGTTGTCTGAACACTTGAATTTCTGATTAGATTGGTCACTTTTGAAAAAAATTTGGGCATCCATAAAATAGACTATCTCTAAAATCCTTTCCAAGGTGATACAATAGATGGAGCACTGAGCTTGGAATCAGGAAGACTCATCTTCCCGAGTTCAAATCCAGCCTCAGACTCTTAGTAAAAGTCACTTAACTCTGTTTGCTTCAGTCTCCTCATCTATAAAATGAGTTAAAGAAATGAAAAACTACTCCAGTATCTTTGTCAGAAAAAGCCCAAATGGGCTCAGAAAGGGTCAGACATGACTGCAACAATTGAACAGCAAGAACAAAGTCCTTTCTAAATCTAATATTTATGTGTCCAACTATTATAAAATACAATTGCATCCAAAATATATGATATAAATGGTAAATGCTATAAAGATAATGACAATGATGATGGCATGTATATAGAACTTTACGGTTTATAAAATGTTTTATAAATATTTCATTTTATCCTCACAAAGATTTTGGGAAATGAGAAGCTTTATTATTCCCATTTTATAGATTTGGGAATTGAAGCAGACAAAAAATTAAATCACTTGCCCAGAATCACAGAGTAAGTATCTGAGTCTGGATTTGAACTCAAAGTCTTCCTGACTCTTAATCCATACTCTCCTTCTTTCAACATGTCTGTTGTAAAGAATTATCAGAGAAGGCATCAGGTATTCAAGGTTTAGGCATTTAAATAGGAACAAAGGATCTCTAAGAGATTTGTGGGTAAGACTTAAAATTTTGAGTCCAGGCAAGAGGAATAGGAATCATAGTATCTCAAAGCTGGAATGCACTTAAGAATTCATTTAGGTACATTCAACCATTCTGGAGAGCAGCTCAAAAACTTATCAAACTGTCCATACCCTTTGATCCAGTAGTATTACTACTGGGCTTATACCCCAAAGAAATCTTAAAGAAGGGAAAGGGACCTGTATGTGCAAGAATGTTTGTGGCAGCCCTGTTTGTAGTGGCCAGAAACTGGAAACTGAGTGGATGCCCATCAATTGGCGAATGCCTGAATAAATTGTGGTATATAAATATTATGGAATATTATTGTTCCGTAAGAAATGAGCAGCAGCATGAGTACAGAAAGGCCTGCAGAGACTTACATGAACTGATGCTGAGTGAAACCAGCAGGACCAGGAGATCATTATATACTTCAACAACAATACTATATGATGATCAATTTTAATGGATGTGGCCATCTCCAGCAATGAGATGAACCAAATCAGTTCCAATAGGGCAGTAATGAATTGAACCAGCTACACCCAGGGAAAGAACTCTGGGAGATGACTATGAACCACTACATAGAATTCCCAATCTCTATATTTTTGTCCGCCTGCATTTTTTATTTACTTCACAGGCTAATAGTACACTATTTCAAAGTTCGATTCTTTTTGTACCGCAAAATAACTGTTAGGACACGTATACTTATATTGTATTTAATTAATACTTTAACATATTTAACATGTATTTGTCAGCCTGCCATCGGTGGGAGAGAATGGGGGGAAGGAGGGGAAAAATTGGACAAAAGGTTTGGCAGTTGTCAATGCTGTAAAATTACCCATGCATATAACTTGTAAATAAAAAGCAATTCAAAAAAAAAAAAGTCATTTAGGCCCTTTAGTCTTACTTGGACAAGAAACTACTCCATAATATATCCAATCAATCAATGATCATCCAGATTTTGTTCAAATAACTTATAGCAGTTATGTAGCTATACTAAGTCAATTGCATCCCAAGGCAGCCCAGTCTACCTTTGGATAGCTCTGATTATTAAGACCTGACCTCAATCCCTAAATTTAACCCTTTTTAGAGTCTAACTTTTGAACCTGGTCCTGCCATCTGAGCCCAGACAATTTTCAGACATACATGTCTTCATTTATTGTGTGCCATCTGCGGATGAGTTTTTCTCCCCATGCTGGATTTTACCAATTAGACCAAGATTTAACCTTCTCCACCCCTCTCTCAGCAAGCCTAATTATAGAGCTTGAACTAAATAAAACTAGTTTGTCTGGGTCTGTTCAAGGTCCTGTAAAATATGATAGAGTTCACATAACCCAAAAGAGAACCAGGAAAGAAATATCATAAAAAAACAACAATCATGTTAAATAATTATTGATATACTGGATATTTTATGCTCATAACCTAGAGTTGGACCAAATTATAAGGTTGTTGATTCAAAGAAATTTAATGACTAACTCAAGATCATGCAGGTGTTAAGCAGAATCAACTTTTGAATACATATTCTTTTAAGTAAAAGATGAAGTTGGGAATAAGCAATAGTGTAGGAGTTGAAGGAGGGTGATAGCAAAAAGTCTGGCTTTATTATGATAGAGGGTACACGTTGTGTGGGGAAAATGTTTGAGTACATCAAACATTGCAAAGGACTTTAATCACAATGAGGAGAAACATGAACTTGTTCTGATGAACAATTAAATTCCATTGAAAGTTTCTAAACAAAAGAGTGATATGATAGAAGGGGTACATTAGAAAGATTAACCCATCACTGAGTTCTGCAAGACAGATTGTTGTAGAGAAAAGTTGAAAGCAAGGAGACAAGTTGGGAGATAAAAACAGTAATCCAAATATGAGTTCTACATAGGGTTGTACTTCAGTAATAGGAAGAAAAATGAGTAAATGTTCTAAAATAAAAATCATGGGGATAGCTTGGATATACAGGATATAATAGAAAGCTATTAATATCATTTTTGACACCTCCCAATTTTCTAGCCAGGCTGTTTGAAAAAGTGATACCTGAATAACTTTTGTCTATGGTTTCCCAAAAGTTCACATTAGGAACCCACTTCTACTTCTCCTGACATTATAAGAATACCAGTGGAACATTCATATCATCCACCTATCACTCTATTGAGTAACCAGCCCAGAGTCTTACTATCATTTATTGTTCAGCTGTTATTGCTGTTGTTATTCTTCAGTTTCAGTCATGTCTTAATTTTTTGATCCCATTTGGGAATTTCTCAACAAAGATGCTAGAGTGGTTTGCCATTTACTTCTCCAATTCATTTAAAGATGGGGAAACTATGGTAAACTGGGTTAAGTGACTTGCCCAGGGTCACACAATAAGAATCTGAGGTCAGATTTGAACTCGGATATTCCTAACTCTAAGATTTGCACTCTATCCACTGTATCATCTAGCTAGCCCATAGTTCTCCTTTCATACATTTACTTTATATCATCTTTAACTTCTGTTCTTTTAGGCAGTTCTTTGTTGGATATACATTGGAGCTGTCTTTCCATATATCTTCCACCCTAACCTCTCACCTGACATCTATTTCCCATTAGTTTCAGATATTTTTGACCATATTAATCCATAATCAGTTCAAATTCAAAATGTTCAGAATTAAATTGATCCTTTTCATAGCTCTGAAACATACCATCTTCTTAATTTTCCCCATTTGCGCAAATTACATGACTATTCTGGTATTTCTGGTCACTTGGTCAAGTAGGAAAAAATAGTTGACCATATAATTATACCAATAATTTTATCTTTTAAATTACCAGTTCAATGTAAGGATTTTGAGAGTGAAAATTCTGGATTTTTTTTAATCTTGTTAAGTCCAGAACCAAATACAGCTCCAAGCACATTGCAGGTGTTTAATAAATATTTGTTTAATTTAATTAAAATCGATGCTTGTTAATTGAATGAAAGATTAATTGATTGATAGAATGGTCCCAAGAGTTTCCCATCAGTTTCTGTCTAAGAAAGAATCAATAAAACTTCAGGCCTAAAGCTTCATATTCTGTAAATTCACTGAGGCAAAAAGTGTTAAGATTACTCTCCAAATTCATTGAGGCAAAGAGCGTTAAGGAAAAAAAAGAGATTTAAGGACCCCTAGAATAAAAGGGAATACATGACATTCTAGGAAATCATGCAATAGATTAATTGAATATCAATTCCCATGTCAAGATGGTCATCATTCTCAATTATGGAGAGTAATCCTCATAGATTTTTAATTCTGTCTCTGATTCTGTACCCTGGAATCATAGAGTCTTTGTTCAAATATTGCCTTTGGTGCTCACCACAGAGGTGAACTTGGAAAAATGACTTAACCTCCCACAGCATCAGATTGAGCCATGGAGAATCCTCCTGATGGCAGAATTGGAGTAAGTGGAAAAATCAGACAAAGGAGAAAGAGAAGACAAAAGAAAGATCTACAACATTTGTAACACTTGAGGGTGACTTTCTAAAGAATATGATTAAAATTTTCCTAATCACCATAAAGGGAGCTAGAGCCAGAGTTAATCAGGAATACAGAAAAATTCTACCAAGGAGGCCTATTTGAAAGTGAAATAGAGGTCAAAACTCCACTACAATATGGAAATTAGAACCTACCAGATGTTTCAATGATGTGACATAGTTCAATTAGGGCAAAGTTGCAGGTATATTAACCATGGCAGCTGGAGTTGGAGGATTTATGTTCTCTCTGCTGGGTAAAAATGCATAATCACAATAGAAACATAAAAACCTGAGCAGGTTTTGAGAAGGTCACAAAATCATGTAAATCAAAGTTCTTTGTAATAAATAAAACCAACAGCAGAGGTCTCACTGCAACGTGTGGACAATCCTCAAGGCAGAGAAGAAGAAGAAATGGCAGCACTGATTACTTGCCAGTAACACTTAAAATATAGGGCAGAAATCCTTCATCCATGCGACCAAAAAATAAAATAAAATAAAGCAAAAAAAAAAAATAAATTATAAACATAATTGATGACTTTCTATCAGCTTCACATATAAGATATAATGCAATTTAAGGCCCTTACCAAGCCCTTGCTAAGACTTCCTTTTGGGTGCCAATAGATTTTTAAACCGAAATAAACAGCTTTCTTTGACTAAATCAGGCCCTTCTGCTTATTCAGTTTATACTTATGTATGTATGTATGTATGTATGTATGTATATGTATGTGTATATATATATATGTGTATATATATATATATACATACATATACATACATACATACATATATATTTGCTAATAGGAGAATCTCAAGTGACTCACCTTCCAAAACTGCTAAAAGCAGTGATTGCCAGTGGTTCAGAAGTCAGAAAACAGAAAATAGGCAAAATAACCACTTCTAGGTGCTTCCAACTTCAGTTAATATAATCAGTATTTCTATAGAATTAATTTTTTTCATCATATCTCTAGAGCTGAAAAGGAAATCATAAGACATGTAGCCTCAGTTCTCTCATTTTAAATGAGGAACCATAGGTCAGCAAGGAAGTCATCTAGGTGGTAAGAATCAGTGGCAGAATTTGACGCCAGGGCAGTGTTTTTGTCCAAGATCTCTGAAACTACAAAAATAAAAATCCAAGTGTGCTACTCTCCGGAATCAGTAATATACCACAGCCTTCTGAGAGTTGGAGGAAACATTCACATTCAATTAATCATCAGCACAATTCTAGAGAATATCATTTATTCACAAGCATTCCTGGGGAAAAGATGATTTTAGAAAATGAAATTCAATAGTTTATTCAATCAGGTTCATTTCCTTTTTTCTTCAGTTTTCTTCTTGCTTGTCATATGCTGACATAAACCCATTATCTTTTTAATGCTTCTAAATAAAGTTTTAAATCTCATTATAATGGTTTGTGTTTAGGGTTTTCTATTCTAATTGTTTAAATTAAGTGAAAAATTTGATTTGGTTTTGTGAAATTCTTCATAAATAAAAATAATAGAAGTCTTGGCAGTTATGTAGTTGTTTAAATATGGAGAGAGCTTTCAGCAGAACTGCTTGAAGCAGTTGTTGCAGTAGAGGGGGACAAGAGACTACTTTTTTTCTGTCTGGATTTAGGCATAAACAATGCAGGAAAATGCAGTGTCTGCTTCTGGCATGCAATTTCTATCTGTTCTTAGAAAATCCAGCCCATTTGATGATGTTTTTGATTACTTTGTAACCATAACAAGCACTATGTAAATGTTGTTATTTTTTTTAAACAAAGCTACAATTGGAGATTTAATTTTTATGAATACTTTGTATTCTCAATATCACATTATTTTAATATATTTTCATTTATTTCATTATTTTTGAATTACATGTAAAAAATTTTTAACATTCTTTTTTTTAAATTTTGAATTCCAAATTCTCTTCCTCCCTTTCTATTATTCCCTCCCTTTTTGAGAAGGAAAACAAGTTGATATAGATTCTACATATAAACTTATGCAAAACATATATCAATTTAGTCATTTTAAAAAAGAAAACAAAAAAATAAAACAATAATACTAAAAGAAAGTTTATTTCCAAAATTTCCAAATCTTCAGCACCAAAAAAAAAAAAAAAAAAAAAAAAAAGGTGTTCTAAATATATTTGTACATATAGTTTCTTTTACCTAATCACTTTAGATACAAAGCTGGGTCAAAGGTTTTGTATAACTTGATAACTCTTTGGGTATAGTTCCAAATTACTCTCCAGAATGTTAAATCATTTCACAATTCTGCCAACAATGCATTATTATCCCAATTTTTGCTTATCTTCTTCATTTTCCTTCTATTATATTAGTCAATATAATAGATGAGAAGTGGATCTCAGAGTTGTTTTAATTTGCATTTCTCTAAGAACTTATTACTTAGAGCATTTTTTTCCTTTTCTCTTTGAACTAATTTAGGTGATTTGCAAGTCTTTTTTTTAAGGTTCTAGCATTGCCCAGTCCACTTCATTCCTATTATTTCCCCTCTACTGCAAAAGTTCTTTGCATGACTCTTATGTGAGACAATGTTTTCTTCTTCCTTCTTTTCTATCACTAAGGACATCCCTCTTTATCATCTTTCCATTTTTTCTTTACATCATCTCAACATGTCCTCTTTTTAGGTATAATCCTTCTGTCCTAATAATGATAAAATTCTTAGAAGTTACATGTATCATCTTCCCATATTAAAAAGTAAACAGTTTATCCTTATTTAATCCCTTTTGTTTTCTCTTTGCCCTTTTTTTAAAAAAACTTCTCTTGAATCTTGTTTTGAAAGTCAAATTCATCTCTGGTCTTTTCATCAGGAATGCTTGAAAATCCTCTATTTCATTAAATATCCATTTTGCCATTGAAGGATTATATTCAGTTTTGCAGAGTATTCTTGGTTATCATCTCAGTTCTTTTGTCTTCTGGAATATTATGTTTATTTTAAACCCTTCTCTCCTTTGATGTGATAATTGCTAAATATTTGGATCCTAACTGTGATTCCATGATATTTGAATTGTGTTCTTTCTGGTTGCTTGAAGTATTTTCTCTTTAACCTATGAATTATGGTACTTGGCTATAATACTCCTGGGAGTTTTCATTTGAAGTTTCTTTCAAGAGGTGATTGATGTATCTTTAAGCTATTTCTATTTTACCCTCTAGATCTAGGATATTAGGGAAATTTTCCTTTATAATTTCTTGAAATATGATTTTTTCCCTTTCTTTGCTCTTCCTTTGATTGTGGCTTTCAGATTGTCTAATATTCTTAGATTATCTTTCTTTGATCTATTTTCCAGGTCCATTTTTTTCAATGAAATATTTTGGATAATTTTCTATTTTTTCATTCTTTTGATTTTATTTTATTGTTTATTACTGTGTTGTAGAGTCATTAACTTCCACTCACTCAATCCTAATAATTAAGAAATCGTCTTCTTCGTGAACTTTTGTACCTCTCTTTTTCCATTTGGCCAATTTTGTTTTTTAAGATGTTATTTTCTTTGGTATTTATTTTTTGCTAGCTCTTTTACCAAGCTGTCAATAGTATTTTCATAATTTTCTTCCCTTGCTCTTATTTCTTTAACTAATTTTTCCTCTACCACTCTTATTTGATTTTGAAAATCATTTTAGCTTAATCTGCAAATTCTTATTGGATTTGTGTGTGTCCAATCCACTTTTTTTCCTTCAGAATTATATCCATTTCATTGTCTTCTAAGTTTATGTCTTGATCTTTGTCACTATAGTAACTTTTTAGGGTCAAGTTCATTTTGTGTTGTTTGCTCATTTTTTCCACCCTATTTTTTTTAAGTTACAGTTGGACTCTGTTCCAGCATTGAGATGGGGGAGAGAAGGTCACTGCCTTAAGCTTCAGACTTCTTCACTCTGCTCTTTTCAGAACTAGTTCTGGGTGGTTAGAAGTTTTTAATGCTTCCAAGTTGGTATGATCTGGAGAGGTATAGTCACTACTCTTCTGGTCTGCACTCTGGTTTTTACCCAGGAAGGGTTCCTGATCCCTTAGGATCAAAAATGATATGACTCTTCAGAATTCTTACTTCCTTTTCATTGAAAAAGCTCTTTTCTGCTTTTGAACTATGACCCAGAAGTGAGTGACACTGTATCTGTCAAACAGCATCAAGTCCTACATATAGTCCTAATAGAGGGGTCCTGTAATGGGCTGAGGCTTGAGTTGATGCACTGAGGTCCCAAGCACATGAGGCTAAATAGTAATTGGACCATACTCTATTAATATATAAGCTTGGAGAAAGAATGGCCCCGGCCTACTCTTTGTGCAAGTCCTGATGTGTTGTATAGGAAATGACGATTCTGATGGGTGGAGGCAGGGGAGTGAAAAAGGAAGGGGAGGAGAGCTCAGCCCTCACTTGCTCTGCTAGCTGGCTTCCTGTCGCAGCTTCCCATATTGCTATCGCAATCCTTCTTGTCCATATAGCTATCACAATCTTTTTTCACCTCTTCACTTGAATAAAGACTGAAGATTTTTCCCTTAACCTAAGTTCCTGACTCTAGCTGATTTTAAATACACGATCATTACAGGGTCCCCTGTAATTTCTTTCTCACCAGTTCCCAAATGTCTTTACCCTTTCTGACTTCAGAACGCCTGAAGTGGCTACTGTTTCTTTCACCACCACCTAATCCTATCACAGGTGTTTCATCTACACGTAGTCTAAGCCGATATCCATCCTGTGTCACAGATCTTTTTTTTCAACCTTGCAAATTATTTTGGATTAGAAGAATATCTCAAGCTTACCTTTTTGTCGGCTCTGCTACTTCATAATTTGATTTGAGGACATATTTTAAAGTTGTTTAGAGAAGAATGTTTCTAGGGGGTTCAAGTAATTGCTTTTCCCACGCCATCATCCTAACTTTTCTCCTATTATATTAATCATTTCTGCTAATTAGAATTAACTGGATGAGGCACTAAGACACTATGTGTCATATTCTAAATGTGTGTGTCAGAGATGGCATTTGAACACACACCTTTCTGACTGGCTGTTTCTCTATCTACTGAACCATAATGCCTCTCAGCAGATCTCTCAAACATAAGCTGCAGAATAATTTTCACTCTGCTTTCCTATAAAGGGCTTCCTCAATCAAGGGCTCCATAGACCAACAAAATAACAGATCCAAAACCAAAACAATAAACTAACATCCAAAATTTAATATGTCACTCTAGATATAAGGTGTTGCTTGAGATAGCAACAGAAAGATCTCTTTCACTGGAGATCTTCAAGGTACATTGTGTGTGTGTGTGTGTGTGTGTGTATAGGAATAGAAGAGAAGAGGAAAGGAATGGGGAGAGAAGAGAGAAGAGGAGGAGAGAAGGGAAAGAAGGGAAAGGGAGATGGGAGGGGAAGAGAGGAAAAAAGGGGAGGGGCAAAGGAAAGGGGAAAGAAGGGGAGGGGAGGAGGAGAGGAGATATAGACAAGTGATAGATAGATAAATATCATATGGTGTAATTTAGTAAATAAAGAACCACAGACCTGACCTCAAAGTCAAAAAGAATGGGTTCAAACTCAAATTATTACTAATTGTGTGAGCCAGTTCAAGTCCTTTAAGTTCATGCCCCCAGGCAACCCCCCAGGCAACTCCCTTAGGTGATGTTACAAAATAGTTACCCCTCTGTATTGGTGAAGAACTTTCCTCCCTTAACAATGCTCTGCCATAGTAAAGGCACAGATCCAAATCAATATGTATACATACAAACATGTATATAGTTCCATGATGTCATAAATGTAAAGAATCTACATTTCTTTACATGCATGTAGCATGCAGAACATACTCACTGTTACTAAAGTTTTATGGAGGATATATTCAGGGAGCATACAGAAAATTAGTTTATATCCTTTTTATCCAACTACAAAACCCAGTTACTTTATCTACTCCACCAGTTAAATTTAAATAAAAAAGAATGATAAGAAAAATTAAATAATGATTATAACAACAATCATGGTAATAGAAGTAACTGATACATAGTGCTTTAAAATTTCCAAAATCTTTTATATACATAATCTTATTTGGTGATAGAGAGATAATAGCAGATGGAGTAGGTTTTTAAGGAAAGTCTCAAAAAGAGCTTGATTTCAAAGCTAGCTCTAATGGACTGTAAAAATGTATAATAGAGAGGAGGCAATAACAATCAATCAATGAGTCAAGAAACATTTATTGAGTATTTACTAAGTGTCAGGCATTGTGATAAGTTTAGGGTATACAAAGAAAGGCAAAAATGGTCCTTACTTTTCAAAGAACATGTTTTGCATAAGAAAATTATATTTGGTGACAGCATAGATTTGTCATTTGAGGGTTAGGGGAACAGTATGTTGCGAAATGAACCCAGTTTTGTAAAGGAAGAGGTATTAGAATGTTACAAAAATTAGAGATAATAGTTTAACAATTTAACCAGGTATGTTGCAAGAGAGAAAAAAAAAATGAAGAGAGATTTTTCATAGGGAAAAAATGTCATTGAAACATATATTATCTCAGTAGTTGTTTTTACAGAAATTATAATTAAAATACCTAAAATTGTCAGTAATGAAATCAATAGTAGCTTAGTCATTTCTCTCTAAAAAGTTGGATATAGTTACCCTTCAGTAATGAATTTTTTATTTCACCCCACATTTGAAAGATGATATATTCAAAGTATATAGGTAGCTGAAACATGCTAAGATATTTATTTTTTGAAAGAGGATCTAAATTTCTCATCTTAGTATGACTAAATACAACCCTCTTGAGGAAAATACAAAGAATAGAGTTGCTGCTTTGGTTTAAAAAAAAAAAAACAGCAGGAAGGAAGGAAGGAAGAAAGGAGAGAAAGAAAGAAGGAAGGAAGGAGGGAAGGACAAAACAAAAGAAAAGAGTCTTAGAGTTTGTACTGGGGAATACATAGAATAAATGCTAAAATATCTCAAAGGATCTAGCAGGCAAGTGAACAATGAAGAAGAATATATTCTTGGGAATATTGTGCTGTCAGTATCAAGACATAATAATAACTAGAACTTTTTTTGGCACTTTAAGGTTTATAAAATACATCATACACACACACACACACACACACACACACACATGCATACCCTGTCTTTTGATCCTTATATCAAACCTATGAGATGAGTAACAGTTAAATTGTACCTCAAGTTAGCAAGACCTGAGCTGAAATCAATCTCATATATTTGCTAGTTGTATGATTGTGGTCAAGTCATTTATCTTCTACGTTAGTATCTTCATTTATAAAATGATGATAGTAATAGCAGCTAATCTCTGCTGCTATTGTATTAAAAATTACAATTTTTAATTGTATTAAAAATTAATTGTTAATTTATTGTATTAAATAATACAATATTTAAGAGTTGTATTAAAAATTAAATAATATTCATAAAGCGCTTCACAAACTTTAAAGTAATATTTAAATTAAGTATTATCATGTCCATTTTACACATAAGTAGACTGAAATTGAGAAAAGTAAATGACTTGCTAAGAGTCATACAACTAATAAGTATCCCTAGGTTGAATTTGAATTTAAATCTTGCTAATTCCCATATTCTAATATTTTATCTACCATTACCATCCACATACCTCAGTTCAGACAATGCTAGACCTATGGTCCCAATTAAATCAACTTCCTGGACGAGTGGAAATAAACTAATGGGCTTTCTGTGATATCATGTTGCCTATAGTTATGTTTTCTTAAAGGCCATGTCTATAAGTGAAAATTAAGAAGAGAATGTTTCACTATGAACTAGGACATGGATCCAAAGAAAGCCAGACCAAAAATTTGGAGAAGAATGCATTGGGGATGCATTCCTATAGATTCAAATTATATATTTAGCTCATCCTTAATTAAACAGATAATAATGCAGCTTTCCCTTTCACATTATATTAGAGAAGTGAATATGCAGAAATCTTTCATTCTGAGAACTCTGAAGAATTAATAATAATTCATGTTGATATAGTGCTTTAAAATATAAGTGCTTTACTCATTTCCATCCTGTGATTTTTTAAAAATTCCATTTATACAAAGACTGTGGTTCGCAGCTTTAGGATTCCCCTCTGATAGATCCAATTCAACCTAAAAAGCTCTCAATAATAATTCAGTAATATTACCATAGCCATAATCATTCAGCTCATTACCAGGGGATAGTTGATTTTGGCTTATTTTTATAGTGCCTTTCCAAAGAGACCTTGGGGAATGTTAGGCTAAAAATAATAAATATTTGTCATGAAAATTTAGAACTGAGTTTAGGTAAATGGCACATAGCAACTCTAGGATAGGCATTGTCCAATTATTTTAGTGGCAAACAATTCTTTGTGACTTCTTTTGCCGTTTTCTTTGGCAAAGACATTGGAATGGTTTTCTATTTCCTTCTGTATTTCATTTTACAAATGAGGAAACTGAGGCAAACAGAGTTAAGTGGCTTGCTCAGTGATACTAGTATCTGAAAATCTTCTTGATTCCAAGTTCAGTGTTCTATTCACTGTGCCATCTAGATGCCCCTAAGATAAATGAGAATTGTCTACTGATAACTTACAGCTAAACACTGCAAAAGAGTGTATAGACAGCAATTCAATTAGGAACACTACTCCCTTTCCCCCCCCAATCCCTGTCCTTCAGGGCAGTTCTGGATGGAAGCCTGAGTGAATGTGGTATATACTCTACAATGAAAAGCCAAGAGCTTTTACAGTCCTTGGTTTTTACAGGACTTACAGGATTTTCAAAGAGATTGCCACAGCAGCTGTCAGGTAGAGCAACAGATTTAGGCAACATGGACTACAGCCAAAGGAAAGGGTTTCTAAAAATAAACCAAGAAGGTCTACTTAGGATGAGCAAGAGGGAATTATAAATATACAGCAAGTTTGCTGGATAGTTTTAGCAGTCAGTTCTAATTAGCAGTATGTGCGGTTTAAACCTTAAGCAATAACAGAATTGTATAAAAAGAAATAGGCTGAAGAGAATGGGGTCATGGACTCCTAATGCTATTCAGTATTTCAACTAGAATATCTTTATTAAGTCTTGCAAGGGACATTTCATGGACGATCATCTGAATGCAGTTATGAAGAAAATAGTTATAGCCCATGTTCCAGGGAGTGTCATTTCCTTCCCCTTCCCAGGGGAATGTTATTACACCTGAAGCCTAATGAGTGTTTTCTTCTCAATATCAATTAACCAATTGCTATCATCTCAATATCAATAACCAATTAGTATATCCCCAGCGACAGTGAACTAGTTGATATTTCAATATCAATTAACCATTATCAGCTCTTACAAAAGGATGTTTACTGATAATATATAGTGAGAACAGAACTATGAAAGCATCTTCTGAACCAAGGAACAGGCTCTTCTAAACACCCACTCAGTTTCCAGGTATCTGGGTTCAGATTCAAAGCATTTGCTACAAAACAATTTCTTAGGCAGGTTCACTTCAAGATGTGACGTAGCCAATAGACAGGCAGCTCCTTTGGTTGGAGGATACCATCTTGAATAGTGGATTGAATCTTTAATTCTGTGCATACTGCTGGGTTTAGTTTCAATCAGAAGCAGGCAATAGTCCCTGAAACCGTACTATTAACATAACAATGTATCCATCCTCCTGAGTTCCAGTTCACACAGGATACCACATTCCAGATATGTATAGATATATCCTTCACCTAATGATGTTGTATTTAATGTATATATTGATCAGTATATAGATATCCTATACACATATATGTATACATGTATGTATAATATATGTTTCATATAAATACCATGTGGTATGTCCATTTGTATGTGTATTATATATACATACATATATGCATTGTGTATTTATATACATATACAGATATATTCTTCACCTAATGATATTGTATTAAAATACACATAGAAATACCATGCATACATATGTATACATGCATGTATATGTGTGTCCTGTGTAAATACTATGTGGTATGTCTACATGTATGTGTATTATTTATAATACATTATATATAATATATAATAAATGTGTTTGTACACATACATATATACATAAACATATATTCTTCACCTAATTATGCTGTATTAGTGTACATATAGATAAATATATAGATATTCTATGTGTATATGTATGTACACATTTATATATATTGTATTATGTGTTCCATATACCTTATTATGTGGTATCTATATGTATGTGCATATATACATATTGCCTCAATATATATATATAATGTGTTTATACATACACATACAAACGTTTCTGGGCCCTGAATGATTCTATGTCTTCAATGATTTCAGTAGTCTAGAAAAACAACAGACTTAAACCTCAGAGTTTCTTGTTTATTAAGGCATGTTGGCAGCAGGCAGGTGGTTCATTGGACAGAGTCAAGCCTAGAGTCAGAAATACCTTAGTCCAAATCTGATACAAACTAGCTGTGTGACCCCGGACAAGTAACTTAATCTCTAAATGCTTTAATCCTAGGAAATGGCAAACCACTTGCCAAGAAAACCTCATGGACGATATGGTACTTTGTATCATGAAGGATCAACTCTATTGAACAATAAGAACAACACAATATATTATTTCTTTGTTATTTAATAGATATTTATTACAGTTAATTTATTTAATGATTTGTTGCCAAGAACAAAATAACTGCATTTCTGTAACAGTAGCATTTTTAAAGAATTTTAAAGTTTGCCAAACAATTTATATATGTAATCTTATTTGATTCTCACAAATCTGTAAAGTAAGTACTATCATCATTCCCATTATACAGATGAGGAAACTGAGACTGAGTGAATGGATTACCCAGGTTCATGCTGTTAATAGGAGCTAAGGCAGGATAGAACTCAAGTCTTTCTAACATTTTAGCTATTCAAAAATCCACTAGACCACGCAGCTACTAATATGTTTGTCTGTTTCCCTGGGATCAACTCTAGTAGCTAAAGATCACGTGGCTAACACTCATTGATAGATAGCCATTTCAAAGTATGATAAGGTTGGCCAATAAATAGAGACTCAAAGCCAGATTATAATTGTAGAGAGGTAAAAACAAATGATAACTTCTGACAAACTTACTTAGCCAGGATATCTGTATCGACCAATACTAGACAAATAAATCATCACGGTTAGTTTGAGACTCCTTAGTAAGGAGCTATCAGTTGTTATCTGCCTCCATACTTCACTTTTGTCTCAGTCTCTCCATGGTTCACTCTGGATTCTGGAAAATCTGATTCCTTCACCTTGCACTATCCCCAATCCAGAATTATTTCCATCTTCTGCTGGGTCCTATATACTCCTATTGTGACTTAAAGAAGCTGGTTCTATCCTACATTTTGTCCTATTAAAGACAGAGTTTGCCATAGCTTTAGGTCACTAATTATTACAGCTTGTACTGGCTTGGGAATCTCCCTGGTCAAAGCACTAACCTAGTATCATATCCATTTTTCTGAGTCCCTACTGACTTCCCTGATACAACTTCTCTCCCACCCCATTCTGTTTTTTTGTTCAGTTTGGTACTGAATAGAAACATATGCTTTTGTTTCTTCATAACATCCTTTATCATTGGTCTCTCAGGGGCCAATTTCAGATATTTTATGGGGTTTGGGTGGGAAAGTTAGGCTTCTCTATCACTTTTCACATGAACATCTTAAGCAGAATTTCACTAATACTTCATTATTTTGCCTTTTTGCCCTGTGAGTCAAGTAGATGGCACAATTTATACCAATTTTATTACAGGGAAAGAAAGCTTATGGTGATTTTTCCAAGATAGCATTGAATTAACCAAAGACATTCAGACTCTTAACTCAATCCTGAAACCACACCTCTTGGATTCTTGCTATTTTGTAGCATTTAGATATATAATGAATGATTTTTTTTTTCTGAGTCTCATTTATAGTCATACAGCAGTGCCAAAATAAATTTTCTTGGTCATGATCTAAGTATCAGTTTCCACATAATAAATAGGGCTAAGAGAAGTAAAGAAACTTAATCTGTAACTGTTAGTATCCATTCTTACTGAATCCTTTTTTTTTGGCCAGATAATTATCTAACTGTAACCAAAAAAGATTTAAATGCTGCAGTTCTTGATCCCTAATCGCTTATGATCTATAACATCTGGTAAAAGAAAATGAAGGAACCCAAGGAATATCTCAAGAGTCCTCATCAACAAGGTCAAGTTCCAGAAGTCATTAAATTAACCTTGGGATAATCTACCAATTTTGGTTATTTGAAATGAGAGTTTGGAGAAGTGGCTACAATTCCAGGAAATTCTTGCTCATAATTGTCTAAATCAATGAAAATTTATTAAAAAAGAAATTCATTCTTTTTAGAGAAACCCAATCCAATTTAACAAAAAGATTCAAAAGAGAAAGAATTTAAAGAAGAACATAGGAAAGAAAAAATAGAAGAAAAAAGTGGAGAGAGCAATCACAAAATCACCAGTTTAGTGATTGAAGAGACTTAGAAAGCTATAGAATCCAACCTAATATATACAGATAAGAATTAAGTTAAGACTGAGAGAAGTTATATGGCTTACCCAGAGTCACTTGGCTAGTGATAGGATTTGAAGTAGGATTCAAATTAAGGTCTTCCTGATTCTATTCATCATCCTGGTTTTAATACTTTGAACCCAAGAACAGGTCATATTATACAGAGAAAAAGAGATGTGTATTAAATGTCTTGTCCAGGGTTACACAGGTAGTAAGTGTCAAGTGTCTGAGGTCGGATTTGAATTCAAATCCTTCCAACTCTGGGAATGGTGCTCTATACATTGCACCATTCATCTGAGCTCCAAACTATCAGAGAGACTGGATACTTGAAAGGGAACCAAATATGAACAAATTGAAAGAACTATTGCCAGAAAAAAAATTCCAAAATCTATTAGAAGCAAGAAGAATTAAAAACTAGACTTTAGGAGTCAGGTAATGAGACAGAGCTCCTGCCTTTGTTTATATCCCCAGTGTCTGGAATAGCGTCTGGTATATGATAAGTAGGTGCTTAATAAGTACTTTCTGGCACACAGTTTGTGCTTAATAAGTATTTATTGATTTAACTATTAATTCTTTGATCCAAGATATCCCTTATATCCCTTCATGAGTGCAACACCAAATCATAATGTAATGTTTAAAGATTTATGCAACAGGGTAGGAAATTGGATTCCTAAATTGATCTTCCTAATTACTATTATTCACCTCTCTTGCCTTTGCACTGGCTTTCACCTATCTCAAGAATGCTTTCCCTCCATATCTTCACATGTTGAAATGACTGGTTTCCTTCAAGATTCAGTTCAAATTCTTCCTTTCACAAATAATTTTTGACCTTACACCACTATTCCCAACTGCCATCCCCTCCAAGACTACCTTATATTTGATTTGACTGTTGTCCATGTACCTTTTTCTCTTTTTATCTCTTAAAATTTATCATAACATCTAGCACAAAAAAGATATTTTATAAATGCTTTTCTATCAATTTATTGATTGTCCAACATTCCACAACTAGTTTCTGGCAAAAAATATACCATAGATCTGAATCTAATTCTGATTCTAAGTTTAGGGCTTGCTCCATTACTCCACACTGCTGAAACAGAATCAATTATATGTTCAGCTTCTTAAGGTAAGCAATTAGATGGCTCAATACATAGTGTATTGCATCAAGAGTCAGCAA
Source organism: Antechinus flavipes (assembly GCF_016432865.1). Classification (NCBI taxonomy): domain Eukaryota; kingdom Metazoa; phylum Chordata; class Mammalia; order Dasyuromorphia; family Dasyuridae; genus Antechinus; species Antechinus flavipes. The sequence goes on along the minus strand of NC_067401.1, from coordinate 290,510,050 downwards.
TATCTGAGTTCAAATCTGGCCATTATAACTAAGAAAGTCACTTTGGCTGCATCATAGAGAAAATGGTGGGGAGCAATATATAAGTAGAATGGTAATCTTTAAAAGCCAAAATTCATTTGTGCTCCTAGAGATCACAAGTTTATTGTACTGGGGGTGGGGAGAAGCGGGAGGAATTGCAAAGTATGACTTGAACTTGAGAATACTTACTTTGGTGTAGTAAGTTTCTATACTTTTCAGTTTACTCATCTGTAAATAACTGGTGTTAAAGTTCCCTTTCAGCTGAAAATTGAAATAATCTTGTGATTTCTAAGATAACTTTAAGTTCTGACCCTGGGTAAGCCACTTAGCCTCAGTTTCCTCAATTGTAAAAATGGGACTAATAATAACTTTCTTAGAGGACTGTTATGAGTATCAAATGAGATAATTTCATAAAGTACTTAGCAGAAAGCCTGACATATAGTAGGTAACTAGTAAAGCTTGTCTAAGGTAATTAGATAGCACAATGAATAGCGTGCTTGAAATCAAATCTAATCTCAGATTCTTACTACTTTTGTGACCCTAACCAAGTCATTTAATCCTATTTGCCTCAGTTTCCCCATCTGTAAAATGAGTTGGAGAAGGAAATAGCAAAACACTCTAGCATCTTTGTCATGAAAACCCCCCAAAATGGGGATCCAAATGAAAAATGCTTATATCCTTCCCCCTTAATATATGCTATGCATTTGTGGAGAATCAAAGAAAAGTTTGCATTTCTAAGAATGTTTTTCACTAAGTGCTAATTATTGAGTATATCTAACAGGCCATAAACAATCATAAATATAATCTTATTGGCATATCTCTGAGAGGGTACAAGTGAAGTATGTCAGGATGAGAATCACTTAGAAATAGAAGCTGTGCTACAACATATATAAAATTTTACAACAAAATCAGTCCTGTTATGGGCCAGAACTCTGAACTGGAAACAAAGGATTCTTACAAAGTACTAAGTCAATGGAGTTGATAGAGACAATAATTATCTAATTTAGGATAGTTCAGTATGATTGATTTAATCCTACAAGGAGATGTTATGGGCCAGAACTTGAAACAAAGTACTAAGTGGAATTGAGGAGACAGTGGTTAAATCTAGTTTAGCATTGATTTAATCCTACAACAAATAATGGTTTCCTAGTGATATAATGATTGGTTTGTATTCAATGTGGGGCACATTAGCTAGAAGCTCTCAGGGCCACAGAGGACAAGTCCACTAGAAACTCATGAAGGCTGAGACAGATTCATTCCATCATCCACCTTTGTGGTGGCTGGAGCACAAACCTTTGAATTTGGAGAGATTCAGAAGACAGAGAAGGCAGGTGGGAGCTCAAGCTCTCCGAACCAAAGAGAGAGATAGGCCTCCAGAAAACTAGCTGTGCCCCAAGTGAAGGAGATAGGATTTTGAAGAAGACAATAAAGGATGTGGACTTTAACCCTGGTTGTACTTGCAGTGATTACTGAACTGAAACAAAGGCTGACCCCAGAGACCCCAAGAAAACCTCAACAGAGAACATTACAATTTAGAGAGAACATTTACACAGCCCTTCAAATATCAATATCACACTCCTCACACTATTTTTTGTAAGCCTGAAAGTGTCATATAATTGTGAGTCATTATGATCATCATCTTTATTGCTATTGTCACTTTCCTTCTATGGATGTCAAAGCATTTACCAAGATTTTCTAGTCTCAAGTGGGAAGTTAATACTGCATTTTTTTTTAATAAATGAATAATCTCTGAAGTATAGAAATTCCTATATTTCAGCAAACCATTTGTGTTTTGGGAATGAAATTACAAGATAAAATGTACATTGTTATCTTTATAGAATTTTGTTAGACTTTGGTTAGAGAATTGGAGCTAGAAGAAAAAAATACATATATATAAATACATATATATAGTTTTGTTTTGTTTTGTTGCAGCAATAAATCACTTAGAGTGAAAAGATCATATCATCTTCAACTTCTAACATCTTAAAAACATCTCAAACTATACCAATGCAGTCTAATTTGATTGGGTCATGATTGCCTTGATACCTTAAATCATTTGATGTCATTTGGTCTTTTGTAGAATTATACTTTCAGAAATCATTTGAGCTGAAATATCTGTTTGTGTACAGGGAGGTTGTGTTGATTTGTGCTTACTCTATAATGAGATTTGCCAAATATATTGGCATTTAATAATGGATTTTACTTTTGAGTTTCTGTTATATATTTTCTCATTCATAATTAAACACTTCACAAGTGTTTGCACAGAGAGGATTCTGGGAAGATGGCGGAGTAGATTGGAAAATTCCAAAATCTCCAGACCTTCCCCACAAACAAGACAAAATGTCACCTCAGGGCAAACATGGAAAAGGTTTAAAAAAAAAAAAACAAGCAAGAGTTGGGGGCAGAACAGTGACCCTCCTGGGATAACCAGAGAAGATCTGAAGAAAGAGACCAGGTCAGAGGTTTGGCCCCTATAAAATGTAAACGCCTCCAAGCTAGTTGTGAGACCTATAACTAGCTGAATTGGTAGGTGATCTGGCCTGAGGCTCTGGAACTTTCATTTCCTGAAGTGTGTGGAAAGTTGGGTGACTGAGCCAGGGAATACTGTGGGGGCATATGCTGCCAAATTGTGGCCCACAATTTGGAACCCACACACATTCAGTAAGGGCACAAGGAGTGCAGTAGGAGGCTGCTGGTTGTGGGCCCCAGGATGACAGAGTCTTCAGTTTCATTTCCAGGCCAGAGAGAAAAATAGAAGGAGGACCTGAGGTCAGAAGCATCATTCCCCACCCCCCACCCCCAAGAGTAGAGATGATTACACTAACAATCTGTGATATTTCATTTTTTTGTTAAGGAACTTGCCCAAGGTCACACAGCTAGAAAGTGTTAAGTATCTGAGACTAGATTTGAACTCATGTCTTTCTGATTTCAGGGTTGGTGCTCTATTTACTGCACCACCTAGCTGCTCCTGCGATATTTTTTTAAATGAGCAGACAGAAAAAAAAAAAAAAAAAAAAAGGAACCAAACATAGAAAATTTCTAGGGAAATAGAGAAGGTTGGAGTTCATCTTCAGAGGATGCTGAAATTTAAAAAGCCCCACCTGTTCCAAAGAATAACACCAAATGGTCACCTGTTCAAAAAAGAACTTATAGAATAATCCAAAAAAAACTTTAAAAAGTCAAATGAGAGAGGTTGAGGAAAAAATAGAAAAAAATAAGAACAAGTCAAGAAAAACAAAATGATTTCTGACTAGAAAAGGAGATCCAGAATCTTTTTTTCTTTTCATATGTTTATTTTTTAACAATAGTTTTTTTTTAATTTTCAAAATACATAATTTTCAACAGAGATCCAAAATCTTAAGGAAGAATATGACTCCTTGAAAACTAGAATTGGACAAGCAGACTCCACCAAAGTTATAAGAGACTAAGAAAAAAATAAAACAAAATATGAAGAACTTAAAAATAGAAGAGAATGTGAGACACATCATAAGAAAAAGAAATCATCTGGAAAACAGATCAAGAAGAGACAACATAAGAATAATTGATCTACCTGAAAGCTACAATCAATAAAAGGAATCTTGATGCAATAATACAAGAAATAATTAAAGAAAATTGCCCTGAACAGTTAGAACAAGAGGGAAAAATAGAAATAGAAAAAAAAAAAAGTCCAACAATTACCACCTGAGACCTTATGAAGAAAACGTAAAAAGCATCAGAGTCAAATTCTAAAACGTGGGGTCAAGGAAAAAATATCATGAGGAACAAGAACAAGATAATTCAAATATAGCAATGCCACAGTTAGTATCACACAAGACCTATCAGCAGCTACACAAAAAGATCATAGGTCTTGGAACAATATATAGTGAAGACCTAAAGAACTGAGATTGCAGCCAAAAATAATATGCCCAGCAAAGTTAAGCATAAGACTGAATGGAAAAAAAATGAGTATTCAATGAATTGCCAGACTTAAGAGATTTTATTGCAAAAATACCTGAATTTAATAGAAAACTGAAAAACAAGATCCAAGAGAAATATAAGGTAAACATCAAATAATAACTACAAGGGACTCAATGAGAACAAATAGTTTATGTTTTATATGTAAAAACGTAAATCATATGTCTAAGATTGTCATTAGTAATTAGGTAGTTTTATAGAAAGGCTGAGATAAAGCTGAATATGATGTGATTCTAAAAAAGCAAAATCTTTTAGGAAACACAGAGCAATTAACTGGGGAGGAGGGCTAGTAGTTCTGGAACCTTACTCTGGTTAAAGAGAGAACTACATGCACACATATGTGTAATATATACATACACAAGGCATATATATGTATGTATGTGTGTGTGTGTGTATATACATACATAAAAAAAGAATAAAGTCAAAAGTATACAAGAGAGAACAAAAAAAGACCTATAAGGAAGCAAAGAAAAGATGAACAGCTATGAACATAATGTGTAGCATTTATTTATAAGTTTTCTTGAAAAGGAAATAATTGTATGTGTATGTGTGTATGTGTATGTATTACAAACATATCTATACATTTTTAAATTCAGAAAGAAATAAGAAAGTAAGGGGATAGGAAGGGAGAGAGGATAAAGGAGAGATTTTTAGAGAAAACAACTCATAGCAGATTAGGAGTAAGAGAAAACAACATACACAGTTAGAAGGGAATAAAAGTCTTCTAAATTTGTAAAGAAATAGGGGAATAGGATAAGACAGGGGAGGTACAAAAGAATATATAGACTAATAGGATTGGGAAAAAATACATAGATTAATGGGAATGTGAGAAAGAAAAGAAAAAGAAAGGAAGGAAGGAAGGAAGGAAGGAAGGAAGGAAGGAAGGAAGGAAGGAAGGAAGGAAGGAAGGAAGAGAAGGGAAGGAAGGAAGGAAAATAGATAAGCATATATGAAAGGTTATAAAAGTCTTATAAGTTTAGATCAAAACAAGAGGGCAAGAGGAAAGAATGGATAAGGCAAGGGAGAGATTCTAGGAGGGATAAGACAAAAAATAGGAGGGCAAGGTAGTAGGTAGAAGTAAAGTAGTGAAGTCAAGAGGGATAGGAAATAAGAGATATATACAAACATAAAATAAAGATCAGAAGTAGAATTTATTATATAAAAAGCAGAGGTAATAATCATAATTTCAAACAAAGTTAAAGCTAAAATAGATTTAATCAAAAGAGAAAAACAGGGAAAGTATACTTTATATCAACCATATTAATTAATGCTGTTTAAACTATATAAAATTAGACAGTATCAGGTTGGAATATAGCTTTGGTGTAGGAAATGAAGTGTTGGTTAAGTTATAAAGGAAACTGTTATCTATCTTCAGAGAAACAGGACAAGCAAGCATAGTTTGGTCTTACATAGATGCAAATGAATGTATGTGTGTATAATTATAAATATCAATGTATATGTATGCATATGCATGCATGTCTATATGAATATGTGTTTATGTAAATACTGTGTATATGTATGTATACATATCTATATATTTGGATGCATGTGTATGTATGTGTGAACATGTAATATTTATATATAGTCTTTCTTGAAAGGGAAATGTATTGCTTTATATTTTGAATCCTCTCTTCATTCTACTGTACAAATGACAATTTTTTTCTTTTCCTGTTTTGTATTTAAGTTTAAAATAAAAAATAAAACAAATGGCACATCAAATTATCTACATCATTGATATTCTGTGCACATTGAGACTAGAAAGCAAGAACCAAGGACACCTTTTAGACTCCTGTGTAGTATAAAATAAAATGTTAGAAGGTAAAATGTCTCCCAGTTGCACATCTCACAGCTGCGAGGAGACCATTATTAGGATAAAAAAGAAAAACTTTCTCACTATCTATACTTTAGTCCTAAGGGATGAATATCTTCTTTCTACAGGTTAGTTTGTTTCCTTGCTCTTTCTCTGTTTTCTCCAGAGACTTAAATTTTATACAAACCTATGTTGCCAATTCCTGTTTGAATATAAACACAAACTCAAAATTCCTGCTGATAACATTTTCTCATGTGAAACATTCAACTCTGTGGGTCACATCTATATGTCAATAATTTTCCATTTCCTTCTTGGATGTTTTGCTCTTTGAAATATTTTTCATGGCCAGTTTTAGAAAATATATACAGTCATACTATATATAGTAAGTAATAATTATTGCTGAACTTAGGGCTTAACTTTTTTGTACATTTTGTATCAAGACCATATGTGTTAAACATCTATCTTTTAAAGAGCTCTCAAAAATCATTCTTTTCCTTGCTTGAGATTTGTGTGTCTGAGAAAGCTCTAAAGAAAAGGATAAACTCTCACTTTCAATCAACAGTGCTTTAAACTCTCTTATTAAAAGGTGACAGTGAGGTTTCTAAAATTTGGGGAAAGTAGCTGCTATTCAGATTAGTTAGTGCATGTTTTTACTGATCCTTTTTCTTATATGTATGATTCATGCTATCATCCAAAGTTACTGATTGTTGAGTCAAGTTGAATATTTGGGAAAAAGAGGGAACATTCCAGGATTTTTTCCTCTACTACTTACAAAATTATCTAGAACTTTTCTCTTGCTAAAAACATGGTTACCACCACTTCCTGGGAGAAGTAACTCTGTTTTATAGTCTGTCAAGTGAAAAGTCTTGTAAAGGTCCTAGCATTTTCAAAAATCTTAGCAAAAGATCTGGAGATATTTCAGTTGAAGTGAATAGGCAAACCAGAGAAAGTTGGAAAAAGGCCTAGAATGGACAAGCATGTACAGAAACCAAAATCATAAGTCAATGGAGAAAAGTTGAGGCTAAAATTTCAGGGTTCATAATATAGTGTTGAAATGCTCTCCTCAAAGAACTTTCAGAATGAATGGAAAGCTCACACTTTCAAATCTACTTCTGAAATGAACTTGACAAGAAGGAAGGAAGGAAGGAAGGAAGGAAGGAAGGAAGGAAGGAAGGAAGGAAGGAAGGAAGGAAGGAAGGAAGGAAGGAAGGAAGGAAGGAAGGAAGGAAGGAAGGAAGGAAGGGAGAGAGAGAGGGAAAAAAGGAAGAGAGGGAGGAAGGAAGGGATGGAAGAAGAAAGGGAGGGAGGAAAAGAGGGAGGGAGGGAGGAAAGAAGGAAGGAAAAGGAAGGGAGGCAGGGAGGGAAGGGAAGAAGAAAACTTAGAGTGACAGAGAATGTCCAAAGTATGCAAAGATGTGTCATGTAATAGAGTAATGGGGATATGAACCATAAGAGTTAATTTGGTATGACAAGAAAAATGTTGCATTTGAAGTAAGAGGACCTTGTCTCAAATCCTGGCTCCCCTCTTTGCTACTTGAGACTAGGTTATTTAGCCTTTCTAGACATCAATTTCCCTACCTTTAAAATATGAGGGTTAGATTAGATCAAGTCTCTTCAACTTTTTTCACATTTTATCTCTTTTCACATAAGACATTTTTATGTGACCCCAAGTATCTAAAAGAGGTATGTGAATCAAACATTAACTGATAATAAATCATGATTTTTGTGACTCCCCCAACCATTCAGTTATGAGACTTCATATGGGATCATAACCCACAGTTTAAGAAGCTGAGGACTAGATGATCTAAAGAGGGCTTTCCTACTATGAACTTCTGATCTTATATAGAAGTAAAGAGGGAAGGGATAGGACTATAGTTTGTGAAAAGAGTAACAATCTAAGCCAAATCATCACTCATGTTACAATATCAATAAGTTCTGGGTCCATGCAGGCATTTTTTCTTGGAAAATGAATATGTAAATTTTCCATTAGTTTTTTCACATAATGAACATTATATATGTATGCATACATATACACATGCATCCTACATACATACACAGGTATGCACATACATACATGCACAAAGGATACATGATTCAGCCAGACTAGATAACTAGGGATATTCCTGCAATTCCAATGTTCTATCAGTCTATGGCTTTACATTCCCATTTAAGTCATATACTAAATAGACAATTGGCAAACCTTTGAAAAGTACTGTTTTGATGCATGCATTTCTTCTGAGCAAAATTGCTTTTGGTTCCTGATAAAAATTTTTCCCTGAGGCTTATGTCATCTCTCTCTCTGGTTGTCAATTTGATCATATACATTTCTTTTTGGAGAGAGGTAAAGGATGGTTTCACTAGTCTGTGCTGTTTCTCTGTTTACTGATTTCATATGCCAAACAATACTACTGATGAACAGGAAAAGCATTTGTTGGAAACACCCAAGAGATTTTGTACTTCACTAAAAATAATGTTGACCCACTTTTCACATATTTATAAACTGATGTAAATACTATTCATCATTAAAGTTCAGGGGTTTGGGGGCATCAAGAATGCCAACTACAAATTAATAATGTACATTTTTAAGGAACTGACTCAGCCATTAAGAAATGCCATTTCATGGAGCTAGTTTAGGAATAATGTTTCTCCTTTGCAGAGGAGTGTAGTCTTTTTATAAAGAATGTTTGAGCCTGTTTTCGGATTTCATATATTCAAGTTCTCTGGAACCTGTTCAGAGACAGATCATCCTATTTCCCAACACCACTTTATTAGTAATTAATCTTGTTTCATAGTTCAGTCTTTCTATTTATGATTTGTTTTGAAAATATGGTTCTGGTTATGCAAGAAGCACTATATTAGTGCTTATAGAGCTTCTCCCTTGTGGGACAGGTGATGTACATTTTTGCAGCTTCTCTGATTTCTGTCTTTTATTGAATCATTTCTGGTTCCTTTCCAATTTGTTAAGTTCTTTATTTTGATTTTTTTTTAATATCAACCTCAAAGTAGTTCCAACTCTGTGCAGTCACTTTAAGAGTCACAACTATAGCTGACTGCTAGAGAGAGGTAAGGGAGAAGGAAGAAAGAAAAATTTGGAACACAAGGTTTTGCAAGACTAAATGATAAAAACTATCTTTAAGTGTATTTTGAAAATAAAAAGCTATTTTTTAAAAAAGGCACAACTATAACTTTACCATAGAAAATACTATTGGAAAATAAATGATGGGGGCATTCTTAATTCAAAGCAACTAGAATATAGAATGAAGCTGGAGAAATTATGTTTTTGCCCACCTACATTTTATAAATTGTTCAGTTTACTATTCAGGTTGTGAACCTATAATATCTCCAGAAATAAGTTGTTAGCCTTCATGCAGTCCTTTGTGCAGAAATAATGTATACCTATTTCAGCCTGCTATGTTCAAAAATAATCAATGTTCACAAGAATCAATACAGTGTAAAGGAACAAGAGCTAACTTTAAAATCAAATGGATTGGATTCAGTTCTGACTCCCACCTTTTATTAACTAAGGGGCTATAAGGAGGTCACATTATTTATATAAATTGCAGTTTCTTCATATGTAAAATGGAAATAAAAACCATTAAAATCTCATCCCTGCCATTTATTTGGACAATTTTGTTCTCTCTATTAAGACCTCAGTTTGCTCACCTGTAAAATGAAGAAGTTGGACTAGATGATCACTAAGATCCATTGAATCTTCCAACTATGATCTTGTGTGATCTTCTGTGGATGAACACATATTAACTATTTACTGTGAATTAGTTACCATGCTAGTTAGCACTGGAGAAACAAAGACAAACCTAAAATGGTTCTTGTCCATTTTCTCTTGTTGAAATGGAAAAAAGACTAAGCAGTGGTACACTGGAGCCTGCTTACAACCAGCTCACAAGAAACAAATATTAAATTTTGCTGTGTGAATACTTAAACACTTAGTAAATTGACAAATGTTACAAATTGGGGCTTGATTTGTTATTTCATTTGTCCTCTAATTTTAAGAAAATGACAGTGAATATCTTTAAAGTGCAGATTAAGCTTAAAATTGGGTCATGCTGTTTTTTTTTTTTAGAGAGATTAAATATTTACCAGCATACCCATGGTATATAATAACAAACATAGTTAAAAATGTTTTTAAAATATGTGCTCAATATGCTACTTGAGTTAAACTTTATAAAAGCTAGAGATTCCAAGAGATGTATATAAGTAAGGAGTTTATTAATCCAGACTTGAGGAAGAGTCTATATAAGGATATAAAGATTGGACATGATGAACAGGATGATTTTAGAAAAACCTGGGAAGACTTAAATGAACTGATGCTGAGTGAAATAGTCAGAATCAAGAGAACACTGTACATAGTAACAATAAGATAATGTGATAATCAACTGCGATGGACTCAGCTCTTCTCAACAATATGATGATTCAAGGCAATTCCAATAGATTTGGGATAGAAAATGTCATCTGAATCCAGAGAGAGAACTATGAAGACTAAATGTGGAACAAAGAATAATATTTTCACTTTTTGTTTGCTTGCTTTTTTCTTTCTTACTTTTTCCCCTTTTTGTCTGATTTTTTTTTGCACAAATAACAAATATAGAAATATATTTAAAAGAATTGCACATATTTAACCTATATCAGATTACTTGCTCTCTGGGGGAAGGGAAAGGTAAGGGAATAAGGAAGAAATATTTGGAACACAAAGTCTTACAAAAACAACTGTTGAAAACTGTCTGTAAATGTATTTGGAAAATAAAATACTACTGAAATTTATTTTTAAAAGATTGGTTATGAAATAGAGTTTAGGCAACAACAAGAAATTTAGTTTGACTAAAACATATGGTATATAAGAAGGAATTTGTGCAATAAACCAGGGAAACATAGGTTAGAGCCATAATGGAAATAGCTTCAAACATCAATCATGGAAGTTTATATTTTATCCTAGTGTTAATAGGGAATTACTGTTTGTTTTTGTTTTGTTTTGTTTTGTAACATGGGGGTGACAGGTTCAAACAAGTGTTTTAGAAAAATAACTTTGATAGTCATTTGAAAGATGGATGAAAATAGAAAGAAGCCTGAGGCAGAAAGAACAAATAAATCATTTCATTAATTCAAGCAGAAGTAATAAGGATGTAAGGTATTGTGATGGTTATTGAAATAAAGAAAAAGAGAGTTAGGTGAAAAATGTTATGGAGGTAGAATGGGCATGATGTACAATTGATTGACTATATGGGGTAAAAGTAAGGGAAGAATTGGGGATAACTAAGGGATTGCAAGCCAGAATTATTGAAGAATTATTGTGCCTTTAATAGAAATACAGAAATTAGAAAGAGGTAAATTTCAGTCAAAATATTGATATCTGTTTTGGATATTTTGAATTTCAGCTGCTTATGAGACATCCAGATGGAGGTGTCTAGCAAACATTTGGTGATGAAAGACTAAAAGTTTAGTAATGAGATGGTGGCAAAATGTAGAGATTTGGGAATCATGGGAATATATATGTTAATTAGCATAAAGTCATAAAGAGAAATATATAATAAGAGAATAGGTCCCAGATTAGTACACTGAGCAATGCCAAAAGCTTGAGGGTAGGATGTGGATGAAAAACCAACAAGGAAGATTAACTATGATAAAACACAATGGAAAAGAATTAGAGGGGAACAATGCCACAAAAATACTGGGAGGATAGAATATTCAGGAGGAAGGATTTTCATTACTTAAAAAGACAAAAAGAATGATGAAGATAGAAAAAAGTGATCCACATTAGCAATTTTAAAGGATTAGTAACATTAGAAAAAGCAATTTCCCTTAGTTGGATCAGAAGTCATATTACAAGGAGATGTGGTAAATTTAAAAAAAAAAAAGAGTCAGTAAGTATAAATTTAGATGGTTAGTATTATTGTGGGGAAAAAAACACTTTATATGCCAAGCATTGTGCTAAGCTCTGGAGATACAAATATAATAACAAAGACAGTCCCTACCCTCAAGGAATTTATATTCTATAGAAGTCCCAAGGAGGGACACTTTGGTATAAAATTATAAAAATCTTTATTAATTTGAAACTTTGCTGCTTTATGAAGAAATTGTCAACAGAAATACAATGAAAGAAAATACCCATAAATATAAGAAACTGTGCTAAATGCCATTTGTTAATAGTATAGCAAAAAAGTTTCTATATTTTCCCAATTCTATTCCAGCTATAATTTGGGAGCTCAGACTGCTCTTGGCTATTAGTCACTTTCTTGCTTGGAGTACATAGTAGTTTCTCTTGGCAGGTTGATTCTCTACTGGACTCAGTCAAGATCCTTTCTCAAAATGGTTATCAGACTCAACTATTGCTGCTACTGGGTCCAATTGCCTAGGTAATTTTGATAGCTCTTTTGAAGCTCATAACCTGGTACGGTCCATCTCCAGCCCTCATCAGAAAAGAATGAATCCCAACAAAGATAGAAGAAACAGAGACCATATTCATAGCCATATGGCAGCTGGGGTGAGGGGGGTGGGAAGGATAGAGAGAAATAATCTGAGGCTCTTGCCCTAAATAATGACTCATAGTAATTCTTTCTTTCAAGACCTTCAGAAAAAAGTTTCTTCTATTTAAGACTATTGAACAAAAACTCCATTCTGGCTAGGCAATCAATAAAAAGTCTTTTGGTCACAATACAGTAATCTGACAGAAAATAGACAATTACTGAGCATGTCCTGAATCAGGTCATTTCCCAAAGCAGACTCACCACGTTTACAGTTGTATATGTAAATGGTTAGATCCTCATTGGTCATTCTTCTCCTTTCCCTAACAATCAGGACACAAAAGAGTATGCTATCCATAGGAGACTTTAAAAAGAAAGGGTCTCAAGTTACATTTGTCTTACCACTTGTTACTGTAGATAAATTATACTCTATGGAGGGCCAAGTCTCTTTCTCCTGTAGTTTGAAAGACCTGAATTTAAATTCACTTAGCTGTGTGACATTGAGCAAATAACTTTTTTTTTTTTCAAGCCAGAGTAACTTGCCCAGGGTCACACAGCTAGTAAATGTTAAGTGCCTGAGGTCAAATTTGAACTCAGGTCCTCCTGACTTGAGGGACAGGGCTCTATCATTGCACCATTTAGCTGCCTACCTGAGCAAATAACTTAATTTTTGGTTGCTTTAGATTCCTGGCCTGTAAAAAGAGAATAATAATAGCACCTATCTCCCAATATTGTTGTGAAGATAAAATGAGATAGTAGTACTTCGCACATGACAATAGCTTAATAAATGCTTATTTGCTTCCTTTCTTTTTCAGGGGATCAGCACAGTCAAAATTATTTTCCTAATAATACTAAGTCATTTCAACTACTAATAAAATAAAATGTTCATAGTTTAACCAACACAAACAAACTATCTTTGGGGAATTCTCAATGATTTTTAAAAGTATAAAGGGGATCTGAGAGCAAAAGTTTTGAGAACCTTTGATCTAGGCTAATCCCTCAATTTAGTGATAGATTTATTTCTTTGTCCTTTTCCCCTGCCTTATTTCAAGAAAGTAATTGGACTTCAGGGGAGTCATGATGGATAAGAAAACCTGGAAGAAGCGATATTGTATAGACAGTGTTTTGAGGAGGTGGGAGAAGATGGAGTAAAAGAAAACCCTAGATTTAGCCTTGAGCTAGATTTCTTCTCTTCCTTTAGCTGGAAGAAGACCTTTGGGTTTCAAAGGGTTAAGAGGATTTGTTGATTTCCTAATTTCCCACTGATTCTCTAGCAGTGTTCTAGGGACAGTAACAGCTGATAACAGTATCTTCACTGGGATATCCTCACAAAGATTAATTAGTTGAGGTGAGGAAAATATATTCAAGACTCTGCAAAGTACCCTACTGAAAAGCTATACCATACCTAAGAGGGCTGAACATCTAGGAGTAGTGAATTACTTTTTTTTTTGTCACATGTGCTTTCCAAGCTTACTTTCCTCTGGATTCTTTGTATTTTAGAGGAGAAAGGGAGGGAAAGAGAGAGGAAGAAGGAGAGAAGGAAAGAGGAAGAAAGGAAGAAAAGGGGAGGGAGAGAGAGAAAGGAAAGGGGGGAGGGAGGGAGGAAGGAAAAGAGCTGGGGATATGATCTACCACGTCTAACGTGAGTTGGAAGATTCACTCTGGCATCTATATATGATCCACAATATATCACCAAATACATATTATATATATGTTACCAAAATACATTATGTTCATTGTTTATACCATGAGTTTCTGAGGATAATCAGGCTTTAGAATTGTCAGTTTTATTCAAATAAACTATGCTTATGGAAACATACAGGTGAAAGGACAAATAGATTGGCTGACTGACAAGTGAATAACTGAGACTTGCTGTGACCTGATTAATGTATCAGAGTGAAATGAGATGGGGGGTTTTATTCCTTAAACACACAAAACATAGAAGAGGATACAGGAAATGTGATGGGTGATTTCAAAGCTCTTGATCTTGGAATTTATATTATCAGACAAAATTAGAATCAATTCTGAAAGACAGAAGTGAACTAAAGGAAAACTTTAACAAAATACCTATGCATTGTGGTTTGTACTGAGGAAGCAGATTATACACCAAAATAAAAGTACACTATGTTCCCTGGGGAATTCAGCTACTTCTAGCCCCATGGATGTGATATGGGATTCCAAGCACGTTCTAAACAACTATTAAAAACATCTGAGTATTAAAGGAAATGTCTGTATTTCATTGCCCAAATGAAAGTCAATGTTCTACATTCATCTGGATAAACAATCTTGACTTATTTATCTATACAATACGTGTTAGAAGTATGTATTGAAAACACAAACATTTACCAAGTAAAATATGGACTGTTGGTTTATTTTCTTTAGTGGCTTCCTGGAAAGGAATGAAAGTTTTGTTGATTTTTTTTTTCACATGTAAGGGCACAGAAGTTTATTTCCTCTCCTGGAATGTAACCTGGAATTTCTTTTGATGTGGAAAGACACAAAGCTATTTTCAAGAAAGGAGAAAAAGGAGAGAAAATGTAGAAGCAGAAGTGACCTTATAAATGCAAAAAGATGGGCTTTTCAGTTAGCCTAATTCTGTTCCAAATTCAATCAAAACTTGAATAGAAATTCAAGTCACTGTAATTCTAAATAAAATGGGTGATGGACCATTTCTGAAACGTAATGTGATAAAAATAATAACTGGATTATGAATCAAAATGCCAGCTCAGCAACTAAATAGCAGTAATGTTTGGTAAGCCTCTCAACTTTGGGGACCTACTGCTTTCTCACCCATAAGATGAAGGAGTTTGACTAAAGAAGGACTCAAACTTTTTTGTACGTCATGGGCAGAATAGAGAAATCTATGAACCCCTTCTCAGAATGTTTCTAAATGCATAAAATTACAAAGAAAATCAATTATAGAGAAATATAGTAATCATTTTTTTAAATGTTACAGTCCCAAGTTAAGAACTACTGTACAATGATTTCCAAGATTCCTTCTAGCTCAAAATGCAATGACCTTATGATACTATAATTAAAAAAACTTCTAAGCTGCTGCCTTCTAGTCACAATATTCCTTGAGTCCCTGGAGCTCACAAGTTTGTCATATATTTAAAACTTCATTATCACAATAACTCCAGAAGGTAAATGTATCCCTAAGTACAAGTGAAAGAAAGTAAGAGGTAAAGGAGTTAACTATCATATTCAATAACACAATAGAAAACTTGAGATAATGAAAGAGAAGAGATCATAAAACATTAGTGATTAAAGAACATTAGAAGTCATCTAATTTAATCTTACTGAACAATTTTAGGAAATAATATAAAGAAAGCAAAACCAGGAGAACAATATGGATAAGGACTCTAATGCTAAAATATTCCAATTAGTCTGTGATCTCATCAGTGATCTAGGTGGTACATTGAATTGAGTACTGGCCTTGGAGTCCTGAAGATCCAAAGTCAGATCTGATTTCAGATACCTCCTAGCTGCATGACTCTGAGTAAGTCATTAAGTGACTTACAGTCTGCCTTATCTATAAAATGAACATAATATTAGCCACTACCTTCCAGAAATGTTGAGAAGATAAAAATAAGATAATATCAAGAACTCCTTGAAAAGACCATCTACAACAGATACCTCCACTTTCTTTTCTTTCAATCTCTTCTAACCCCTTAAATCTGTCTTAGCATTCCACCAAAACTACTCTCTCTCAAATTACTAATGATCTCTTAGTTGCCAAATCCAATGATCTCTTCTCAGTCCTCATTCTCCTTGACTCTCTGCAGTCTTTGACACTGCTAATTGTATCTCCTTCCCTAATCTTCTCTCTGCATTTTTTAACTATCTTACTGCATTTTCTTAGTTTAAAAAAACTGCATCTTCCTCTAGATCATGCCCTTTAACTATACTGTATCTCAGGTTTCTTTTCTGGACCCTTGTCTCTCCTCCTTCTATATTACTTCACTTGGTGATCTTATCCACTTCCATAGATTAATTATTGTCTTTATGTTGATGATTCTCAAATATACCTTTCCTGCCCATACTGATAGCATTTCCAACTGCCTATTAGACATCTTGAACCAGACATCCAATAGACATATTAAACTCAATATAGCTGAAACAAAACTGAATATCTTCCCCCCCATCCTCCCCAATGCTCTCCTACCATCACTACCTTTTCTATAACTGGAGAAGATAAGACTATTTATTCTTCAAGTCCCTCAAATCTCAACCTAGGAATAATTCTGTATTCTTCACTATCTCTCAGTCCCTATATCCAAACCAGTGCCAAGGCTTGTAGACCTCACCTTGGTAATATAAGTGTCCAATAAGTCCCTCCTCTCCATGATTCCAATGCAAGCCCTCATCAACTCATACCTTGATTATTACAATAGTGTGCTGGTAGATCAACCTATCTCAAGTCTCCCTTGATCTATTCAACCATTAAAGTAATTTTCTTAAAATTCAGATCTGATCATTAGATACACACATACACACACACACACACACACACACACACACACACTCTACTAAATAAACTCCAGTGACTTCTTACTATTCCAAGAGTAAATACAAAATGTTCAGTTTGAAATCCAAAGTCCTTATGACCTACTCCCTCCTAAATTTCCAGCCATTTTACCCCCTACACTCCAACATGTGCTCTTCAATACAACAACACTAACCTCCCGATTGTTCCACAAACAAGAAACTTCATCTCTTAGTTAAAACATTTTCTCTGGCTATTTTCCATGTTTAGAATTCTTTCCCTCTTCTATTCTAGCTACTGACCTCCCTAACTTCCTTTAAGTTCCAACTAAAAACCTACCTTCTACATGTTTTTCCTCATCCCTCAAAATTCTAGTCCTTTCCCTCTTTTAATTATTTCCTATTAATCCTATATATAGCTCATGTTACATATATGCTTTTGTACATAGTCTCTCCCATTCGATTGTAAGGTCTCTGAGGGTGAGGATTGTCTTTTGCCTCTTTTGATCAATGTCTGGAACATATTAGATGCTTAATAAATGTTTTTTAACTGAATTTTTAAAAACTATTAAGTGTTAGATCTCATTATAATCATCATCATTACCATTTTCATTAATATTAGTAGTATTATTATGATCATTATTTTCCCTCCAATGCTGTAGGCTCCATTTCACCTATGTATGCCCATTCAATGTGATCTTTGTCCATCTCCTTCCATAAGTTCACCACAGGGAATTCACCTGGATATTGGATATTGGGTGTGTTCTTTTAGCTCTATTGTCATCACAAGGGTATCATTGGAACATATGACTCCCTGAAGTTATCCTTCACCATTGCAAGATAAGTTCATCTTCTTTTCAAATATATATTTCCTTGATGACATCCTTGCACCATTTCTTCTATGCAATTCCTTATTTTTACATTCACCATGAATATCTCCATTATTTTGGGGTTATCTTCAAGTATAATCACTTGGAAATTGTAATGATCTCTGACCCACGGCCATATAAGAATTTTCACTTTTAAAAAGGGAGAGAGAGGGGCCTTATTTCAGGAAAAGATTTGGAGTTCATTAAAAAAAAAAAAAAAACCCTGCAATTTACCAAAAGCTATCCAGCCTTTTCTCTTCCTCCTGTTCAATTATGGTCTTAGTTCATGGTCCATTTACAGTGTCTACTGAAGATATATGTACTAATCAATATGCTTATAATAGGTTATTTGTTCAATTACTTATCATGGTCTGGAAAACAGATACTTTACTTTTTTAGGTTTTTCTCTATAAATGGCTAGATTATACTCTTTAGAGAGAGACAATGGTTCTCTTTTTAAGACACTTTCAAAAGCTTGATACAAATCAGCACAATGTTATTTGCAAACAGGAGCATCCTAGAGGACTTCACAAACTTGTTAGAAATCCCTCTGTGACTGTGGGTCTGGGCAGAATCTCATCCATGACAGCAGAAACTACGTGAGTTCCATAGTGAACATGAAAACATCTCTAAGAGGGAACATAACTAAACACAATAGTCAAAACTGGTTCCTGAGAACAAAAGGTTAAATATGCTTCCTTATTTTTAGTAGAAGGGTAGGAGATCACAAGTGTAAAATATTGTATGTGCTTATGGACAGAGTTGAAGTTTTGATTGGTTTTGTTTAAGTGTTTATCTTTGTTAAAAGTAAAGATTTAGGGAGAGAGGCTATAATGGGAAATGACTGGTTTAAACAACAGAAGGCATTGTTAATGTTTTTAAAATAATAACCTAACTTTAGTTTACAATAGAGATAATATGACATATCAACCAACAAACATTCAAGCACTTAGGTTCTAGGGATACTTAAACAAAAAAATGAAACAATATCCATTCTCTTACATTCTGTTGATTGAGACAGTGTGTACATGTATAATTAGGCACAGAATTAATATAAACTGAATATGTAAATCCAAGGATACTAGGGTAGAAGGGTAGTAAACAGTTGGAGAAAACAATTGTATTTTTAATAAATGAACATGTAAAATTGGATACTTGCAGGTCAATATTTGGGGTGAGTCTTCAAGTTAAAAAAAAAAAAACTCTTCTTCTAGAAGATTATTCCTGAGTTGAATCTTGGGGGAAGTGACGAATGCTGGTAGGTGAAAAAGTAGCTCATCCCAGGTATGAGAACAACCAAAGCCAACCCAAAAGTAGGAAATGGCAATCAAATGTGATCTGAGGAGCAGAAAAATCCTTTTAATTAATAATATTTTATTAGATAGGATGCTGGAGTTGAAATCAGTAGGACCTGGGATCAAATTGCATCTCAGATGTGTATTCGCTGTGTTGTATATTATGTTGCTCATCCTTCATTCTCAAAGTGGATCAATGATATCTCAAGAGTCAAATTATACTCTTGATTTGAACTTGGATTAAATTGAGCAGAGCTAAGCAAAGTCATCAGCCTTATTCTCTCTTCCAGAATCAACAAAGTCCAAAATTCAAGTGACAGGCAATGGCCTAGTATGAATGTCAATGTGAATGTTATTTGGATTTTTTTCTGGAGAGTTGAAAGGAAGAAACAGAAAGCTTCAATAGAGAGAAATAGCTATTGACTCCCTGAAGAAGAAAAAAAAAAACACTAGACAAGCAGGCAAGAGGTCCATAATGGAGAAAGTAAGGACAGACTTTGCCTCCTTCATTATTGTGTCCAATTTATTATCTGTGTGGCCACATACAAGTCATTTCATTATTCTGAGATTCAAACATGTCTCTTATAGACAGGTTACATTTGCCTGAGAAATGACAGCTTCTTAATGTATCTTCGTATCTATTTACAAATATGGAAAATGAAGCCTAGAAATATGTGACTTGTCCCTTAGTATATGTCTAACAAGTGGCAGAATTTAGAATTAAAATCAGGTCTCCCAAGTCAAATACTTTCACTACCTCAAACACTAATCTTCCACATAAGCTGCCACAGCCTCCATTGTAGTACTTTTTTATGTGCCTAAACCCCTGACATTCATGAAGTTTAAGCACAGGAAGGAAAAGATTCAATGCTTTGATTATTTAAGCTTATTTTATGCAAGGACAATGCAGGCCAGTTCTATAGTCTGCAGCATCTGAGATCTTGGAGGTAAAGCCTGGGAATTGTGAGGCTGCCAATGGAGGGAATGGGGCCCCAAGCAGCCACATGTGGTGTTTGTATTTAAAGTCAGACAGCATTCTGGGATGTTTCAAGTGGCTGAATCCTCCTGTGAAGTTCATGTTTTACTTATTCCAGAGAACTGTGACTAAGGGAGAACGATGTATGGAGGGAGAAAGACAAGGGGGAGTAAAATCCTGCCTGCACTTTTGCAAGTAAATGAGCCATGTCCACCTAAGGATGTCATCACCAAACAGGTCAGATTCACTTAATGACTTTCCCATTAGCCATTAAACTGCAAGCTGGGTCTCTGGACAGTAGGAACATCTGCTGGAAAGCAACCAAGAGAAGAAGATTTATCATATTCTTGTTTTGAAAATTATCTGGCAAAGCTCCTAGAGTTGTCATTAGTTATCTACAGAAGACATAGCTTTTTTTCTTTTACTTTTTATTTTGTTCTTGGATGAAAAAAGTTAGTGGGGTTGGAGATGAACCACCAGGACACAGCAGTAAGGCAGGGCAAATATGTAGCCCATCTTTAAAATTCCTCTCTCTTATGTGAAGATGTGAGAATGTGTTTCTTTCAATAATTGCCAAAAAAAAAAATTAAGTTCATTAGCAAGAAAAAGAGGGTGCGGTTGGAGAGAAGCCCTAGAGAAAGAGAAATAAGGCAGGGCATCTATAAAATTCCTTGCTCTTAAGTAAGAAAATTTCTCTCAATAATAACTGAAAAAATCCAATGAATTAGGGTGTTGAAATATGCATGATTTTAAGTGAGAGATTCTTCCTGAAGAATTCTCCAGAGAAACCTAAAACATAGTACAATGAAAAGAGTGCTGGATTTGGCATCAGAAACCACTCATCCAAACCCAGGATCTGCTGCTTTTACTGTGTGTGACCCTGGGCAGTTATTTAACCTCCTTGTCTTATTTCCCCATCTGTAAAATGAATGGACTGGATTAGATAGCCTCTAATATCTTTTCCCATCTTAGCCCCATAAACCTACCTACCAATGTTGAGCTGTTTCAATTGTGTCCGTCTCTTCTTGATTCAATTTGGGGTTTTCTTAGCAAAAATACTAGAGTAGTTTGCCATTTTCTTCTCTAATTCATTTTATATATGTGGAAACTAAGGCAAACAGAATTACATGAATTCTGTCACTCAGGCCAAGGTCACTCAGTTACTAAGTATCTAAGGTCAGATATGAACTCAGGAACATGAGAGTCTTTCTGACTCCAAGCCTGGTATTATTTGTATTATGACACTATCTAAGTGCTCCTGCCACCACAAAGGTCAGTAGATGTAAAATTTCTACTATTATGGTATTTTATTGTAAAATTATCCCTTCTACATCACAGGGCTTAGGAACATAGCACCTTTGAGACCTGAAAAATTCCACATAAATTTTTTTGCCCTTGGTACCAGAAAATAAATCTGAATTGATTAATTAATTACTGTTATTCATTCTCAAAGAGGACCAAAATAAAACCACTACGTTAGAGACAAATTACAGTGTGCCCAGCTGTAGTTGATCAGACCAATCCAACCTCAGGATGCTCTGCCACAGGTCAGATACAAATACTTCCTATGAATATTTAGGATGACTTCTCTAACTCTGAGCTATCTCACCTTTCTTCTGTATCAATTCAATTCTGCTTTGCTCATATAGCACAGCACCTTCTCTGAGCAGTCCTGTACCATTGTCTCCCATGTCATACAATCAATTCTAAAGCATTCTATGGTATTAAAATATAAAATATATTGATATTATGACTCTATCCATATATTGGGTGCATTTCTGAATTTCTAAACTTTTTTCTATGTTTTTTGCTGGCCTTCATGTGTCATCTGCAACTTACACAAAATTTCCAAGAAATTCCCATTTGATTTCTTAAGCCTTTCCACGATATATCAAAGTCATGAAGAAGAAAATTGGAATGCAGAAGAGATCATTGTATATGTTGGTACTCCTTCAAGCATTCTTAAATCTCAGTTCCTCCCCTAACCATCTTATCCATTCTACCTCATTCACATACAGAGATGGTCATGCTCTTAATCTTGCCATCACGCATGAGTACTCTACTTTCATATCCATGAATGCTGAAATTCCTTTATGTGATCATAATCTTTTATCATGATATCTTTCCTTATGCCCAGAGTCATACGGGTAGCAAGTATCTGAAGGTATATCTGAACTTGAATCTTCCTGACTCCAAGCCCAAAACTCTATCCCATGCAGATCTCCTTTGTGAAGGAAAAGGAATGTATTGTTTCTTCAGCAAACAGCAAAGAAGAAGCCTTCTGAATTAAGAGTAAACTGAATTGACTTTTCCATAAAGACCTTGAAGTTAACTCATTAGGTTCACCTGAGATGAGGCAAGCCCTTTACAAATTCAATCTTCAAAGAAACTTTCAAAGACTAATCTAATTCTACATTATTATTCCAAATGTAGACAAGAAATGGGGAAGAGGGGATTGAGTTTGTGATTTTTATGTCTCTGTGGAAAGTCAAGGAGCAATACAGGGTTATGAATTCATCACTAGAGGCAATGCTTCTTGGCAGGATCATAGAATATGAGATGAATGGGACAGTTGAGATCAATTCATCAAAGCTCTCATTTTGCAAATGAGCAAATCGGGGTTCAGAGAAGAGATGTAATTTCCCTGAGGTCACATAGCAAAGCTTGGTGACAAAGGTAAAACTATAACCTCCTTCACTCCTACTCCAATCTTCCTACTACATTGTGACCATTAACAGGATCATCCTAAACCCAGAGGGAATAAGGAGTTATGCTTGACTGGCCTGAAGACCCAGACTTATGAGCTGCACAGTTAGTGCAGGTCAAGAGGGAAAAGAGAAAATATCTGTTCAGCAGTCCCTCTGGAGAGTATAATTGGCAATGGGTTATCATTTTGTACTTTTAACGCATGCTTGTGAGTTGATTATTTTGGTTTGTTTGTGCATGTGTATGTGTACCGGAAAAAGCAGCGTTCCTATACCTGATAACTGCTTTATACATTTCCAGAAGAGATCCTGTTAATCCTTTTTAGAGAAGATGGTAGGCAAGAACCAAAATGAAGCTTCATTTAAAATATTTTCTCTGTAACTAGAGGCAGCTGGGTAAAGTCAGGAAGACCCAAGTTAAAATTCAACATCAGACACGCTATCTGTGTGACCCTGAGAAGTCACTTAAGTTAAATCTCTTTCTTCACAGTTTCCTCCATCTAAAATGAACATAATAATAATCCCAGGGCAGCAATTTGATTTCAGGAAAGCCTGGAGGGATTTACATGAACTGATGCTAAATGAAGGGAGTAGAACCAGGAGATCAGCATACACAGTAACAAGATTATGTGATGATCAATTGATGGACTTGACTCTTTTCAACAATGAGGTGATTCAGGACAGTTCTAATAGACTTGTGATGGAGAGAGCCATCTGCATCCAGAAAGGACTATATAAATTGAATGTGGATCACAACATAGTTTTTTTCGCATTTTTTTGTTGTTGTTGTTGCTGTTTGCTTGCTTGCTTTTTGTTTTCATTCTCATTTTTCCCCTTTTTGATCTGATCTTTCTTGCGCAGCATGATAAATGTGGAAATATATATAGAAGGGAAAAAAAGGTTATTTACAAAATGTTTTGCAAATCTTAAAGCATTAAATAAATGCTAGTTACTAGGAGTTGTTATGCACTCTGGAATGAAATCAAAGAGTGCAAGGAGAGTCTGGCTCCACTCCTTCAAGAGTCAATCCTTCCCAAAACTAAACCTAGGTCATTTGAGTCCACAAGAAGGGCTCCTAGAGGGAAGGATATTAAATGTGCATAAAAGAGTTCTCATAATGGAGCTGAAGCATTGATTAATTCCCAAATGTTTAATCCTATTTTGTATTGCCCAGATCTCAACTGAATTTACTCTGCTTCTCTGGAGCCAGCTTTTTTAACCTATTAATGAATGAGTTTGGACTGGTATGTGGGATATCCCATGTTTTTATAGGAATCTAAATGAGAAAACAAGGGAGCTTTATAATATGATAGGGCTCCCTCAACAAAAAATAACTGGATTTCATATCTACTACCCTATGCTTTGGCAAAGATTTATTTAAAAATGTGGGGATTGTCCTATATGATTATAGGCCAGGAAAGCAGTATGCTATAAAAGCTAATTTTTTTTAAATTCAGGTCTTCTGCTCCTCCAGCTCTTCTGTTGTGTGTAAAGTGAAGGAGTGAAGCATCCTCCACTGTCACTGATAAATGGTTTACCTCCTCAACCATCTCTGCCAGAGCCCTTGCCACTACCATCTCTACCACCCATCCCTTCCAGTGGGCCTGCACACCCAGGCTCTCCTGGACCTCCTCAGATGCCTTCTACTGCATTTAGAGTACATCCCCAGCTCCTGGGGTTCATCCTCTGGCTCCTGGAATATACCCTCCAGCTCCCGAGGTTCACCCCCAAGGCTTGGAGTATACCCTCCTGCTCCCAAGTACATCCCCCAACTCCTAGGGTGCATCCCCCAGATTCTGGAGTATATTCTCAAACACCTTGGGTTCCTCCTCAGGTTCCTGGAGTATATCCACAAACACCTGGGGTTCATCCCCAAGCTCCTACAGTTCATCTCCAAGCCCTGGGTTCACTGCCAGGCTCCTGGAGTCCATCCCTAAGTTCTAGAGGTTCATTCTCAAGCTCAAAGGACTCACCTCCAAGCCCCAGGTATATATCTTCAATCCAAAAGAATATCCCCTAACTATACTCCCAGTGTTGAGGTCCCCTCTTTCCTCAGAAGGACCTGAGAATATCCCTCCTCCTCCACCACCAATTGAAAAGCTTTTCATTCTCTCCCACCAAGTTGGTTTTTATTTACAATTCGTCATTTCCCCAAAGACAAGTTTTGATGTTTTTTGTATAGGGGTTTGAACTCTGTCGTTAAAGTTAATTAAATAGATTTTCACCTTCTTTACATTGAAAAAAATGAAGAAAAAAAATTGACCTCTTTTCTTTGGTTTGAAACACAACACTCCTTTAGACTTCTCGCAATAAGAAAAGATGATATAAATCTTTTTCTAGGCTAGAAATATACTACCATTCACAACACCTATGGAAATAAAAACCTTTGCTCACCTAAAAAAGCCTAAGGCTAAATCTCAGCTACCCTGGCTAACTTTTCTGCTTCATGTTTCCTTTCTTGAATCTGGATCACAAATTGTGATGCTAAAAAATGGGCATTTTCAGAACTTGTTCATGAGGTTAGGAGATCCCAAGGAGGAAATGATTGCTCTTCCAATAACTATACCAATTTTCAGAGGAGATGGTGTGCTACTTCCAGGAGAAAAGCCATAAAGAGAATGTTGCAACTGAAAAAAAAAAGGGGGGGAAGAATAAAGGGAGATCCAGATTTACTGTCAGATCTGGGAAGGACTTCAAAGGGCATACAGTAAAACCTTATAGCCAAAATGTCATCTCCTACACCAAAAAAAAAAAAAAAAGAAAAAGAAAATATTGTATTATGTTGGACTGATACCAGTCATGCCTTAGACAGTGCAGTAAAATAGAAAGATTAACAAATCTGGAGGCAAAGGTCTCAAGGGAGCCTGGATTTGAATCCTTGCTCTAATGCTTACAACATGTGTGATCACAGGCAAGTCCCTTAAACTTTCTAGGCCTAATCTATAAAATGAAACGCCTAGACCAGAAAGCCTTTAAAGCCCCTTCTAGCTCTAAATCCAAGATTTTTTTTGCAACATAATTAAATAAGTATATAAATATATATTACATTCCACACTGATAGTCCCCCACCTCTCCAGTGAAAGGAGGGAGATTCATTTTTCCCATTTCAACAGTGCCAAAATGGCTTATTATAATTACACAGTCATCAGTTCCATTTTATTGTTGTTTTCAGTAATATTGTAGTCCCTGCAAATATTGTTTTCCAGGTTCCAGGCAGATTATTCTTAACCAATATCCTGGGTAAATGCTATCATCAATTATATACATATTATATAATTGTATATCATATGTAATATATTATGTATATGTGCAAGTTATATAATATATATCATGTATAATGTGTTATATGTGATATATATTATGTAATGATATTTATTATATATCATGTATAATGCATTATATACTTTATATTTAAATTATGTAACATACTATACTATTACAGACTATATTACATGAATAGCATATTTCATATATTATATAACATTCCATGCATATTATATACATATGTGCTATGTTCATATATATTACAGTGTTACATAAATATTATATTACATATATATTATTTTATTATATTACATGCTTATTTTATATAAAATTATAAAACTATATTATTCTAATATTTTGTAATAATCCAAATAGCAACCATTTTGCAAAGTACTTTACTCATATTACCTCATTTAATAATTCACAACAGTCCTGTAATGAGATACTATTATTATCTCCATTTTAGAGAGGAGGAAACTGAATCAGGCAAAGTAGATAAATGTTTTGCAAAGAACTGAGGCAGGATTTGGACTCTCCTAGCATCCTTATCTATTGCACCATCTAGCTGCCACTGTCTAGATACAACTGCAGTCACTGTTTCCTGCATGGATCACATGGTGGTAGAAAGACCAAGTTTTAGATTTTGTTTGGGTGCTGCTCCTTCATAATGATCCCAGGGGAGTGTGATCTCTCCCAGCTGTTCATCATTACTCAGATAAGCCTGAGAAGCTTCCCAATTAACCTTAATGGGTAATAAAGTCAATCAGTGCATGAAAATGGGAATTTCTCATTTACAGAAATTATATTTGGCTTGAACTCTTCATAATTACCGTCTGCAAAGGTGAAGCCCAGGAAGTAAACATGGTAGGAGTCTCTCCTCCCCTCAAATTTAAACTTTCTAATGAGGAGAAAGAACTAGGAATATTATTTTCAGGTAGAAGCAACAATATATGATGGATATCTACCACCAGGCAAGCTCCAGAAATCTGCTGGGAAAAAATAATAATTTGCTTGAAGATTCAAGCACCCATGGTGAAAGACCTAGAGGAGGAGGGGAGCTGGATAGGACAGCAATTTGTCATGTATTGGAATAATCCTGATAAGGAATTAATTTGGCATATTCATTCCTCCTTTGTTCAGTATGGGGGAGGGAAAATTGTTATTTTTGTACATTTCTATTTGATTTTCCTTGGTCTTTCTGCTACAGAATGAATTACCTCCAATTTATCCACCGGCCGGCACAAAATTAACATATGACATTATCACTGCTACCAGATAAAATGTCTGGACTGACCAAGGGGATTTGAAAAAAATAATAGTTTACATTTGTAACAGGACCCAGAGGCCAAAGACTACTATTCCCTCCTAAAAAAAAAATCATTGCCTTCTAAGGATTCAGCTTGCCAGTGTTTGTATGAGTAGGAGAAGCAGATCCTAAGGGTTATTAGACATTATAAAAGATTTTTCTTCTACACAGCTCACATTACTCTCATACCTTACCTCTTATTTTTTTAAATTTCTTTTTATTATGAATTTAAATTTGAATGTTCAATATACAAAGAAGAATACAAATGTGGAATAGATCAATGTCCCAGTAATATTAATGTAGTATTAAGCTTTGAAAAACTTTTAAAATAATATAAAATATTATATAATCTTTAATAAAACTATATTAGATTATTAAATAATAAAACTATAATATATAATCTTTAATAAAACTATAATATTGGATTATTAAATAATAAAATTATAATATATGACATAAGATTAGATTTAATAAAAATAATATTAGATTAATATGTGCTGTTATATTTAATAACAATGTTAATATAATAATAATTTTATGTCATTTTAAATTAATGATAGCTAGCAAAGTTTATTATACAAATTATCTCATTTGATCCTTACAATAACCCTAGGAGTTGGTGCTATTATTCCCCTCATTTTATAGGTCTACTCAAGTCTACAGAGTGATCTGCCAAGGGTCACACAGCTAGTAACTGTCAGTAGTAAGGTCTTCCTGACTGCAAGTTCTGTGAAACTGCTTCTGGATTTCTTTTTGTTCTCTTATTTACTTTTAATGCATTTCTTCCAGTGGTACTTGTTTCATTCTTCCTAATTTGTACCAATATCACAACACTGGTATACCATACTGGTATAGTATATGATATAGTGTCAGCTTTCCAGATCCCAACTCATTTCTTAATACAATCTCCTAAACTAGATAAGGGAAGTTTTTATTATTCCATTTTACAGATTTTGTGCCACAGAAGGATCACACAATGTAGAGGTTGTGATTTAATCCATGTCAATAAACATTTATTGTACACCACAATGTGCAAGACATTCTGCTAAATAACAAAGATACCAAGAAAAAAACTGAGTGCCATGTTGTGATTCTACTAAAAGGAAAGAGTTACAAATAATTATAATATAAATGAGGAGATGATTAAGTACATAGGAAAACCCAATCATAGTGATCTGGAAGACTCATAGTCTTCAGAAGGGAAGCCATAGTTAATGTCCTGGACCTTGAAGATGGAGAAAGATAACAATATGAGGAAAAGAAACCTATTCTAGATCTTGGTAAGTACGTGGTGCAGGAAATAGAGTGTTGGATCTGGAGTCTTTCTAACTTTCTAACTCTCTGAGTTGAAATTTGTCCTCAGACATTTACCAGCTGTGTGATCATGGGCAAATCACTTAACCCTATTTGCTTTAGTTTCCTCCTGTGTAAAATGAGCTCAAGAAGGAAACAGCAACAAACTGCTCCAGTATCTGTGTCACGTAGCCAATACAGATTGGAGGCAGTACTTAAACTTATTAAATCTTTATGAATTTATGAGTGGACAGATTACCTGTCCACTGGACCATACTGTCTCTTTTTATCTGAAAGAAAATGAGAAATTCAGTGTTCCAACAGGAAAAATATGTATGCAAGACACACTCCATCATTAACATTTCCTCCATCAATTTCTTAAGTGTAGACAATTAGCAAAATAATAAATCAAATCAAGCACTGATTTGCAATATTTACCAATTTTCAAGGTATAAATGCTCAGACTGAAAACTGAACAATCAGCTCTCATAGACTCACTCAGCTGACACCAGCACACTTGTTGGACAGGGGAGATTGTTAATAGGTAGCTTTTTCAGTTCTAATTTCCCTCCAGCCCTGAATCTACGATTCTGTGAATTAATTAGTTAGATGCTATAATCATTGTGACAAAATGTCATGGGGGAAGGAGAACGGAAGTTAAGAATGACTTCAAGGTTTCTTGTTATTCGGTCACATCCAATTGTTTGTGACTTTATTTGGGATTTTTTTTTTTGGCAAAGATATGAAAGTGGTTTGCCATTTCCTTCTCCAGCTCATTTTACAGATGAGGAAACTGAGGCAAGCAGAGTTGAGTGACTTGCTCAGGATCACAGAGCTAGTAAGTGGGGTCACATTTGGACTCAGGAAAATGAGTTTTCTTGACTCCAGAGCTAACACTCTATCCACAGTGCCACTACTTGCCCTGATCTCAGAGTTTAGAGATCAGATACCTGAAAGAGCATCTTAAATTTAACTTGCTTCAAGTTGAATTTAATCACTTTTGTCCTTTAAACTACTTTTTCATCCAACTTCTATTCTCGTGGAACATCTAAATGAAAAGAATGAGCAAGGAATTCAAATGGTGAGGCAGAAGACTGGTTCAATCTGGACATATATATTTGGTAGTCATTTGGATGGAGATGATTACTGGTGCCAAGGATATTAACAAGAAATAGAGTTTGAAGAGAAACTAGGAATCTTTTGCTCCAAATCCTTCACATTATGGATAAAGAAAACAGTGGTCATTAGAGAGTAAGGAAAAGAGGAAGAGGGAAAGCATTTATTATTCATTTATTATGTATCAAGTACAGTATTAACATTTTACAAAAATTATCTCGTATGATTCTCACAACAACCCTGAATGGTGGGTGCTATTAAGATCCCCATGAGGAAACCAAGGCAGGTAAAGAGTAAGTGATTTTCCCAGAATCACACAACTAGCAAGTGTCTGAGGCTATCAAATCTTCCTGACTCCAGCCCCAGAATTATATTCACTGTACCATGTAGCCCTGCCCAGGACTGTACACCTAGTAAGTGAATTTGAACCCGAACTTCTGAATTCAAATTCAATACTGTTCACACTGTCCCATAGTGCAGTTAAGGAGAAAAAGTAATTAATTATCTAATTAATTAACAAATGAAAGAATATCTAAGTGGCTCCAGAGAAAAATGCTTATGTTCAGTGAGTGAGGGACTCATTCATTGTAAGGAAATTCCTAAGGATACTATTTGTAGGTATGCAAGTATTCAAGAGCTGAATAGCTGCCAAAGTTCTCACAAGTGGCAGATGTAGGAAGAAGCAAAAAATGGAAGGGTGAGACACCTAAAGATAAGAAAGAGGGAATGATTGGATGGGAAGCAGAGGTCTGTTGGAAAATGTTTAACAAGAGGCTCTCCAAAGGCATAACATATTTTTATGTTTAATCTGCATTATTAACCTTTTTCCTTTTTATTTCTTTAGTCGAGAGAAAGTCAACAAATCTATAAATCAAAACCTGATTTTTAATTGAAAATGTTAACAACTGGCTCTTAAGAGCTGTACAAGCCAACTGCAGTATACCTTTGAGTGGAGCAAGGAAGCTGAAGAAGGTTGCATTTAATTTCTGCTCCTTCTAATAGGATGCCCTTCCAGTGATTCTGCTACTATGTCAGGAATATATAAATCTGTCCCTCACTAGTAGGAGATCCACATGTTTCCACCCTTTCCAGCAGTAGAAGCAGGCACTAATATTGCCTTTCAGAACTCTAATGCAACAATACTTCCCAGTCACTAAGAATTTGTAATGCCAATGAAGAGAAATAACATCTTCCAAGCATCAAGATTTGAACATTTGTCCACCAGACAAATTTTTATACCCTTTCTTCTCCCATGCTCATAATGTTCTGTTTATGAACTAGACTAGGGAACAGGGATGCATCCGTTTATAATCTCCTTCCCCTGGATTGTGGGAGGAGGGAGTTTTGAGGAAACAGATGTTAGGGGACCTCTTCCTAAATTAACCCTTCTTTGTTTACCTTGCTGTAATAACATTAGGTGAAGTTCTTTTTGCATTTCTACAATGTTTTGTGATTAAATTTTTAGTGAAAATGAAAACAGGATGATACTGAAGCTGTGAATCTGGGTGCCACCCTCAAAAATGATAAGAGAATTCAAAAGAAGAATGTCTAGAGGGAAAGTAAGAGTTGTTGTTCTATAATTTCAGTTGTATTTCACTCCTCATGAACCTCCTGGAATGGTTTGTTTCTATTTCCTTTTCCAGTTCATTTTATAAATGAGGAAACTGAGGCAAACAGGGTTGAATGACTTGCTCAATGTCACTGTCTGAAGCCAGAAAATGAATTTCTATAGGCAATTGCTAAGGTGGAATTGAAGCTCATTAAATAGAATACAGAAAAGATAGATAGACAAGATAGGTAAATAGCTTGACTGATAGACAGATAGATCTAGGAGTTTTCAATACAGAGATGACAATTTTCATATTGAAAGAGTTGAAAGCAACAAACGAGAAAGTATTAAAAATGTTTAAAAGACACAGGACATAGTCTTGGGAGATTATGAATGAATGATCAGACAAGTAGAAAAACTGAGAGAGCAGTCATTAAAACCCAAAAAAGGAGAAAATATCTAAGAGGAAAGAGTGATAAGCAGTGCTAAATGCTTCAGAAATGACAAAGGATAAGAATTAAGAAAAGACCATTATTATTTACTAAATAAGAGACTACTAGTACTGTAGGAGAGTGAATTTTCAGTTCAGTGATAAAGCCTCATTGCTAGAAGTTAAAATGAGATTGGGAAGAGTAGATAATTCTTGCAAGTAATTTGCCTAAGAAATTGGGGAGAGATATAGAACAATTAGGAGACATGGTGGCAATTAGTAGCTCAATGATGTGCTTGAAAAGAGTAAATGCAATAGTTTTGGAGACAGACCAGATTGCTTAGATCTGTGATGTGACTAAAAATAAAATAGGTAGAGTCAATGAGCAAAGACTATATACTCTAGGACAGAGATTTTTAACCTATGGTCCACAAAGCCCTTTCAGAAATTCAATGAATGTGAGTAGAGAAAAAATATATCTTTAATTCAACATAATTATTTTCCTTTGCATTACTTTTTATTTTATACATCTAAATGCCTTCTTCTGAGAAGGAATTCATAAGTTTGACTATTCCAAGAGAGATTCATGACACAAAAGTTTTGTTGTTATTTAGCCGTTTTGGTCAAGTCCAACTTTCATCATCCCATTTGAAGTTTTCTTGGCAAAGATAATGGGGTAGTTAGAGCACAGGATAAAGATAAGTCAATAGGTAAGGGAAAAGCAGACTTCAGGAAAAGTTTTTGTTCAGTACTTTATCTTTTAAGGATTATGGTGACTGATGCTTTTCAGCATACACAAAATTCTAAGTTTATAGACAAATGGAAAGTGGCCAATAAAAAGGGAGAGATGGAATAATTGATGGAACAAGGGTTCAAGAGGCAAGAGGTCATGACAAAACAAGGAATAAGGAAGAGAGCTAACTACATCAGGAGGAAAACCAGAGCATTATCTGAGAAAAATTGGAAAAGTGATCATAAGATAAGACTTAGTAAAAGAGGAAACCTGGATTCAAATCCCAACTCAGTTGTTATTTATGCCATTTTAGGCAAGTCCATTCTTTTCTCAGAGTCATTCTCTCACTAGTATAATGAAGTCAAACTAGATGATTTCTAAGCTCCCTTCTATGATTTTAAAAACATTACCTTGTGGAAGAAGGAGATTTAAAAAGAACACACTTAATAGCCTTGAATTTTTCACTACGATAAAATTTTGCTGGTTGGGAAGGCAGATGGATTGTTATGAGAGAGTTAGGAGATTGAGGAGAAATGAGGAGGTTTGAAACTGTCCCTATGGGGAATGGTTAGGGGATGATAAAGGACAAGTTTTGCCACGCAGCAATGAGGACACAGCTGACTTTAGATGACATAAATCTGTAGGAAATCTATTCAGCAGTTTCCTGACTTCCTCCAGGGTTCTCCCCTGTTCAAGAAGAAAAAGCAGATGGTCAAAGTCATCCAGGTGATTAGTAGTACAAGAACATTAAAAGTTCAAGAAACAAATCTGGGATAGAAGTAGAGCCTTAGCCCAGGTCAAAGACCTCCCAGCATATTTTTTTCAATTAGGCTAAGATGTCAAAGGGCACACAATATACATTGTTCAGAGAACTTAGATATTCTCCTGTGCTAATAACATTCTGGTCCATGTGAGTTTCTCTTGCTATAAGATTAAATATATTCTTCCTCCAGGGTTTGGGTGGGAGTATAGGGTAAAAAAAAGAATTGTGTTTACTCCTGAACACAGCTTTCAGGAAGGTAGCAGTGATGAATGATAAAACAGAGAAATGCAAAGAGGCAAAAACTGCACAAGCAATATAACCATAACCTCTTGAGTAGCAGGTATCAATCAATAAAACATATTCAACATATTCAATATCTATAGTTGTGAACACTGAGTAATACAGAGAGATATAGCTCCTACTGCTAAGGAATTTAAAATCTAGATGGAGAGTCAAAGACAGAACATACCAAAATATTCATAACAGTGCTTCAGTATATATTTATATATGTGCATGTTTGTACAGGTATATGTTGCACTGTAACAAGTATGTGCTGCAAGTTAGGCAAATGAGTGTGCATACCTTGCATGCACATCTGTATGCATGTGAGTATTCATGCCTTGTGTGCACATCTGTATTCATATGTGTATGCATGCCTCAAAATATGATAGGCAATGACTGTAGCAATCTACTGTTTGATAAACCCAAAGGCTCTAGCTTCTGGGATTAGAACTCACTATTTGACTAAAACTGCTGGGAAAATTGAAAAATAGTATGGCAGAAACTAGGCATTGAACAACATCTCAGACAAAATGGATACATGATTTAAACATAAAGGGTAATACTATAAGCAAATTAGGAGAGCAAGGAATAATTTACCTGTCAGATCTGTGGAGAAGAATTTATGACCAAATAGGAGATGGAGAACGTTATGAAATGCAAGATGAATGATTTTGATTATATTAAATTTTAAAAGTTTTACATAAATAAAGCCAATGTATTCAAGATTAGAAGGGAAGCAGAAAACTGGGAAATAATTTTTACAGCCAGTGTTTCTGGCTCATTTTCAAAACATATCGGTAATTGAGTTAAATTTATAAGAATACAAGTTCCAATTGAAAAATGGTCAAAGGATATGAACAGGCAGTTTTCAGCTGAAGAAATTAAAGCCTTCTATAATCATGTAAAAAATTTTCTAAATTGCTATTGATTAGAGAAATGAAAATTAAAACAACTTTGAAATACCACTTCACACTTAATCAGATTGGCTAATATGACAAGAAAAAGAAAAGTGATAAATGTTAGACAGGATATGGGAATGCTAATGTTTTGTTGGTGGAATTGTGAACTGATGCAACCATTCTGAGATTAGGAAGTCATGTCAAAATAATCATGTCAAAAGCCTCAGTTTTTTCTGTAAAATATGAGATAAGGTACTTAGCTGAGAGAGTTGGGAGGGGGAAAACCATGGGAGGTTTGAGGAGGGATGCAAAGATTTAGAATAGAAATAAAGAGTGGAATAGTGAGTTGATAAGCAAAGTGTAGAAAGATTGCCTGCTGGCAGTGAGGATCTAGTTGAGGCCATGTAACATATATTTATTTGTAGTGGACTCAGAACAGTTGTGTGATTTTTTTTCCCATCTTTGATCAGCAGCAATTTTGTATGAGCAAAGTCAGTGGATGGTGGAAGTGATCTATGACTGAGGCTTAGTAGGGTGATGTCCTTGGTATGATAAAGGGGCCAAGAACTTAAAAGAATAGAACAATATGGAGCTGAATACATGCACCAAGCAGTCAATGGAGAAGAGAAGAGAGAATGGCCAGTTCAGAGGTGATGACCTGGAATAAAACTAAATATTTAAGGGACTAAAGGCCATAGTATAAACAAAGAACAGACTTTGGTATGAAAAAGGCAGAAGGAGAGGTAGACAACTAATAGATTATGGTCAATTAAGGGGATTTCAGAGTACTTGAACATGCAGGTGATACATTTATGAGTGATAGGAAGAAAAAAGATATGAATTTTTATGTTCCACTAAAGTGAGATAGAGGAATAGGTCATAAGAAAGAATTAGGCTCAAAAGTTAAAGGTCAGGGTATTTGAGAAGGTGTTAATATGTATGAAAAAGTCCCCTAATATGAGAACAGGATTTGGGGAGGAGAAAAAGATTATGAACCAGGTAGTGAATTCCTTGAGAAAGGAAGGGAAGTCTGTAGAGAATAGCTACCAGGATTTTGATAGAGACAGAGACAGAGACAGAGAGAAGGAAGAGGAGGAAGAAGAGGAAAAAAGAGGAAGGGAGGGAGGGAGATAGAGGTAAGGGAGGGACCTGGAAGTAGTAATAGAGATCAAAGTATATTCCAACTCTTCTTCTTTGATCAGAGAATGGAGGGGAATGAATGAGAATAAAATTAGTACTGGAAAGAGTGGCCAGAGAGGCTCCATCACATTGATTGTTCAAAAATAGAAAGAATGGGACACTTAAGAAGAAAATTTAATCCCAAAAAGATCTGAGGTAAAGGCAAGTTTATTGTCTATGGAAAATGTATTGCAGAGGGTATAGTTTAAAAGTTGGGCAGAATGAGGTTTTAGAATAGGAAGGTTATGAGAATAATGAATCAGGTCAAAGTGGCAGGGTTTGGATGGTGACCTATTGGGGTCAGAATCACTGGAATATGTAAGGTGTGGTCAGGTGTGAATATGTTAAGCATTAAACCACTTCTCCCAGAAGAGGCTGAAGATCAATTGGAAGACACATACAAGTCATGGGTTATAAGAAAGGACCCATTTCTCTCCTCCTCTTCCCTCTGAAGGCTAGAACTAGGCAAGAGATGACCCAGAAGGTGGAATCTGAACCTCCTCTATAAGAAATTGAAGTTCTGTTTCTTGCTGACTTTCCTCTTTCTCAGCACTATTGCACTGTGAGATGACATATGGTTAGATGAAAGTCTGAGCCTGTTCAAAATTAATATGATATAGAAACAAAAGATGCCCATAAATCTAACAAAAAAATAAAAAATAAAACCCAGATGGAGATAAGATGTAAATATGCTAAAAGTTAAATAATAATACAAGCCATCCTCCAATTGATAAATGGTCAAAGGATATGAATAGACAATTATCAGATGAAGAAATTAAAGCCATTTCTAGTCATATGAAAAAATGTTCACTATTGATTAGAGAAATGCAAACTAAGACAATTTTGAGGACCACCACACACCTCTCAGATTGGCTAAGATGACAGGAAAAAAATAATAATGATGAATGTTGGAGAGGATATGGGAAAACTGGGACACTGCTACATTGTTGGTGGAGTTGTGAACTGATCCAACCATTCTGTAGAACAATTTGGAACTATGCCCAAAGGGCTATCAAACTATTCATTCTTCTTGATACAGAAGTGTCTCTATTGGATCTGTGACCCAAAGGGATCGTATAAAAGTGAAAATGACCCAAATGAACAAAAATGTTTGTGGCAGTCCTTTTTGTAGTAGCAAGAAATTGGAAACTGAGTGGATGTCCATCAGTTGGAGAATGGCGAAATAAACTATAGTATATGAATGTTATGGAATATTATTATTCTATAAGAAATGATTAGCAGGATGATTTCAGAAAAGCCTGAATGTTGAAATGATGAATGTTGAAAAACTATCTTAGCATGTTTTTGAAAATAAGCCATTATTTAAAATAATAATAAAAGTTAAATAATAAAATAATTTGTTATTATTATTTATCCATTTTAGTCATGTCTGACTCTTTGTGATCCCATTTGGAGTTTTCCTGGCAAAGATACAGAGTGGTTTGCCTTCTACAACTCATTTTACAAATAAGGAAAATGAGGCAAACAGGGTTAAGTGACTCGCCTAGAGTCATAGAGTTAGTAAGTGTCTTAGACTGGATTTGAACTCATGAAGATGAGACTTCCTGATTCTAAACCCAGTATTTTATCTACTTCATCACTTAGCACAATAGTAGAGGCGATAACAACAGAAAGTACAAAATGATTTGTAAAATGAATGATGCAGAATGATATGTCAGAAGTTCATGATTTTTCTGTCTCCATTGTTTTGAATTTTTCCCCCATCAGCCTGAAAACATGCTCAAGTCCTTCCAGTTATAAAGGAAACTTCTCATTCCCTTTGATTCTATCACTTTCCATGCTACTCCAAACTTCTTGAAAATCTAATCTATATTATGCTTTCAAACACTTTACAAATTCATTTCTCAACCACTTATAATCCATCTACACCATTATACTGAAATTACTCACAGACAACCGTGATTGCCTTATCACCAAATCCAATGATTTTTATCTCAATTCTCAGTCTTCTTGACTTCCCTGTAGTGTTTGACACTGTTGATTTTCCTCATGCACATCCTACCTTCCCTCTTACACTCTCAGGACATTCTGAATTTTCTTACTTCATGCATTATATCTCCCTCTCTGAATCCCCTTTATCTTTCCTGATTCTTATGGTGTATATCCCCCAAAGTTCTGTCCTCAGCTCTATTTTATTTTTTTCTACTTTAACAATCCCATTCATACTTATGGCTTTCCAAATAACTTCTTAATGCAAATTTCTTGCAAACTTATATTCCCCATGCTAACTTCCCTTAAGATTCCAAAATTACATATCAGGTTGTTTAAAGCAGAGATATCAAACACACATTTGTGGCTCACATAGTTAAACAATTAGCCAGTCTGATACCAGGCTCATATATCTAGGGCTAGAAGGAACCTCAGAACCTATCTAGTCCATCTTTCTCATTTTACAAGGACAGACACTGAATCCCAGGATAATAAAGATAGTTAGCCTGAGAGGCAGGATTTAAAGCCAGGTTCTTTGCTTCTGAAGCCAGTGCTCTTACCACTGTGACACATTGTCAATAAATGTCTCATCTTTCTCCTCTCTGATTCTATTGCCACTACACTAAGAGAGACCCTATTTAACATCCTTCCTGGCCTTTGGAAGTAGCCTTCAAACCAGTGTTTTTACTGCTAGTATTGTAATTACTGAAACCCAGTGGAGTCTACTGAATGACTATATTAGGGAGTAATTGTACCGATGGATGGAACACTTAGCTGGGGCATTTATGGTCAAGAGAGGGTAGTGATGTGGGTCAAGTGGTACAAAATTGGCCACAACCCTATTATCTTTGGATATATTTCTCTCTGGGGGGAGATGTCATTTGGGATGTTTGGGGAGAAGGGGTTGTTTTTGTTTTTTGAGAATAGCATTATCCCAAGTCAGCTATTAAGGTTTTGTAAAAGACACAGCTTCATTGTGTTGGTATCATAGGAAATCTTGTGTCTCCCTCACAGAAATCTTATATATTGCAGTTTTACTATTCAATAAGTGAGAAGGGAAAGGAAAGTCTGTTGAAGGAGAAGGAGGCTGTGATCATGACAACAAAATAATTCAAGTACAGCCAAGATTTTATTATTTAAAGGAGAATGATAGTAGAAGGTCCTGCTCTATTTTCTTCTTTTTTTTAGAATTTTTAAAATTTTGAAATAAGCCCATCCTCCTTTCCCAAAAATGCTCTCAGGATTGGAGAGCATTGTATGAATAGTAGGCTAGGAGTGCCAAGGCAATATCAGAGAAAAGTACAATCTATTCATAAAAAAAATCTATTCATGTCTCCAAGACCAAGAATGATAGAAGTTCCATTCCTACCTGAACCCATTATATTATTACCATCCATTCTTCAAGTATGATTTGATGAAGTACTTAGAGAATTGACCTTGGACTAAGATCTGAGTTCAGATCCTATCTCACATACTTACTAGTTGTATGACCCTAGACAAGTCACTTAGCTAGATGTGTAGTGAATAGTACCCAGGACCTGAGTCAAGAAGACTTAAATTTAAATTCAGCCTCAGATAGTTACTAACTGTATGACTTTTGGAAAATTTGAATAGACAATTATCAGATGAAGAAATTAAAGCCATTTCTAGTCATATGAAAAAATGTTCACTCATATTATATTAATATACTGTAATACTATAATAAATAGCACCTATCTCTCAGGGTTTCTGTGAGGAGCAAATGAGATAATAATTATAAAATGTTTAGTACATAGCAAGTACTATGCAAATATTAATATTATCTGAGAGAAATGATTATTAATAATCATTGATTTAGAAAGATTCAGATTTTTCCTCTTTTATCCTCATTTTAAGACCTCAATATTTGAAGGTTGAGCTAACCTTCTCTTCTACCTAGATCCCACCCAACAAGGGAAGCCATTATCCTCTACTCACATTTGGATAAGGATAAAGTCTTTGAATGAAATGCCCAAGGCTGGAAGTAACTTAAATGTAAAATGATATAATCATAGTACATTTCCAGCCTCCCATGATAATAGTCATTCTCTCATTAATTGTTAACCAGAATTGATTACCACCCCCAGGAATACCTCCCTTCCAATGAGCATCTAAGCCATGAGCCCACCATAATGATTCTCTCTTATCTAAGAAAGAGATATTTAAATGGCTACCTTTTATTAATAAGCATTAATAAAAATTATTAAATTACTCTAAAACTATCTTTCTCAAACTTTTAAAATATCACCTGTCTCTAGGCTTCAGTTTAGACTACAAAGTAACATTTGGACTCAAGGAACTCTAGAGCCACTTTTTATACTAAATCTATGATCTATAGTAGCAAAAGCAGACACTGGCCTTCCTTATTCAGAGTAAATCTTTAATGCTCAATCCGGTGTTTTTGCATTAGAATGGACATAGACCACAGATCTGTGGGCCAGATACAAAACAAACATTCCCTACCCTTAATGCCATTTTGTATTCTCCTTAAATATTCCCTGTTTCCATTCTACATTCATAGGGACAGAGAATAATATCATCTCCTTCTCTATCTTCTGGCTCTCTTCAGTACCTTTTCTTCATGAGTAAAGCCTTCCAAAGATACAAAGCCTTCATCATTAGATGGGAACTAAGTATTAAATTTCATTACAGCATTACAAAGGTGAGGAGTGAAGTCAATGAGAAATAGTGGAAAGAGTATTGCTTCAGGAATATGAGTATCTGAGGGAAAATCCTACCTCTCCTCCCTACTACTTTATCATCAGGTCTCAGTATCCTCTTTCTTAAAATAATGGAGTTGAACTAAATAATCAATGAGATCCTTTCCAGCTCTAAAACTATCATCTGCAAAAGCTAATGAACTTAATTTTTTTTTTAATTTAAGCCTGTTTCCAAGGTAAGAAAAATTTTCAACAACAACAACAAACATTGAGTCCAGCTATTTCCCCCTTTTGTCAGAACCCTAAAGAGACAAAGGGAGCAAGAGACAAAGTGAAGAAGTCTTTTAAGAGAAGAGTAAGAAGGAAGATCTATCTACACGATATTTTCAGACATGGGAAGATGGCAATCAAGTACAGGTTTCACATCTCACAACAACTCCAACACCAGGGAAGGTGATTGATGAACAGTAGTTGTAAATAAACTCACAAGAGTAGTTCATTCCAACAACGATAAGACATACATGCTCTTGCTAATATAAGGCAATTCTAATTCTATACTCCTCCCCATTCAGAGATGCATATCTCCCATAAACAAAAGTTCGAAGGAATTAGGGGAAAAGTAAAGTCCCAAGTAGAGAAAAAGAAGTGTGAACATCAACAAATTTAGAGGTAAAAAGGTCTAAATTTGTTTTCAAATACAGGATGATCAGATCTCACTCACTGCCATTTGAGAAAAGGAAAAGAAAAGATATTAGATGGAAGAGAATATGTTATTAGTGGTACTAGAAAAGAACAACAGAACCATTGGAATTGAATGAACTATATCATAAGTAACAATTTTACTTTGGTCTGGACTTATTTGATTAACGGGCTACTCCCAATGAGGAAATTCCTTCTATTAATATAGAAATGCCATTTTCATAACCTATAGAGCTTGTTGTAGTTCCTGTGTATACTCTATTCCTAATTCTCTTTACTGATTTTGTATCAATTCGTATAAGATTTTCCATGCTTCTCTGAATTCTTTGCATGCATTATTATTATAGCACAATAATATTATATTATATGTATGCATCACAATTTGTTAAGCTATTTTCTTATTGGTGAATACTTCTTTTGTTTTGAGTTCTTTGCTACCATCAAAAACACTGCTTGAATACATGACCTTATACAGGATTCATATATAACATTATACATGAATCTTAAGATATACAAGTTTTATCCTTATTTCAAGGCCTCATTCTTTGAAATTTGAGCTAATCTTCCTTTCTACCCAGACCAAGTAGGTGGCAAAATGGATAAAGCAGTATGCAAGGAGTAAGAAAGACCTGATTTCAAATTCAGCTTCAGATACATACTAGCTGTGTGATACTAGACAAGCTGACTAATTATTCTCTGCTTTTTTCTTCTATTGTAAAATGGTAATAATAGTAACATCTACTTCTCAGGGTATTTGTGAGGATCAAATGGAGATTGATTATAAAATTATACAGAGTGTTTGGACTATCAAAATTTTCAAATGTTGAAAAGCAGGCTAATAGCTCCATTCGAGTCAAGTTTATAAAATACTGATGTTCATTACTTGGGTATATCAGAACCATGTGGTCCACAAATAATCCCCAGCAAATTTCAAGCACAATAATTTACTCCAAGAATGGAGCATTTAAATCACTCAAGCCACAGAGCCTTAGACATTTTTATGGGTTATAAAGGTATTTTTTTCAGATTGGAATGCAATCATTTGGGATCCATTGTTAAGAAAAGTAAGACATTTCTTATCTTTAATCTTCACAGTAACTTTTGCATGAAGTCCTTTGGATTCAGATAGAATAGATAAGGCTACTCCATATTCACATCCACTCAAAAATTTTCATGAGCTCCAAATCCTTTGTCTCTACTGTTAATAGACAAAACACATAAAGTCCTCAAAACAAGTAACATAGTTGACCAAATAATATAACAAATAGCAAAACAAATGGCATAATAAGAAAAGTAGTCATTAAATATTTTTACCATAAACTTAAGGTATACCTTTCTTCACAGCATCAAACAACAACAAAAAAGAGGAAATACACATAGAAAACATGTGTAGAGTATTTGGAAGTTTGAAGTCTATTTGAGCCTTTTTTGCCAAAGTCGTCCTGATTCATATTTTGCCACTAGGGTCAGATGACTCTGGAGAAGAAAGTAAGGCAGCTTTCCCTCACTTAAATCCAATCCACTTGCGTGTCATGGCATCCCCTTCCTGATGTCATGATCCTCTTCAAGATTGAAAGACAAATAACCTCTGTGAGTAAAAGTAGAAGTTGCCCCACTGGAAACCCAGCTCCTTTTCTTTCCTCTCCTCTCTTCTTCTCTCCTTATATAACATGGGAAAATATATAATTAAGATGGCAAATCAAGGTTGGAAACCATATGACTCATTATCTGAAGAACCAGAAGGAGTCTACTAGCATCTCCATCCATTTCTAAAAAGGTCCACTGGTTTGTTAGTCAAAGAAAGCTAGCAAGACTTGTCCCCATATATTCAAGGCATAATTATAACTACAGAACAGTTAACCTCCTATTTATACATCACTTAAACTGGTAGCCTCCAACTCTTCCAAGTAATCATGGGTTAAGGAGGCTACAGTACATGGAGAAAGAAGAGAAAATAAAAATGAGGATACAAAGAAAGAATATGTTCTTAATAGACAAATGGATAAATAGAAAAACAAAAATCAAGAAAAAAAAAAGGTTAAAGGTTCACTATGTGCCTGGTACTGTGCTAAATTTCAGGGATATGAATACAAACAGGAATGACAGTCCTTACCAGAAGTGATTTATTGTTTTTTGCCTACTTATAGTGAACAACTAGGTAACAAAGTGAATAAAGTATGAGGAATAGAGTAAGGAAGACCTGATTTTAAATTCAGCTTCAAATATATACTAGCTGCATGATACTAGACAAGCCAATTAATTATTCTTTCTTCTACTATAAAATGGTAATAATAGTAGCATCTATCTCACAGGGTATTTGTGAAGATCAAATGAGATATCTGTTAAGTGTTTAGCCCAGTGCCAAGCACAGAGTAGGCACTTAATAAACACTTATTCTATTTTTTTCCTGTTTTACTAATTGTCTAGACTTAAAGAATGGAGAAAATGTTAATAATTCAGTTTGAACTTAAAATCTTTATCTTACTTTCAGAAAGCAGGTTATTAAACATTTATCAGCATATCCTTTAGTCCCTGCCCTCAAGGAACTTACACACAAATCTGGGAAGACAACACATAAAGGAGAATTAGGAAGAGAAAAGTGGAATAATTTGTCAATCAAGCAAAAGGAAGAATATTCTGAAAACAATCCAAACATGAATGAGGAAAAACATAGCTGGGCACCTTGCTAAATTGGTGGTTGGGGGGATGGAGTTACCAGTGAGGAAAAAGGGGGTGTTAGAAGATTTCTCAAGATGACAATGAAGCAATTGAAGAGGATTCTGGAAAGAGACCAGCAATGAGTGAGAAGAAACATGTTGTAAAATGGTGGTCC
Source organism: Antechinus flavipes (assembly GCF_016432865.1). Lineage (NCBI taxonomy): Eukaryota > Metazoa > Chordata > Mammalia > Dasyuromorphia > Dasyuridae > Antechinus > Antechinus flavipes. The sequence goes on along the minus strand of NC_067401.1, from coordinate 290,466,488 downwards.
CAAAGAAAAAGTTACTAGTCAGTTAGAGTAAATTTCTCTGCTATATTATCAGGTGGTCCATCATCCTGATGGTAGAATGTAAACCTCCTGAGGTCAGGGACTTTTATTTGTGTATTTCTATCTTCAGCACCTAGTTAGTATTTGGCACATACTTTGTATTCAAGAAATATTTATTGAATTGAATTGTTGAAAATGGAGATAATAGGGGTAGCTAGGTGGCACAATGGATAGAACACCAGCCCTGAAGTCAGGAGGACTTGAATTCAAATCTGGCCTCAGACACTTAATACTTCCTAGCTATGTGACCCTGAGCAAGTAACTTAATCCCAATTGCCTCAACAACAACAAAAAAGAAAAGAAAAGAAAAGAAAATGGAGATAATGTTCAAGAGGGAGGGAGAGAGAAAGGGGGAGAGAGAGAGAGAGAGAGAGAGAGAGAGAGAAAGGAAAGAAAGAAATTAAAAAGTTAGATAGAAGAGGATCAAGAGAGTGTCATTTCTCTGAAGCTCAGGAAAGAAAAAGTGTAAAGTAGGAATATTTGATCAACAAAATCAGAAACTATATTAAGATGAAAAATCTTTAATTGGTTTTGGAAATTAGGTAATCATTGTTGATTTCAGAAAGCAATTTCAGTAAAAAGGTAATGGTTGAAGTCAGATTATAATAAAACAAAGAACAAAGAAAATGGATGATGAAGAAGTGGAAGCCACAGGTTTGAACATTTTAAAGAAATTTAGCCTAGGAGGAGATAAGAGAATTGGAATGAGAGTCTGGAGGACCACAGAAATGCTTTTCAAGGAATAGAGAAACCTGTGCATATTTCTAGGTAGATAGAAAGGATATAATAGTGAGGGAGGGATAGAAGATAATAGGAGACAAAGAGGAAGACTGATGTAGTAAGGAAGACCCTGAATAAGGCAAAAGGAAATGTGAAGAAAAAAAATTAATGGATTAAAATGGAAGTAGAACCAACTATAGAACCAGACATTTAGGTCAGGAGGTCAGGACCAAATATAGAGAGTGTAAGGGAGCTAACTGTTGATATAGCTCAACCTGTATCACTAAAACTTTATTCTTTGACCTTGCTTTGCTATCCTTGATCAGAAATGAAGTTTACTATACCACCTACTCAATAAAACCAAAAAGGCAAACAGAGTACCACAGAAAAGGCAGAACAAGGTACCAACAATAAATTTTATCTACTTTACCATTTTGCCCTGGAGTTTAGAAACTATACATCTGGGGTTCCCTTGTGTATGCAGCAATTGAATAGTCATGGAGTCTACATCACTAAATACTATAATCACTTCAACACAACTGGGGATTCTTAAGCCAAGAAATGACTCTTTATGCCTTAAAAAGAACACTTAAGTTCTTCCTTTTTGGCAAGCTCTAGCTACATCATAGCCATTCCTGCTAATGACCAAAAAAAGTAAAGCTCACTCCCTGAGCATAGGAGTTGTCTAAGGTCAGCAAAGTTGTTTAAGGTCATTGGATTCCTTTGCCAATGGTGAATAGTCTAAAATGATTAAGATCTAGTTGATATAATGCAAACTAGTTACCTAGGGACTATGATTTGCAGGTCATCAGAAAGTCCTGCTCTCCAAAAAGTATTTGACTTTCCCTTCCTTTCCAAAGTACCTAAAATTCTAACAGAAATTAAATCATAGCATAGTCCTTAGAAATCTAATTCAACTCCTTCATTTTGTAAATCAGGAAACTGATACTCAGAGAGGGTAAATGATATATCTAAGTTATTGTAAAAGTGTCAGGATTCAAATTCTGGTTTTCCTCCTGCCAGAAAAGAATTTTTTTTTTACTCTACTGTATCAGACTTTCGTCTAAAACAATACCTTTAGAATTTGGAGCTCAAAAAAATTTTTATAATGTTAACATTGTTTTTACATGAAATTGGGGGTGAAAATAAAATATTAAATTAAATTTAAAAACCCATCTTTTATAAGAGAAATGCTAGGAGGAGGATGTGAATTATGTAAATTATTTTAATCCTAAACCAGACCTGAATACCTATCTGCAATCAAGTCATTGCAGTAATTAGAGTTTGGACCGAGAAGCAGGGAAAGAGACAAAGAAACTTTATTTTTATGCACTTAAAAGCACCACTCTGAGAAGGGGTTTGTAATTTTCAACAGAATGCCAAAAGCAACTTTGATGCCAAAAAAATCATGACCTTCTAGTATAAGGAAGGGGCAACTAGGTGGTGCAGAAGATAGAGCACTAGGATTCTTGAGTTCAAATATGGTCTCAGACACTAACTAGCTATGTAACACTAGGCAAGTTACTTAATTCTATTTGCCTCAGTTTCTTTTTCTATAAAATGAGCTAGAGAAGGAAATGGTAAACAAGTCCAGTATCTTTGCCAAGAAAACCTCAGTTGGGGACACAAAGAATCAGACACAATTAAAAACTAATTTAAGAATATGGGTAAAGAAAGGGCACTAGATTTGGAATTTAAGTTTGAATTCTGATTCTATCACTTATTATCTGTTTGACTTCAGATAATTCATTTACCTTTCTGGCACTATGTTTCTTCCTATGCAAAAAGAAAGAGATAGGTTAAAAGATGTTAAGTTCCCTTCCAGCTCTAAATCTACATACTATCATCCTTGATCCTATATTTTCATGGCATAACACATGAAGGAAAAGGGAAAAGCTACTAATGTTTAAAAACTTAGTTGAGGTTTTAATATAAATATTTTATTTATCTGTTTCTTTTAACTTACACTATCAATCCTGACCTTTATCCCCTGAAAAAAGTAGAGAAGAGGAGAGAGCCAAAGTGATATGAAAATATACTTTATAGATGGATAAGGTCAGGCAGAGAATATTTTTTTATTCAATACCAAAAGTGCTATGTTTTATCGGTTCAAGAAATTCAAAAGCTGTCTAAATGATGTTAATATTCCCTGCCCATCTTTTCTGTTATAACTTTGTACTGATATAACCTAATGGCAATAAGTTGTTTGAATATATTTGTCTGAAAAATTAAATTAAAAATGAATATCAAGCAGAGGATATTGGAGAAAAGCATGTTATAAGCAGACTGCAACACTGAGCCAATGAATATCTCTGAAGAAAGAGGGATAAAAAAGGTGCCATCAAAGAATTTTGTGATTCTTAGAAATATTACCTCATTCAATCCTCAACAGTCTTGTGAGGCAAGTGTTATTATTATCCCCTTTTTTACAGTTGAGAAAATTAAGGCAAAATTTTTTTAGAGATTTGTTTAAGATCACATAGTAAAGATCAAGACTCAGATTTAAATATCAGGGCTCTAGAAAGAGTCTTTCCCTAAAAACTTAGCTCATTCTACTTTGTAAGTGAAAATAATTAGTATTCACTTATTTCGGTCCTGGAAAGTGTCAATCCTTAGGTGAATTTGCCCTGACATTTTTGCCATCAATCCTCAACAGTACTTTGTTTTTTCCTTTTTTCCTTCTCTATTCTTTTCCCTTTTCCTACCTTACCTCTGTCCCAGCTCAGCTCTCAACAGTTTTCTAAATTTTACATTTTGAGAAAATAACTATTCTTAAAAGAGGCTGAGCTAAATGGGCTCATTCTGTAATCAATCAATAACATTTATTAAGTGCCTACTACATGCCAGACACTGTGATAAATGCTTGAATGGAATCATAGAGTTGAGAGTTGGAAGTGGGCTCAGGGATCAGCTAGGCCAGATTTTCCCTCTCATTTTAGATGAGGGATATTTGTTTTATTTCACAATTGAACAAACTTCAGAGAGAGTCAAAAGCAACCATATGGCTCTGGGTTGTTCTTCATCAATCAGAGGAAATGGCATTCTTCTAAAGCAAAGTCTTAATTATAATCCCTTAGTTTAGTTTAATAAATTAATATTGTGAAAATATCAGGAAAATGTTCCTGATGAAACAGGAATTCTGGGTGGAATCATTTCTGTGAAGGAAAATGCAAAAGCTAAATAGAGCTTGGAGAAAAAGTGCCTCCTTTCCCTTGTCAATAGCTCTGACCCCTATTAAACTACATTTATTCCTTATTTTGACCTAGGGTGGCTCAGGCTAGAAACTAGAGATCAAATGATTTGCTTAAGACAGCAATTTAAGTTCCTAATTCTTATATAAACTAAATATTCCCTTTCAAAGCCAAGAGCTCATCTCTGACCAGGAAATTGCTAGTCCTTAAATGACTATAACACTTCACGTTTCAAATATATGTCAGCTGTGTCGGGCAGAATCTATGCCAGATGTTTTTCTGCTGACTGTAACAAACTCCCAGAAAGTCCCCTGGCTCTGGGTATCTATGGGGTTCAAATATGAATTGGTTAAAGCTGGAAGAACACTGACACTTAAAATCAGGAGATCCAGCTTTAGGTTCAGCTCATGTCACTGAATAAGTCGTGTTATCTTGGGGAAATTGATGAATCTTGTTAGACTTCTTTATCATCTCTGAAATAAGAGAATTGTTTCTAAATGAGTAGAGAGAGTTTCTTGATATTTTTATGCATCATGGATCCCTTTGGCAGTTTGGTGAAATCTATAACAACTTCTCAGAATAATATTTTGAGAAGGTTTCATAAAAGAAAAGATCTAGTCTTATAAAGGAAAGTAGGATAGTGAAATAACATAGCCAAATTTTTCTTAAAAATAAGTTTACAGGCTTTGGATTAAGGACTTTTGGTCTAGAGGGCCCCTAAAGCCATGGTATTTCTGTGAATTGGTAAAATTGTCTGGTCTCTGCTTTGGGAATAAACAAAAATTTGGACTGCCCTGTTTCTAAAGTTACCAAGAAACCTAAGAAGAGAAATAAAATGCCTCAACCTTTGGAAGTTTAGAGAAGAGAATGTTGATCTCACTGTAGGGAGCTGGACTGTTCTAGAGAGAAGCATAAAAAACTCCCCTTGGGATATTTCGCTTTTACTTCATTTTATTTGGCATCGCTCATAAGCTGACAGTAATTTCCTGAAAATAAAGCCTTTTTTTCAGCAACAGCCAATAGTGGGGTCCATTCCACTTTCCTATATTCATGGTCAAGAAAGTTGTTCAGCTTTATGAGAAGAAAACTTTCTCCAGGGTACCATTGAAAGGATTTTTCTCCTTCCTCTGGAGCACTGAGACAAGTAATTCAAGTCTTCTGAAGGGTTCAAATTGAGGTAGCAGGCTTGGAGCAAGCCATTTAAATTCTGTTCCACCACCATCATCTAAAAATATTTATCAAATCCTATCTTAAACACTCTAACTAAATGATCTTAAATGAGTAATTTAGCCTTTCCTGCCTCAGTTTCCTCATCTACAAAATTAAAATTAAAATAACATCTTCTTGTTATTGTTATGAAAATCAAATGAAATAATTTATATAAATCATGCTTTGCAAACCTTGAAGTGCTCTCATTATATCTCTTCAGGAGTTTACTAAGTACCTACCTCACAAAAACCCTATGACCTAAGTAATATGTGTTCTTATATCCATTTTACATTTAGATAAACTGAGACTCAGATTACTGTGACTTGCCCTAAATCACACTGTTATTAAGTACTGGATCCAGAAATACTCAAATCTAGATCTCAATTTTATGCATACTACTCTCCAATGCCTACTCAAAAAAGCTAGCAATTACTTAACATTTTCTTTCAAGGCTTATAAAGGGCTTTTCTATAACAATTTTATGATTTAAGGATTTTTCTACTTAAGGATTTTTACTCCTTTTTTTTTAACAGGTAAGAAAAGTGAGGTTCAACAAATTTAGGTAACATGTCCATGACCAAATATCTTTTAGTCATATGAGAAAGAGATTCACTAAAAATATTACTATTATTGGGTACCCATATGCCTAGAAATTGCTAGTAATAGGATCTTGGATTTGAAGTTGGAAAGATCTCAGAGACCATCTACTACATATATATACATAATGTATGTATAAATATATGTTTTAATATCTATCTAATAATCTATACAATAATGTAAAAATATTAATATATAATTATAATCTATCTAATAATATCTAATATTTATAAATATATAAATGTATACATAAAATATATGTATAACTATATAAATCTTCTCATTTCAGAGATGAGAAAACTAAATTTTGGAGAGATTTAGGGCTTATCCAACCTCACACAAGTGGTAAGCATCAGAGATGATTCCAAAGGACCACTGTACCACTCTCCTTGTCTGGAGACTAGGAACAAAGGCCCTGCTTCCTTCCTTTTTCTGGACTGGTCCATGTAAACCCAAACTGAGAAATCCCTCTTCTGTTCACGGGCTATCAAGATAGGAGTAAGGAACTGATGCCTTACAGAGCCAGGGCCAAATGCCAACTCAGGGGACAATAGAGAGATTGACTTTTTCTAAGCCAAGAGACTGTTTCTCTTCCTCCACCCACTTTAAATGTGAGGGGGCAGGGGAGGGGAAGTAAGCAACTTCAATATGCTTTCTTTTTGTCCCCAGGCTTTGCTTTCTATTTGAAGAATGCTCTTTCCTCTCATTTGCAAAAAATATAGAATGTGGCTTGAGGAAATAACATTGGAAGCATTTTTATTTTAGTATTTGACAATAGGCTTTAGATTTCGACACAAGTCTGAGAAAAGGGAAAAAAGCTTGAGATATATGGGGGAGATGTATATATATACATAAATATATCAAAAAAGATACTCTATATATGTATATATGTGTGTGTATGTGTGTGTAAATAGATAGATTTATTTTTATTTCAAAGTTTACATTTTTGGCTTCCTATTTGAGAGTGAGCAGACACATCCCTTGTCTGTAGACTTTTCCTTACTTGTAGGAGTCATGTCCCAACATGGGAAAGAGTTCAATTGTCCATTTTTTTTTCAACCTTGCAAATTGAAAATAGAGATGAGGATGAAAAAGGGGGACAAGAGGAGTGTGTCATGATGGTTAGAAATCATGGTAGCAGGGATGGAGTATTCTCACTAATACTAGAGTTTTCAGCCTTTATGGGCTTTTGATTTGAGGAAGGAACAGTAGGCAATACTCCTTAGGTCTCAAATACTGGTTCTGGGCCTCTAGTGCTAGGGCTACCTTTCCATATAGAGTTAAAAGTCAGACCAGAGCAAGGTAGTTAGAAATTCTGGAATTAGGATGAACTGGATTTAAATCCTGCCTGTGGCACTTATTAGCAATGTGATTCTGGGTGAATCAACTATTTTTTCATACTTCCATTTCCATATCTGTAAAATGAGTAGATGGCCTCCTACCAGTTTTTCATGTCTGTAACCAAAAAGTGCCTGTTTCCTTCCTTTATCAGCAAGGAAATAACAAAGAATACCCCATGAAACTTGCCTTATCCCTTAAGTATCTTGAAGAAAGCAGACCCAAATGGAATTGCCCAAGAGGGCTGTATTACAAAACTTTTGATTTCAGGATGTGACATTGATTTCCATTCTCCTATACAGAAACCTAATAACTAGAGTTTTAGGTTTTAAAGAGCCATTGTCTTTTTGAGTGTATGAGATTTCTTTCAAACTTACATATGAAATCCTTGGCATTTTTATGTGTTGACTGCTCTTTCCTTCCCTGGCTTCCCAGATTGCCCTAGCTCCTTCACTGTGAAAACTTCTAAGAAATCAGACTGGGAAAGGAAGTGATTTCATTTGGGTGGAGAAGGAAAAAAAAGGATACAATTCTGAAGTTCCATGTACTGTAAGTCTACCATGGAACACACAAAGGAACAGCTGCTGAACACTCTTAATTCAGCCTGATTGAACTGCAGCATCTTTTACTGGCAGCTGTTTTGGAATGGATTAGCTCCGGGTGGAGCCTGAGAAGAGAATTGGCCAAGAGCAGCAGGGATCAAGTATTCTCACAAACACTGGAGTTTTCAGGCCTCATAGACTCTTTTTCCTTTTGATTTCAGGAAGGAACAGAAGCATTGCCCTCCTTAGGTCTCAAATACTGGTTCTGGGCATCTGGTTCTAGAGCTACCTTTCCTTAGAGAATAAAGTCAGACTAGAACAGGAGTTCCTAATCTTTTTAAATGTCATGGACCTCTGGTAGCCTGGTGAAACTGAGAGACTCCTTCTCAGAATAACATATTGAAATGCATGATCAAGGATATCATGTACATTATATTGAGATAATTATGATATTTAAAAGGCCAAATTTGCAATCCCCCTGAAATCTATCTATGAACACTTTAAGACCCCCTAAATTAAAAGAAACTATTCTGCACTTCAGCCACTGTTTCATGCTTGGGTATGGCTATAGGATGTGCCAGTTCTGAATTCTCTCAGTTTAGGAAAGTGCTCATCTATTAAATTCTCTGAAGACCCATATTTTAACCTTTCTTTCCCAAAGGTTCTGATGTGGTGGGAGAGGGGTTGGATATGCGAAGAATTCACATCAGGTGTTATTATAGTCACAAGGTACCTTTATTGATGTGAAAAGACTCATGGGCAAAATCAAACTGATTTTAACAGTGGGCTTTTTAAAGGTCAGAGAGAAAATGGTGAGAGGAAGTAAAGATAGGATATAGGGAGTTTCTGAAGAGTTAGAGAGGGTATTAGTTAAGAAAAAACTCACTTCATATTATGTGTACATCAACAATTTCATGATAGGGCAGGAGGAAGAAAGCTATGGTAATACAGGATAATGAAGTTGCTTTTGTCATAAAAGCTGTTTGTAGAGTGAGAATGTGCCTACTGTGCCTGTTCATGGAAGAGGCATCCCTTATCTGATGTGATGAATTAGTCACCCCTTAGTCATGCTTTCAAGAGAATACTAGGAATTTGGCCCATCTTTATGTATGATAAAGTGGATAACCAATGGAAGTAGGATGGACTTGATCAAAGTTTACATCATTTCTGTGTTACATTAATTCTATTTTCAAAGTATAAAGGCAAAGTCAATCATCAAGAAAAGATATCTGGCAGAGCATATTCTGATGAACTGGTATTCATGTTGCATCTTATACACTCCTTTACGCTCTCTGGACCTGGAGTCAGGAAAACCCAAGTTGAAAAGTCAGTCTCATTGTGGGAACCTAGAGTAAGTCACTTAACCCTGTTTGTCTCATTTTCTTCATCTATAAAATAAGCTGGAGAAAGAAATGGCAAACCACTCTAGTATCTCTGCCAAGAAAACTCCAAACGGGATCGCAGAGTTGGATACCACTTAAACGACTAAATAGCAATATTGTTGGTGGAAGATTTTGATCTTATACCATGTACCTTCATTCTTCTCTCTTCACTGCCTCCTTATCCTTCTACCCTTCTACAATCTTAACCACTTTAAAAAAAAAAAGCCCAGTGGTTTATATAAGATTTATATAGGATTGAAAATCCTAATATCTTTGGTGTAGAGCTGGAACAAACTCAGGAGCTATCTAGTCCAACTCTTTCATTTATTTCACAAATGAGGAAGCTAACATATGCAATAGTTGATATTTACATAGCACTTTATATATACAATCTCATTTGTTGATCCCTACAACAACCTAGATAGGTAAGTACTATTATTATCCCTCTTTTTCTAAAGATTAGGAAATGGAGGTTTACTGTACCAATTTGCTCAAGATCACACAATTAGTAAGTATTTAAGTAGAATTTGATCTTGGGTCCCTCTATAATCCATATCCAGCACTCTAAACTACTATTACATTCTGCCTGCTGTACAATAAGTCATTTCTGTCTTAGTCTTTCAGATAAACATATATCTTGTGCTGATGGGTTCTATATGCCTTATAAACTCTAACTGATGCAACAAGCAACCATTATCTAGAAGCCCTATGATAGAACACACAACCCCCAGTCTGACAGAAAAGTTTAGAATGAGATTTCCATTTTTGGTCATAGCCAAAGAGGAAATTTGTTTTGCTTGACTATACATGTGTGTTATAAGAGCTTTTTGTTTCCATTTGGGGGAAGGAACAGGACAGGAATTCAGGATAAGGTCACTTTGACACATACACACACACACACACACACACACACACACACACACACACACACAAATGAAAAGAGAACTAAAAGAATGTTTTAATTTTAAAAGTTCAAATCCTATCAATCTGGGTTTGTTATATAAATGAGCAGCAAGCTCACTAGCTATATAGTCTGGAGGAGTCATTTAACATCTCTCAGCCTTAGTTTCCTCATCTATAACATAAGGATAATAAATAGGCTGTACTTCCAGGGTTCTTATGAAGATTAAATGATATATTCAAGGCATTATACCTTAAAGTACTATGTAATTGTACCTATTTTTATTATCAACAGCTCTGACTTATTATATTAGCAAGTCACTTAACTATTCTGACTTTTGTTTATTTTCATAAAATGTAAAATTTGTAAAATGGGGATTTTGGTATCCATCACACAGAATTGGGGAGAGTCAAATGAAATAATATTTGTAAGGGACATTAGAAATACCAGTTATTATTACTAACAGAAATGTTATATGTCCTTCTCAGCATGTCCTTTCATTAGACAGAAAACTTCATTATTGTTCTTTGAAATATGTAGGAACATATTTTTTGACTCTTTGTAACAATGGATGGAGATAATTACAGAGTTTCTACGAAAAACCAATAGCAACCATTAAAAAGAAGATCTGGTATAGAGAACTATGCAGGGGGATGCTAAGAACAATATGAAACATCCAATGATTACTGAAAAGAAGTTTCAATCTGAGTGCTACTGAGTATATATTAGTATATTATAATAAATGTCTATTGCTGTTGTTCATCTTTTGTTTTTGAAGAACACCAATGACATCACTGGACAATGTCTTGACTTGCAGGTAAATCGGAATTAAGTGACTTGTACAAAGTCATCAGTCTCATTCTCTCAGAGTATCAAAGTCCAGCAGCAGGACAAAAAAGTCATCATTACAGAATGCAGTAGATAACCTTGGTGTCTGATGTCTTGACTCATCTCTGAGCATTCCACAACACCTGCTTCATCTGTCTTCATGGCCATTGGAACAGATTATTTTCATATAAATAATTTCAATAAATATTGGATTGGCTATCCATAGTTCCAATAAGGTGTATTTCCTGTTAAACACTTCCACAAGATAGGCTATCTTGAAAGGGAACGGGTCCTCTTTTCTCAAAGATCTTTAAACAGAATCTGGATAACCACTTGTTGGGTACTTTATAAAGGAGATTACTGCTCAACTGAGGACTGGTTGGGCTAACCAGTCCCCTTCCACTCCAGAGACATTGTAATAGTGATACAGCTATGGAGATAATTAGGTATGAAGTACACAAACTCTTCCGGCCTGCAGTCAAGAGTAATGATGGGCAACAAGGTAATCTATTTACCCCAGTCATCAGCTTTGATCCAATCTTCATGTTAAAGCCTACTTCTAACTGAACATAAAGAAGTCAATCAGATTTTACAATCCAGTGCTCTATGCAGGAGAATATTTCTTCCTATCTTGTCCTTGAGCTCCAGGTCCAGTGCTCTAGCCACTAATACCACTTAGTTGCTCACATTCAGAAAGCCAATATATGTATATCTAAGGCAGCACAAATTTAGGTTTTTCTGACTGTGAGCCTGCTCCTTATATATTTCCCCCACACCATTTCTCAGAAGTAGGAGACAGTCTGCTGAAATGGAAAGCAACTTGTTTGTAGAGTCAGATAGCCAAAGTACAAATTCTGCTGCTGAAACAATCTTTCCAACCTTGGGGAATGAATTCTCTTTGTTCTCTTGGGCCCAGGTTGTCTCATGTATATAATGAATGAATCAGGCTAGATGCTTTCCTTATCCAGTTGGTCTGAATATCCTGAAAACCAGATGTTGAAAAGTGTGGATTAGGAGGCCAGCTGACTTGTTATACACCTCCTTCTTGTTACAGCCTGGGAGGAAGTAAAAGTTTTGGGAGTGTGTATTTTAAACAGCTGTCTTTACAATGCAAAAGTTCTCCTTGGCATGAGGAACTTCATCAGAGAATTCTGAATTTCTGAGGTAATTGAAAGCTTAGGACCAGAACAAAACTCCTGGGCTCAATCAAGGACACAATTGCATCCCTTTGAAAACTTCTATGTCCAGAGTTACTCTAAAGTTTAGGAGTGGGAAAGGCAACACTTGGATTCAGGTCTTCCTGAGTCTACTCTTTTTACATTATTCCACCCCATTTCTTACAAGTAGGAGACAAATGATAGAACAGAAAGAATCTTCCTGGTACAATCAAAAACCAAGGTTCAAATGGTGCCTCTGAAACTATCTTTGTGACATTGGGCAAGCCCCTTTTATCTTTTTGGGCCTTGGTTTTCTCATCCATACAATGAATGAGTTAGTCTGTATGGCCTTCTGAGATCCCCTCCACCTCTAAATCGATTATCTTTTAAGTATTCTATTCTTATTTGCAGATGTAAAAATCAAAGATCAAAAGGTTAAGGATGTTTTCCAAAATTACTTTTCAGGAGAATATACTATTAAAACTTTGTTAGTTCATATTAGCTGTCAAGATGAAATGAGACACACTCTAATTATTAAACAGTTAACAAATGATTTACTTTGCAAAAAGGATAACATGGCAATTACTTTCTATAGGTGTACCACCACCACACTGCTCCCCACTTCTTTGCCATTTAGAAAAAAGTCTCTTCAGAAGGGAGTGAGGTATATTGATGGGTACAGTCTTTAGATAGCCACTTAGTTGAAAGAAATCCTTCCCATGGGCAGAACTTCTTGTGTTTTTAGGTGACTAGGGAGTCTGGTCAAGGAAAGCTGGCTCCAATCAGATCCTTGAAATAGTTTTAAGGGAAAGGGAATGGAGCAAACCTTGATCCTATCACAGCAACATAATTAGTATATGGAATAACAAAACTCAAATCCACTTATCCTAATTCCAAATGCAATCTTTTTTTCTACTACGTCCAATAAAATGGAGGATAATATTCCCAAGTTGGAAATTTCTAGTTTCTAAAAAGAACATATCTTAATGTTATAAGAACTACATCTGGTTAGCTGTACTAGAATGTATCTTATTTTGTCTCTTCAGAAACATAGATTTTAATATGTGTCCACTGCAAAATTCCCTGCAAAAGTATGCCAAATTGAGATAGTCCAGATGAGAAAATTTGACCAGCCCATAATTATTCTCATGGTTAAGTTTCACGATATATCATCAGAAACAAATTGAACTGGCTATTCCCTCTCAACTGTTACTACTTTCTGGCAATGATCTCCCAGGAAGGAAGTAGCCTTGTTTCCTGTACACTGTATCAGGTGTTTTCCAATTAGGCCTTTTTTTTTTTTTTTTTTTTAAATTCCAGCAAGAAGCCTATTTAACTTGAGAAAACTAGGCAGAGATGGCAGGTCTTAGTATTATTTTAGTGTCATCCATACTATCATCAAATCAAGAAATCATTTCTTTTTGATTCCTGACGTGATTTTCTGATTTGTGTTTTACTATTGTTGTTGTTTGTCTTTTGGTAATGGGAAATAAAAGAATAAATTGGGATAATAAAAGTTTTCATTTTACTTCATTAAATATTTTCCAATTACATTTTTTTTATTTTTAGCAATCATTATTAAAAATTTTGAGCTCTTGATTCTTTCCTTCCCTCTCACTTCTCCCCCAACCATTGAGAAGGCAAACAATATACAAATTATATATGTGAAATCATGCAAAGCAGATATTTTAGCCATGTTACGATCATACACATACAAAAGCAAGAAAAATAAAGAAAGTGAAAAAAAGCATGCTTCAATCTTCACTCAGAGATCATTAGATCTCTCTGGAATTGTGTATCATTTTTCATCATGGGTCCTTTGGAATTGTCTTGAATCATTGTTTTGATCAAAGTAGCTAAGTCTTTTACAGTAGGTCATCATTATAATATTGAGGGGTTATAGGGCAGCTAGATGGGACAATGGATAGAGCCCTGCTCCTGAAGTCAAGAGGACCTAAGTTAAAATCCAGCCTCAAACACATAACATGTACAGCTATGTAACCCTGGGCAAGTCACTTAATTCCAATTTCCTTGACAAAAAAAATAATAAAAATAAAAGCACGCTAAATATATATATATAAAACATATATATTAGTATGAATATATATTATATATAATATGTATTCATATTACATACATGTTATATATATTTAGCATGCTTTTTATTTTTATATAGGTATATATACATATATATAACAATATGAATATATATGGAAAGTGAGAGATTACTTTATATAATGTTCTTGAAAGTTCTCTTGATCTCTACATTTTTATCAAATCTCTGAGCTAACAGCATAATTCTTAATGTCATAAACCTATTAATAATAGAAGTAATTGTGATGATCAACTGTGATGGTCTTGACTCTTTTCAACAATGAGGTGATTCAAAGAAATTCCAATAGACTTGTGATGGAAAGAGCTATCTGCACCCAGAGAGAGGACTTTGGAGACTGACTATCACAGGATAATATTCTCACCTTTTTTGATGTTGTTGTTTGGATGGGTTTTTTGGTAATTTTTTTTCCTTTTTTGAGCTGATTTTTCTTGCACAACATGATAAATGTACAAATATACTTAGGGGAAACAAGATACTACCAAGGACTTGGATAAAGCAAAAGAAGTCTATTCTTCAAAATTAAAAACAAAATGGAAGTAATTGTTTACCTACTTGTTCAGACTTTGATTTAGATCTAGAAGAAACATTAGATGCCATCTAGTCTTACTCTATTGTTTTAGAGATGAGGAAACTAAGACCTGGAGAGGTTACTCGATAGGCAGGAAAAGCCAAAATTTGAATCCAGATTCTCTAATATTCTTTCTATCACATCAGGCTCTCTCCCAAACCATTGGAATTTTGAACTAGAAAGGATCTCAGAAGTTATTTATTCCAATTCTGTCATTTTACTAATGAGGAAACTGGGAGCTATATCAGTAAAATGATACCAAGATTGCATGAATAGTAAATATCAGAGAAAGAACCAAACTTAAAATTTCTGATTGATGCCATTTCTCAAACTCTGCACTGTTTCCGCCTAGTCCCTGATGCAAAATATCTCCCATTTCCTAGACTCTTGAACATTTGAGTCATCCCCCACTATTTTAAGTGGATTCAGATAATACGTTAACATTTACATTAACACAGATAATACCTTAACATTTTGTTAAGCAGCAATGGAAACTATTCTTGTTAAGCATCAACTGGGGAGACAGTTATCTAGAAACTGTGGAAGTTGCTCTTGTTGGTGCTGTCTCAGAGGAATAAAGAGTTGCTGCTCACCCATTGTTGCTGCAAGCCATCTAGAATAAAACCATTCCTGATAGCATTGTACTTTTGGACAAATTGCTCTCTTCCCCACCAGTCTCTAAAGTCTAACATATATGACTGGAATTACCAAAGTGAAATATGAATTTCAGCCTGTATAATTATTGATACCTAATTAAGTGATTAAAAACAAGATTTTGGTTGAGATAAGAAAGGGAGTTTAGGGAACTGAGAAGATTGGAGCAGCAAGTGTTAGTGGGAATTGAGTGAACAACACTGACTCCATCTTTTAACACTCAATTCTGAATTGTGGAAATAGCTCAGTTCTTTTTCTGTTCAATTATGAGTCTAGTCCAAATTTTGTCTTATGAGAAAACCAATTACCAGTATCTATCTCTATCATAAAATCAAAAAGTCATATAATGAGAAAAAACCTAAGACATTCTCTGGGCTAACTTCTTCATCTGACAAAGAACAGTGCATTGGTTTAAAAGGCATTTTTATATGAAATATCTCATTCACCAAACTTTTATTAAATATCTATTATGTATTAACCACTGAACTGGACTCTGGAGATACAAAACCAAAAAACAGAATAGTCTCTGCCCTCAACAAGCTTACTATCAATTGATGGCCAATGGCATATTTACAGATAAATAAATATATATGCAAAATAAATAGAAAAAATTGGAGAAATTAGGAAAAGTCTCATATAGAAAATGGGAGATGAGTTGAATTGTAAAGGTAGCTAAGAATTCTAAGATGCTGAATTTAATCCTTTCAATAGCCCTACAGGTTAGTGGGGAGATTTCATTATGTCTGTTTATAGATGAGTTTAAAGAATTAAAGTTACTGGCCCACAAACCGCTTATAAGGACAAGTTTCATATACCCTATAGGAATTGTTATTTATCTTGAAAACACTAAAAGATGAAAATATTATAGGGAAATAATTGGAAATTTGTCTGGGACTGTCCCTTGAATGTTGGCCAAGCAAAGTGCTCTCTCTTGGGGAGGAAGGTGCCAAATGTCCTCATCAGCCTTTTTCCCTCTCTAACACTCCATGACTAGAGGACCTCTTGTTTTCAGAGACAGTGCCATAGAACTCAGCTGATTGCTAAATAATGGAAGGGTGAACTGGGGACAGACACTAATTTCTAAATTCCTTTCCTTTTGTGGTCTCAAGCGGCATCATTTCTTTTTTGGCCTACAGTTCTGAGTCTGGCAACAATTTCAAAAGTAACTCATATTTCTCTTCTATTTGTTGCATTTGATGCGTCATCTGAAATATTCCCAGACACCCGTATGGAACCTGAAAGTAGTATCAGTCACAATCTAACAGCCTCTGTGCATAATTCTTCCTGTGGAGAAGGTCATAAGATCTCCCTTCCAGTGTTACTCTGGAGAACTACACATCTGCTTCTGAAGGGTTTATAGCCAAAAGGTTGAAATGTCCAGGGTTGAGAGCCCCACCTAGAATCAGAGACTGTTGGAAATAGAATGGATCTTAGACACTAATTAGTTCAAATCCATTATTCCATAAATGAGGAAATAGAGACATTGAGTTATCTCTCAGATATACACTCATTAATGGCAGTATTAAGATCTGAATTCATATTGTCAAGCAGACATTTGGGTTCAAATCAAATCAAATCAAAATCAAAGGATGTTGGGGAAGACTGACTTCTTGGAGATTGTTTCCTAATTGGCAAAATAGGGATAAAGTTGTCTGCTCCTACCTACCTTATAAAGTTACTGTGAAGAAAGTATTTGGTACAACATATATAAAAGTAAATGTAAATATAAATAGCTAGACTCAATACCAGGAAGACCTGAGTTCAAATTCCACCTCTGACACACCATGGCTTTGTAACTTTAGGTAGTTTCTTAAGAAGTTGCAGTGACAGTTCATGAACTAGATGAGTAGAGGAAGTTCTCTTATCTAGAAATTCCCTATACCAATGAAATCAGAGATCTGTTCCAATTCCTATATAAATTGTCAATATATTAAAGAAACAAAAATGTCAAAATATCAAAAAGATTTTTAAAAGTTGCTATGCTATTCTGTGTTCCTTACTTCATCCTTTTGTCTATAAATCTTAGAAATACCCAGTACTGACAACATTCAAAAAAGCGCTGTATTAACAATTACCATATCAAATCTAGTTGTTGTCATTGCAGAGACTTTATGACCCATCCTCAATCAGTAACCTTATTTCAAGATTTTTGCATTTTAATATTTAAAAATTGTGGAACTGAATGGTCATTTTCATCAAGATTATCTGTTTCTTATCCTACCAGATTTTTACTCCAGAAACTTATTCCTTGTACTTCTTTGTTCTAGTTTTTCTAGCTTTAAAAAACAGATAATCTTCTCTCTCTAACTCTACAAACCACAGTTATTTAGGGTTAGCTTGGGTCTTCTCTCAAAAGGGTCATTTCTTTATTCCCCCCCATCTCAACCCATCCCACTCATATATTTTTTTGGAATAAGCATTTTTTTTCCTAATGGGATACTAACATATGTCAGTAATTTAGTAAAATCCAAGGACAGAGTTCTTGAACTCTCTTATTCTAGTTGCTGTGCTACTGTTATTATCATTTAGGCAAGTTACTTAATTTGGCTGAGTTTTGCTATATCAAAAATGAAAAAGCCTTACTTTAGAGCTTGGGGAGTGGAAAAGGTATTATAAAAACCTCTACAGAGCCTATTCTATTGCTTCCATTCTTGTATAAAATGCTTTAATTTTGTTTATGCAGAAGCTTTTCAATTTCATACACTATAAATGATTCTGTTTCATCTTTTTTATTTGCCTCTATCCCTTATTTAGTTAACACTACATCTTCTACCCAAAGCTATGAAAGTTATTTGATCTGTTTCTCCTCTATATTATATTTAATATTTAAAATATATAATCATTTTCAATTTATCATGAGATATTTTGAAAAGTGTTCATCTAAACCTAATTTATATCAGATTACTTGTACTTTCCCCCAAAATTTTTCTCTTTTTTAAAAAATCAAATACAGTTCTTTCCTAAGTTGTTTACATTTTCAAGTTTACTGAAAATGAAAATACTGGGTTAATGAGTTCCCTTATTTCTGAATCTCCCTTGTCTAGTCTGTTCCATTGATTGGCATCTCTCTCTCTACTCTCTCTACCAAAATGAAACGATTTTGGTTGCTGATGTATTACAATATAATTTGAGGTATGGAAAAGCTTTGTAGGTTTTTTCTCCTTACTTCCTTTAAAGGTCTAGGTATTTCATTCTACCAAATGAGTTCTGCTAATTATTTTATCAAGTTCTACAAAATATCTCTTTGAGTGGTATAGCATTAAAACTGTTAATTAATCTTGGTAATATTGTCATTTTTATTGGATTGGCATGGCATGGCTATTTAAATTGGTTTTTTAAGACGCATTTTATAATTGAATCTATACAGATTGATTCCCAAATATTTTATGTATTTTGTAGTGATTTTCAATGAATTTTTTTTTCTGTTTTTACTTCTTGAAATCTGTTATTATTATATAGAAATGTCGTTGATTTAAAGAATTTTTTAGTAGTTTATAACTTTGTTCAAGCTATCAATTGTCTCAATTCTGATTCTCTGATTATTCTTTCAGATTTTCTAAGTAAACCATATCACCAGCAAATATGGATAATTGTATTTTTTAACCTGCTTTTACATTTTTTAATTTCTTTCTCTTGTCTTAATATTAGTCATTATTTTTAGAACTACATCAAATAATGGTCGGAGAACAAGATTTATCCTTTGCTTCTACATTTATTGAAAAGGCTTTTAGTTTATTCTCACTGCAAATGATGCTGCTTTGGGTTTTAAATAGATACTTTTTTATGATATTTTTAAAAATCCCTCTATGCCTATCTTTTGTTGGTTTTAATCACCACTTGGTATACTTTGTCAAAGATTTTTGATACATCTATCATTAATGCATTATGTGATTTAGGATGTTTTTGTTTTAATATGATTGATTACTTTCATTTTTCCTAAATTTGAACTGTTCTTGTATTGCTAATAAAAATTCACCTTGGGCATAATGGAGTGATTTCTTGGGTAAAATTGCCATAATCTGTTTGGCAGGGTTTTATTAATATTTTTTAATTGTGATTCATGAAATCCCTAGCAAATGAGCAATTTGTCTTAAAATCCTTCATGATAGATAATTTGTGAAGATAAAATAGAGCATTCATATTTAGTGTGAGTTTGAGAAATACAAATATAAAAGAAAATATAAATAACCCTTAAATTATCTTAATTTGTTTTAATTTTGAAGTTCAAATAATAAATTCTTTTTTGGGAACCGTTTTGACTAATTATAACTGATAGATAATTCCATTCTTCTTCTTTTGTTCCTATTTAGGCTCATAGGACCATACATTTGTAGTTGTAAGGAAATGTTGAGACTCTCTCATTTTACAGAAAATGCCCTGAAGTTCAGAGAGATTATGATTTGCCCAAGACAAGTTAAGTTGGAAAGTTAGATAGCTCTGTGGGTAGAACTGTTGGTCCTGGAGTCAGATAGAAGATTTTAAATCCTGCCTTAGATATGTACTGCTGACCCTGGGCAAGTTACTTAACTATTGCCTGCCTCAGTTTTCTCAACTGTAAAATAGGAATAATAATAGCACTTACCTTCCAGAGATCTTATGAGGAGTCTTGTTTCCTTTACCCTTCCTAGGAGAATTAATTCAATTCCATTGCACAGGTAATAAGTAGATGAATCAAAATTCGAACTTGATCTTCTGACTCCAAATTGGGTCTTCCTTCTACTGTACCACCACATTTTCTATAGAATAAGTGACCTTAATGTAAATTGTCAATTTGCATTCAT